>NW_021604744.1:327308-379191 GCF_004785775.1 Grammomys surdaster | reverse complement strand
TTAGAAACAGCAAATCTGAAGGGCTATGTATTAGCTCAGAGGTAAAGCATTTATTTAGCACACCCATGGCTTTAGGTTTGAATCCCTGTATCTCCAGAAACCACAAGTACTTCACATTGATACTTGTGGGGTTCTTTTATAAAACAAACTAATGTGACATCATTGTTATGAAGTAATGATGCTCTTGAGAAAGTATATGTAGAATAGATGTGCATATTTGTTAAACTAGAGGTATATGCATTTCAGTTGTATAAATATATCCCAATTTAAAAAATCATAAAGGTTTGGAAGGACAGTTCAGCAGGTAACACTTATTACCACACAACCATGGTGACCTGCATTTTATTCCTGGAACCCATGTAGATGTGGAAGAAGAGGTAACTGTATAGATTGTCTTCTGACCTCCATATGTGCACTCTGGCATGCACACCTACACACAATAGTCATGAATAAAACAATAGAAGAAAGCAAAAAGAAGAGTAACATATAAAGTATATTTCTAGCTTACAGTGAAAGAGAAAGAGGGAGGGAAAAAGGGAGAAACAAAAATAAATGAGTTCTTAAAAGTGATTAGGTTGAGTTAGAAGTGCCTTTTCCCTCCGGGCAGTTGTAAAGACAAAGAGGAATCTTTGTTTTGCCATCATTATCCCTTTAAAGCTTGTTTTCTGAGGACTGCAGAAGGCATTGGGCTATATTATCCTGGCTGCTCTTGGGGGAAGTCCAGGGCTGCTGCAGGACACAATGATAGATGGCAAGGAGAGAAGAGCAGATGTTTCCCCTCCAGCACAGCAATAGACAATAATAACAGCGAAGTGTGTCCTGCAGCCCAGACAGGATCAGGAGCTGCTCCTCCCACGATGCCTGTCTGCTGAGCATGCTGTGATGCCCACAGGGATATGGGGCATCCAGAAAAAGACAGAGGTTGTCTCAGACCCTGTTGTGTGGGAAGGCCTCTGTGAGCTAAGTATGATCCATAAAACCTCAGCATTTACAGCTAAACAATCAAAGACTTGACTGCAACTGCTTAATTTGTTGAAGCAATTAATATCAGATAGAACAAAAGTAGTGATTTGGTATTTTATAGTACTTTTCCACTGAGAAAACTGTTGTCTGAATACAGAATATAAAACCACCAAGGTGTTGGGGTGAGGTGAGTTACCATATTAGAAGCTACATCACTGGGCACTTAGCCAACTCAGGGCAAGACCAGGCAGTGATTTTGCCACATTGTGGTTCACCAATGTGTAGGAGGCCCCATCACTCCATAAAGGCAAAACAAGGAGTGTTAGATTTTTTTGGTGTGCAGCTTGGAACAGACCACAGCAGACCAGACGGTTCCACGAGGGGGAGTTTATTTAGGAGATAGGTAAGCGAGCAAGAGGAAAGAGAGAGAGAGAGAGAGTGGAGAGGTAGAGGAGTAGAGGTGGGCACGTGGAGAGAGGGAGAAGGGAGGGGAGGAGGGGGGAGAGAGGGCAGAGAACCCGCAGGCACAGGTTCAAGGAACCAAGAGAGGAGCAAGAGAAGAGAGGAGGGGGCAGGCAGCCCCTTTTATAGTGGGCAGGCCTACCTGCCTGTTGCCAGGTGACTGTGGGGAGGAGCATGCCTGGCTGTTGCCAGGTAACTGTGGGGAGGAGCATGCCTGGCTGTTGCCAGGTGACTGTGGCAGTGGGGTTTAGATAGAATACTAACAAGGAGTCTCTGCCATTCAGTGACTAGTGTGAGAAATACAAGTGGAGTTTCAAGTTATTCCATAAAAAAAAAAAAAAACAGACAAGAAATCGGTGAAATTACCTTCCTCAGGTTTGCCAGACACAATTTGCTCAGTGTCCAGCAGTCCAGGGACAGTGATGTCAGAGGACAGTGATGCTGGCAGGAGTGAATAAACACCACACAGCTTTTACAGACTAGGTGACTCGAAGGGATTGTGAACAGACAAGAAAAGGAAGGAAAATATATTCTATGTTGGCATACCCTTGCCAGAACCTCTGCTGTATTTTTCTATATTTTATCTTTGGACACTTTAGAACAGTATCTGATCTGATATGAGTCTTCTGCATGTTTTCCTGTTATTTCCTTCCTCCTAATTTCTTCCTATTGTCATTTCATCTCCAATTTCTTTCATTAATAACCTTTTCCTTTTATTGCAAAAGTTCTGGCTCTTCTTTTGCATTTAATCCCTTCCTCTGATTATTTTTTTAACCATGATATAATTGCTCTAGGGACAGTCTTTCTCTACAATAGAAAGGTTAACCAGGAGGTATCCCACTAATACAATAAGGTATAAATCTGGAGACTTATTACTTCCTTTTTAAATCTATGTTTGAGATGACAGAAACAAGGGCTCACTCAGTGGAATTAAATGTCAAGTGCATCTCTGAAGCAAGTGAGGAAATATTTCTTCAAGCAGTACGCCATAGACTTTGCCATAGTAGGAGATGAAAACACGGTGCACAGTAGTAGGATTTTTAGAGCGGTTATTTTTAACCTTTTTGTCACTGTACCTGTTAATGAAGAAGAAATCAGGGTTTTCAACTCCCTAGTGAAATCAGAAGACTTCTCTTGCCTTCCATGGTGAGAAGTAATGAGAAAGAATGAGCTATAAATGGAGTTTGTCATTTTCACCTCTAAGGCATGTTACCTCCTTAGAAAAAAAGGCAGGCTATAATTGAAGATGAGATTATTCTTACAGAATTAATGCTCCTCGCTGTTTTTCTGAAACCATTCTACATTTACAAAGAGAACTGAATGCTTTTTGAAATTTACTTTTAAAAGCTTGATTTTTAATTTCTTCAAAATACTTATACATAAATAACTCCCAAATGATTGGCTATACAAATCTTGAGTACAAAACCTTTGTTACAAACTAAAGTTACATGTGGTGCACATGTATTCCTGTAATCCCAGCACTTGGGAGGCAGAGGCAGGAGGATTGCCATGAGTTCAAGGCCAGGCCAGCCTGAGCTACACAGTAAGTACTAGGTCCATGCAAGATATACAGCAAGACCTTATATCAAAATGAAGCAAAACAAAAGACAAAATAAGGCCAGTGGTTTTAGTAGCTTGATGAGAAGACCCAGGTAGCATTGGGATCTCTGACTAGCTCAGAGACTGATCAGCAACAGCTGGCCTGTGGAATCTCATTTCCTCTGTGAAATCACCATCAGCCTCTCTTGGCACACAATGTGGACTGTACTGAGGTAGACACGTTATCTTTGCACCAAAGGATTATAATAATTTCCTTTTCTTTCACCAGTTTTTAGGAACTTTATATGAATAAAACAAATATTAAAATTATTTTAATATCTCTGTACAAAAATGCTGGTAAGTAGACAATTCTGCTTTACTAAATGGCAGACTGCTTCTTCGTGGGGCTGACTGACCTCTTCAAAGGTAATAAGTTATGGACAGATAGTGCCATGTCCTTGGGGACAAAGACCATGTATCTCAAATGAGAATCTAATGATCAGTGATTGTCAGTGAGTTTCCAGGTGACTAACTCATTCCAGTGGAGTGCCTGACCAAAGGCTGAGCATTTTTGCTCTGACCTGATAGAAGAATGATTCATCATTTGGTGGCTTGAGGAAATGATATTCCAATTACTTATTTGTTACTGTTGGGATGATGTCAGCACCAACCATTCATAATTCTGCAATTGTGCACAAAAGCCGAATTCTCTCATTAGTACCCCCCACTTTCCTGTGTCCCAGAGGTCCTTCCCGTCACAGCAGTGTGTGGATCTCTGTCTCCTGATGCACATGGCAGTCCTGACTCTACTGTGTGCTGACCAGGCTGAGTGTGTCATGCCTAACGATTGTAAATCAGAATAAATGACATAATTATGCTTTTAGAGGTGTGCTCTCTACCCAAGTGTACATTATATACAATTCTTTGTTTCAAGATGAAAACATAAACACTTAAAGATTACTTTTGTTTTTGCTTTATTTTAAAAAAAGAAAGGAAGGAAGAAAGGAAAGAAGGAAGGAAGGGAAGGAAGGAAGGAAGGGAAGGAAGGAAGGAAGGGAAGGAAGGAAGAGAAGGAAGAGGAGGAAGGAAGGAAGGAAGGAAGGGAAGGAAGGAAGAAAATCTCCAGTTTAGAAGGTGCCTCAGAGTTGATTACAATAAAAGCAAAACCCAATCAAAGAGCATCTTCATCTCTCCTATCACGGCTCACACCTGCATGGTTTTGTTGGATAGCCTTCATATTTATTGATTGTTTCATATTTTTGAATGCAAAAGATAGAAGGGGGAGTAGAGAGGAGGAAGTGAAAGTGTAAACATAAAACAGATTTTGATTAGTAATCCAAGGATAGCAGCCAAAGGTGCTGCATAGAACTTCATTCTTACACCCACCAGTCCCTGTGAACTAACTCAGTGTTTTCCCATGAAATCCGTTTCATTACCTTATTTTTATAGGATTTTATTTGTGAAACTAAATCTCTTTATCTTATAAATGAAACAATAACTTTAAGAGCAATTTCAAAATAAATGCTGCCAGTAAAAATGGCAAACATTCTTTGCAACACACATTCCTTTTACAGAACTGGAGGCCTTGTCCCCTGTTGGCTGGGTTCAGGGTCCACTGTGGAAACCTGAATTCTAGTCCTGTTTTATTGTTTATCAAATGCAGGGTGATGAGATATAGTGACATTGTAGGTCCCCTTTAACTGGATCATCTGTGAACTCCAGTAATAGAAGAGAATCTTGTGGAACCTAAGCATGCAATAAATAGGCCCAGAGAAGATTTAATAAATTCTAGTCTCACAATATCTTTGAAAATTACATGCATTTCCATTAAAATATGTTTAAATCATGTTGTTCATTATGGAACATATTTTGATGTGAACAGTTTATATAATGCATCATGGTGTCTGTTAAATTCATATGTACAACTTTTCCAAGCTGGGGCAGTAGGGAAAGGAGAAGGAATTTCTTAAAGAAACATTCCATAGTTTTGCCATTAGGTAGAGAAAGAATTCATTTCTAATCCTTAGCCTGGGAGGTCACATTCCTTTTTAAATTAAGAAACAAAAGCCTGTTTAACTGGGATTATGCAAAACTTCCTCCTTCCCACACATCTGGAAGACTACTCTGCCTAACTCTACAAAGCCCATCATTTTCCTCAGAAGGAGATCAGAGGAAGAAACCCAGCTATGAGGCCATAGATTCAAATGTCACAGAAAACAGCACCTTTCATTTTCCCTCTCTGAGCCTTTGTAACATTGGGCTACTTGTCACCAAATTTAGCCCCAATTCTTGGAAACTCAAACTGCTCCACAGAAGAATTAAAATTTCAGACATTCAGGGGTTCGTTTTTAAGCGAGGAGGCTAGGAGGAACAAACATATAACACATAGGAGCTGTTTTGAAAGCCTTAGTTAGCCAGGAATTACTCTTTGAGTTTATATGGTTACTTGCATCTGTAGAGTTTTAAAATCCATCTTTGTCATTCAGACATGGATCATAACTCTCTTCTGAGAAACTCTGAGGGTCTCTTGTACTGTTCCATCTGATTTCCCTCATCGTGGACTGATGGCTTCTTTTGCCCTTTGTGGTAACAGGCTTTACATGTGTTGTTGTACAACCTTGAAGAATAATATTTCTAAGTTTCAATTTTAGCATCTCTAAATAAGAATGAGGACAATGGTCTTATGTGATTGAGGGTTTGTTTATAGATTTCCCTAGTACAATCCCTGTACATCACCCGGGTTTCAACTTTCTAAGGCTGCAATTTGCCATCTTTTTCTATATGTATCTGTTTGATTCCAACCATATTGACCCACTGAACTAAAAGTTGAACTTGTGGGTCATAATTTCTGTGTATTCTATTCCCTACAGACATTGACCTCACCTTCTTGCTTACTTAATTTCTAGTTCTGACTTAGAACCACGTCAGCAGCTGCCTTTCTTAGAAACTTTTCTCTTCCTTTCCTACTTTTGAATTGGTCCCACTTCAAAAAATGTATCTTGCTATATTAAGGACAGAGTAACTGGAATAGGTTACAATCATTTAGTTTAGATTGTAATGCTTCAACTTGATAGCTGCATAACTTTGAATGGCCTTTCCTATCTGAAGGTCATGTTTCTTATTAGTAAAAATAAAGACAATAACCTTTATCACCCCAAAAGGGAGCTTGAAACCTTTAAATACACTTTAGGGAACTCAATTACATTAAACACTGCAGTTACTACCATTGAATGGGTGTCTTATATTTATTAAATCTGTTTACTCTTCTGCTTTTCCATATGGAATGCAAACTGCTGTAAGAAAAGGCATTGTGTCAGTTAGCCATTGCACTGCTAAAGGTAAGCAAGATGCTTGTAAATCCTTAACCTGGTAGAGAATACATTAATAAATGACAAGAAAGTGAACTACACCACTCGGGGGCAGCTGAGAGAAGGGCTAGACCTGACCACCTGAGGGATAGGCACGAAGGGTAAATTAAAATAAACTATGTTGACAAACACAGTCAGATTTTGAGAAAATTCAAGTAAAGGGCATTTAAAAGCATTGACAGAGAGTCCACTGATTTATCCCATCAATCCTTGTGGAAGCCTTTGTTCCTTCAGGCAGCAACCCTGTGAGTGATAGCTGGAACTTGGAAGTGTCTAAACAGGGTAGGATGCCGTGTGTGTGTGTGTGTGTGTGTGTGTGTGTGTGTGTGTGTTTACACACACATCCATACATACATATACATACATATACATGCATATACATACATATACATATACACCCATACATATACACAGATATACATATATGTATGTATATGTATGTATGTATGTATGTATGTATATGTATACATACTTGGTGCATCCTCTTCCCCTATACTTATGTTATTATCACCCACTATTCTGTAAAGTAGAAGTGATCCTCCAACCATACTTCATGCCTCTTGTCTAGTCACTGATTCTCTAACTCCAGGCTATCAGGCTCTCTACACTGGCATTGCCTTTAAACAATATACTGATATGCAGATTCTGCCCCATACCTACTCAACTAAATTTTAGAGGAGGAGGGCCGAAATGCATACTTTATTCACATACTGTTTTCCTTATGTATGATTGAGTGAGAGCTCCTGGTGAACATATATAGCTGAAATGGTTACTATAGAAATTCAAATAGCCAACCTCAGATTCATATGAATAATATTTCTAATGAAGTGGTTTTAGAGTAGTGGTTCTAAACCTGTGAGTCACAGCCCCCTTTGAGGGTCAAATAACCCTTTTACAGGGGTTGCCTAAGACCACTGGAAATATAATATATTTATAATTCATAACAGTAGCAAAATTACAGTTATAAAGTAGCAATAAAAATAATTTTATTGTTGGGGGTCACTATAGTATGAAGAACTGTATTAAAGGGTCATAGAATTAGGAAGGTTGAGAACCACTGTCCTACAGGCTGGTAGCAGATACTTCAAAGTCCTGCATGGTCATGTGGAAGAGAGACTGTTGACATGATTTCCTACTCCTGGAACATGGCCAGCAGGGCATGGGCCTCCACAAGTATTGGCAGTAGCTAGGCTTAAGGCTTGTTTGTATATTTTACTTCATGTTCTTCCTTTGTGGGAGTGTCTTCTCTGCTAAGGTTAACTGCATGATAATCAAAGACAGCACAAGTCTGAGGGGCAAGGGTGTGTCTAATGTCCTTAGGAAAGTGGTACTTGCTATGACCTTCAGGATAGCCCTTAAGGCTGTGGGGAAGCACCCTAAAAACATGAGTTCAAGAATGTATAATTTCTCAACTATGCAAAATATAAGGATGCAATATTAATTATATGAGGGGCTTTACAGATCCAAAAGAACAGGGACTACTATAAGCCAACGTGTCAGAAACATATTAAGGAATGAGATAAAGAGATTTGGGGAGTGGTGATCACAGAGCAAGTTCTCACCTAGTCAAGTTTATTGTTTGTGCTTACAAAAGCAGGCAGATTCCTGAATTCAAGGTTAGCCTAGGACAGAGTGAATTTAGGTCCAGGCATGGTAAAAATGGTTATCTCAGGACAGAATCCTACCCAGCTAAGTTTATTGACTGTGCTTACAAAGGCAGGCAGATCTCTAATTCATTTGACAAGTTTTTTGTTGTTGTTTGTTTTTTGTTTTTAAAATAGTGTATTTGCTGTCTTTTTTCTAAGAATCAAGAGGCTAAGGTCATAAAATGCTAATTTATGGGATAATCAGAAGGGAACCTAGGTAAATAACTGAATTGATATGTAAATAAAAGACTGGGGTTTTTATCTTCATGAGATGAGCTAGCAGAAAGCTATAGCAATTATCTTTTAGAATTTTTTCTAGCAAGTGTTCAGCTGTCTGGAGAAATTTGGAGAGTAAACATAGCTCTTTTAGAATTTTTTTCTAGCAGTTTTTCTGACTTTGGTTGGAAAGCCCATGAGCTTTTAGAATTTTTTTTTTTCTAGCATGAGGGACCAGTCTCTAGCAGACAGCTATCTCAAGAAGAGACCTGTCTCAAGCAAACTACAGAGCCAAGAGCTATCTACAGAGCACTGTCTAGGGAGCCATCTCAAGGAGACTATAAAACTATAAGCTTGTACCCCATCATTTGGCTTTGAGTCTTCTTTTCACTGCTCCCAAACACCCCTTCCTCAGGAACCCTCTCCAAGCTGAGGCTGGTCCTTGGTAGTTAGCTATTATGAATTTTGAATATTCTTTTTTGTCCTCTGTCAAGTTTAATGTTTGATGTTTCTCTCAAGCTATTTCATAATGAAAAATTTTAAATAATCCTCATCTATCATAAATATTTAATAGCCTATTAATTCCTTACTAATGAAAAAATCCCAATATAGTTTTTAAAAATTATATGAATGGATATTTTGTCTGGATGTATGTCTATGCACCATGTGTGTTCCAGAAGAGAGCATCAGATCCCCTGGGACTGGAGTTACAGATGATTGTGAGCTACTGTGTGGGTGTTCGCAACTGCTGAGTCATCTGTTCAGCCCTCCCTCAATAAAATTTTTTATCTACTTCTTTATGCTTCTTTTATACTCCATTTTTAAAATTAAAAAAAACAATAGATATCAATTCATATAATATACTCTATATCATGGAGTTGAGAATCAAATATACCATTTGTGTAGCAGCCAAAAAGGGTAGAAATTCATGAGAAATTAATAGTCGAAATAATATTAATAATATTAATAGTAATAATAATAAGGTAATAACTCATGTATAGTACATGCCAGACAGTATCGTGAGAGGTTTTTTTAGGGCTTCAGGCCTTGAGAATAATTCTGCTTATAAAGTTGAAGTACATTTAATTATTTATTCAACCAGTATTTATGAATACTATGCATAGTAAATAAACATGCAAAAATGAGTACAAATTTGGTTCTTTGCACTTCCGAAGCTACTGTGTTTCTTCTAACATCAAGAACATTTTGTTATACTCCTGTATCATAGTAATCAAGAAATGATTCCAGCTTCCTGCTAAGATTTATGATACAGTGAACTACACCATAAATCCTTATTAGAAATTCTTTTCTGTTTCTTTGAAAAAAATTAAAGATAGTAGGCATCTCTGATCTTGTAGTGTGGGCACAGCTGAAAAGGCTAGGATAGCTGCCATTTGCCCTAGATGGTAAAGTGAGAAAGAGGGTACTTAGAGCTGTCTGCCAAGTTTATACTCACTGTGCTTCTGCCCTTCGCCTTCAGGGCCCCTGTGATCTCTCCTCACACTCTGTCTTCCTGTCTGGAAGGGAGTTGCTGCCCCTCCATGAAAGCATAAACAATAGAGAGGGATAACACAGTGATCCGCCAAGCAAAGGGCACAGTGCCCTTTCCACAGTGTTTGGCACATGGAATGTGAAGGTCTTTGAAAATATTCTTTCTGCATCAAATAAAGCTCTCATGTGGTTTGAGGACCAGACAGGGAAATACAGATCTTTCTTCCTACACGTTAGATATGTAATGATGCAGGAAGAATTGTTAGAGGGAAGAACATTATTCGTATTACTGAACATACCCAAAGCCAAATCCAGAGTATGCATATGTCCAGTTTCTACTAGACAAACATGAAAAAATAACCTTTGATCTTCTCTTCTGTTTTTATTAACCACCTCAGTTTACAATAATAAAATAAACAGAGGATTAAATTCTATTCAAAGTTAACATGGGTCAGTATCCAAAATTTGCTTGTATTAGAATCTCTGCATATTCCTTAATTATATGTAGATTACATCTGGTTCCATTGTTTTTAATGTAGTGGAATGTGAATGTGTAAGTGTGCTTCAGAATAGCTACTTAAATTTTTTATATTGCCCATAACACAAACTATTTGTGAGACATATTTCCATTATAGAGATGTAGAATTATATAAGCTGTTCATTATATAAGAGGAGAGTACTTTGTTTATTTTTAACCCTTGAATCTGTTCTTGTATTGGGCCCATTGGGCTTCTGTTTCTTCTATGTAACTCTTGGTAATACCATATTCAGTTATTAAGGCCTATTATGGGAGTGCTTCTACACTGTCAGTTTCCAGGTAGTGTCTCATTTAATTGTCACAGTAGCTGTTCGAGACTTGGGTCTGTATGCTACCCTCATTTTATTCATGAGGAAACTGAAACTTTGGGAGATTAGAATTTCCCACCACTATACATGACTGACAGAACTAAGGTTTACACTGAAGCCTTTCTGGCTTTGTGCCTCTTCTGAATCTTGTCAGAATCCAGTGTACTATCACTGTCCCATGAAGTAGCAATTAATTGAGTAACTGTCACTATGGGAGCAAGAAACCAATGTATACTGCTTACTCCTGAGACTGAGAGTGCATTCTGTGTTCCTACAGGGTTGAATGCAGTAACTGTGAGACTGGAGAACAGTGTGGCACTATCATGCATGGCAATGCTGTCACCTTCTGTGAGCCATATGGCCCTCGAGAGTTGGTAAGTGTGTCCATTGTTTGATTATGCTCCTTATGAGATTTTGTCAACAACCATTTCTTTTATTCTCTAAGAGTTCAGATGAAAATTTAAAATGTTATCTGCACTATTTTGATATCTCAAAATTAGGAGAGGTAATAAGCTCAGTGATAAGACCAGCAGCATTGGAGTGTCTTACAAAATGTGATTCATCACTATAATTAGATGGATTAAAATATGCATATGATTATGTATATCATATGTACATACCCCATGTCACATTGGAAAAAATTGTGACCTTCCTAGTTCGTATATAAAGCCTTGATCTCATCATCGTTAGTATTATTGTCTCTCTGTAAGTCGAGAGTTTCTTACTATACTACTTTAAAGCTTTACTTCCTAACAATAAATGAACCTTGATGGATAGTTTTTCTAGAGAATGTACTGATAACTGAGCTTGTTTTAAATGTAATTCATGCCAATTGACTCAGACTAGTTACTCTCATTTCATTTAGGGCACTAGCTATTGCTTGAGATCTGGAATTAATACATGCAATGAGCATTCTAAATTACAAACAGTCAACTTCTAACCACCAGTGTATGGTTGATGAGCCTTTGCTGCTTTGGCTTGATCCTCCTTTCTGACATGAGGACTGTATTCATTTCACATCCCTGCAGAGGATAAGAGAAGCGGTATCCTGACTCAGTTGCTCTGCCTCTAGCATGCTCTGCACTTCTGGTACACAGGCTCTTTGCTGCCAACAGCCACCTCTGCAGGGATTGTATTTTCACCTCTGTGTCACATTGTCTTTCAAAGTCTCTAACTTAAACGTTGTCCAAAGATTAGCTTCCATAGTGAAGAGATAACCCCTTTATAAGCAATTCAAAGATTTATTTATCAAAATGTGGAAGCCAATTAACTTTGCAATGTGTTCTTACTTTTTTCTGCTTGAATACCCCTTTTGTGGCAATAGGTATATTTAACCTATTAAGGATATGCAGTTCAGAACATTGATGAATTGAGTTTTCAATTGAAACTAGATCACAAACAGAATTAATTAAATGCAAATTAAAATAATGGGTGCTTATAATTCAAGTCTCACAAGGTGTTTTAATACCTGCAGACAAATATGACTCTGGTAGTGAAATTCTTTCTGAAAAAAATAAATTTGCTAGTATGCTTTAAATAATATACCATGATTGAATTAATTATCTGTAATCCTTAAAAAATAAAATTAATTTTACCATAGTTAATTGAGCTGAGAATTACTGCCTATTTTAGGAAGTGCTCCATTCAGTAATATTTCTGAAAGTATCAGCAATGGGAAATAAAAGTATCTCGTGATATAATGCCAGAATTTGTATTTCTGTAAATTTTCATGTTAAGTAAAAACTGAAATATCTATTTTATTTCATCAACATGAATTGTAGCTCAGTGTGCTTATTATTAGACTTGATATCCCAATTGTTTAGTTTTCAGTTGTTATATAAGATTAATCTTTACTCACATAGCAATATATAATCTCAGCATGAGGCAAAGAGGACAGAGGGTTGTTGATGCCTGCCTGGGATACCAATATAGCAAGTCCTTGTCTCAAAATGTCTAAATAATAATCTTTTAAGATATGAGTGGCATACAGTTGTTGTATATTCCCATCATAAGTATTTCCCAAAAATAAATGTGTTTTGTAGAGCTAAAGAGATATAGTTTTTTTGTTTGTTTGCTTGTTTGCTTGTTTTGGATTTTCAAGACAAGGTTTTTCTATGTAGCCCTGGCTGTCCTGGACTCATTTTGTAAACCAGGTTGGCCCCAAACTCAGAGATCCACCTGCCTGTGCCTCCTGGGTACTGGAATTACAGGCCTGAGCCACCATGCCTAGCTATGACAGTTTTAGCAATAACAACTATTTAGTTTTCAGTAAGTCTTATATTGCATTACTCTCCTAGAGACCAAAGTATGCATAGTATCCAAGTTCTGTTCATAGAAAGCAGTCCAATCAGATGAAAAGTGAGGGAGTCTATCAGTTAAAATATTTACTAAAATTTGAACATTGTCATGCAACTTCAACACTGAATCCAGTCTTTGCTGTTGTACTTCAGAACTGATGAAAGATGCCTGCCCCAAATCGTTGCTTATTAAGCAACAAACCAGCTTGTTTTTCATGATCCAGCTAAGAGTCTTAGGCTGTTAGGGCTTTCTCCTTTGATCTGTAAGTCTAAGTCTGCAGGTCTGATCTGAGAGTTCCCAGGCCTAGGTGAGGCTTCTCTCCCCAAGAATCTTCCCAACAATAAAGACACACATGATGGAAAATCAGGGAAAGCATTTGATTCAATGCCAAGGACACAGGCAAGATGTCTAGTGCTCTAAGAATTGCTGGCAATTGCTCCAGGACCCTGCAGGAGAAGATATGGCAGAATGTAGCTGACAATTTTATATGGGATGTCCTCTGGTCATCATGCTCTCAGATCTGGTGGTGTGGGTCTTCCTGGAGCCATTTTGATCCTGTTATACAATGTTTGCATGCAAAGCTCCTTGCTCCCGATACTTAAGAATATGGAGAAAAGAAATTTTAAAATCAATAAAAAAAACAAGCCAAAGGAGTAAAATTGAGTTAGTTGGGACAGAGTAGGGCCTCCTTCATGGGACTGAAAGGAGAGAGCAAAAGATAATATATAAAGGACCTGCTGATAAGCCTGTATTCTTCAGACTTAGATTGTTGTATCGTTCCATTCCACACATGCATTATAGGAGCATCTGTCTTCACCATCACAAGTTCTGTGAGGTCCTCTGACATTTTGTTAGTTATTTAATTTCCAGACTTTAATAATGAAGGTGGTGATGCTTCACTATTTTGCTAGTGTAAAAGGAAGATAAAGAGAAATATGTTCTCAGAACTTGAAATGAGTTATGCTCCTCTCTTTGAAATAAAGTCTTATTTGCAGTGCTGTAGGATCATCCACAGGGCCTAACAAGCTGGGCAAGCATTCGAACACCGAGCTGTGTCCCCTTCCTGCTGTTTCTTTGCAAAAAGAATTTTTCTCATAGAATTGGAGATATGTTTTAGTTACAGTGGTAAACTGGACCAAAAGTCTATTACATTCAGTGAAAATTTGCAAGGGTGGAGGACATAATGAAGGGCCTCAGTCTATAGCGAGTTATCCAGATTTATTTAAATTGTCATTGTGTTTGCTACAGTTTGAAACTTACTTGGTTGTTTCAGAGCACTGAGATATGGTGAGAGAAAAGACTTCATAATTACTATACTGTTTGTCAAAAACCTGCTTGAACTCAGGAGTAATAATTATCAAAACTCAATTACACACATAGACAAGTGGATTTCATATCTTTTCTTTTTGTGTTCATCTTCCCTATTTTTTGTTATTCTAGCGCTTGTGTGTGCACACATCCATGTGCGTGCACATCCCCATGTGTGTATGTATGTGTGGAGGCCAGAGGTCAGGTTTTGCTAACTTCCTCCGTTGTTCTCTACATTATACTTTAAGTTATGGTCTGTCACTGATCTGGAGTTCACCAGTTCCGTTTAATGAGCTGGCTGGTAAGCTCTAGAAATCTACTTGTCTCTGCTGGATCTACCTGTCCAGCTTTGGGTTGCAGATTAGCCCCTTCAGCTCCACACTTCTAAATGGGTCTGAACCTGGGTCCTCACATTTCTACAGCAAACACTTTATTAGCCTCACTCACCTTCAAGTCCCTCCTACTATTTTATGTAGCTGATAGTTTTACTTATATGAATGGGTAGAGTAATGAGATGAGCATCAGATGTCACAGAAGTCCTCAGCATCCCATTGGAAGAAACAAATGTAGAATCAATGACTAACAAGAAACCACAGTTACAGTCACCTCGGTTACCCTTGAAATTTGGCAGTGTTTCCTGCGTTAACTTGCTACTCAGGAGAGGTCACAGCTGTATGACTTGATCAGACATGTGAAACAATATCAGTTATTACATCAGCTAGGGACAACTTGTGGAGGACCCTCTAGGATGCTCTGTGAACTAGCAGTAGCAATAACCACAGTGCTTTTAATTTATGTAATACCACTATTTCAAAGAATCCACTTTGAAAACTATTTTATGATTCATCTGGGAATCTATTCAGTTACATAAAATCATTCAACTTATGTGGATTTAAAAGAAAATTTCTCTGTTGGTTGTGCATACCTTTAGATTTTAATATGAAATTATCCAAGGGGAAATCCATGAGAGCAGAGAGTTAAACTTACTTTAAAAGCTATGGGGGGAAAACATTTCTTTTCAAATTATTGTTCATTTTTCTCTGATATCTCTGGGGCAAGGAAGAAGACAGAAAGCAGAGGTCTGGGCATGGTGGGTAGATTCAGACTAAAACCAGCTAGAATTCCCTTTGTCAGTCTATGCCAGTGATTTATTTCTGGCATAAAGTAGGAGCTTGTACTGACTCTGGCTAAAGGGCTTATGAAATGTTTCAGGACACCCCTCTTACCCTGGCTGCCTCTCCACTGGCTAAAGGGCTTATGAAATGTCTCAGGGTACCCCTCTTATCCTGGGTGCCTCGCCACTGGATTTTATACTCACGTGTTGTTTAAAGGTGTCAGATCATAAAGAGATAGATGTAAGACAGCATGCTATGCTGCCTTGGTGAGCATCACTCAATGAGTGGCTGTTTCCAAGGGTGGGATATTGTGAGGCTTCCAGACTTCAGTATATGGGACTCAGGAGCCCAGCTAAATGAGAACATAACTCTTGTCTCATTAGGGAGGTGTGCCTACTCCAAAGAACAAATAACTACACACTATTTGTCCCTGTCATATCTCTTTCCCGAGTGATATTTACCAATGACACTTCATGACACTAAGATTTAACAGAAGTGTGGAGGAGGCTTTTTGCATATTATTATTCATGTCTCTCCCTCTCCCTCCCGTTCTTTATCCCACCTTTCTTCATGCTCTTCCTCCTCTCTTCCTCTTCTTCTCTCCCTCTCTCATTTTAAGAAATGTTCTGTAATTCAATTACAAAACTATATAGTTATTATCATGATTGGTTTTAGAATATTTTTATTACTCCCCAAAGATTATGACATTTAAAGTAGCTGTTTTAGTTCTATTTACTTAAAAAAAATTTCTGCTTACAAGCATTTGTTTTGTGCGTATGGATGTAGTGTTGGAGATGCCAAAGTGTAGATATGAAGTTGAAGGGCAACTTGTTAGAGTAAATTCTTTCCTTGGATCAACTGAGGCCTGAGCTTGGACTCAGCTTCCGATTACCTAGTGTCCTTAACCTGAGTTATATCAGATCAGTGCCTCTCTATTTGCTTTTTCTAAAAGTTTACTCTTATCTTACAATTTTTGTCTTGTTGCCTTTTTATAAGATTCTCTTAGGCTCTTAGGCTGGTAATAAGAGAGGTGATGCACTGTGTGCAGTTCTACTAAAAGCCTTTGCAAGATGAAATGGAGAATTGTTTCCATGGCACTCTTGAGAAGTTCATTGTGTAAGCTTAAGTTGGAGTCTCACAGTTATCTCCCCCAAAGGGAGTAAGGAATCTGCCTGTGCTCTGGCATTGGGCTGAAAATGGACGAAGAGCTGGGGAAGTGCTGCTCTGGGTGGCTGTTTCCAAGCTTGTCTCTCTCTTGTCTTCCTGCTCTAATTCTTGCATGTTTTCTCTCTAGACCACCACATGCCTGAACACAACAACAGCATCTGTCCTCCAGTTTTCTATTGGTAAGTGTCTGGTAGCAATTGTAGCAGTGTAACTTAGAAGTGTCGCATTAATCAGAGTCTACAACTGTGCCAGGTGCTTTTAGAAATGGCAAAGGTTAAGTCTTTGTATCAAATAATCTAAAAAGTGAAATTAAACATTTTAAAATGCTGTTGTTTGTTCACACTCCTTACCAGTATTGATTGGTATTAAAAGTGCTATGAATAATCTGTAATACTTTAAAGACTTTTATTACATCCCATTTATTCATGGTGTATGTGTAAGTAAGAACATAGCTTGATAGGTTTGACTTTCTTTTTGTAACCATGTAAATTTTAGGGATCAAACTCATCTTCTAGGACTAGCAATGTTACCTTTGCCCCTGGGCCGACTTCTAGTCCTGAAATACTTTTTTAAATGATATACATATGGATTTTGAATGCATTGAGTTACTCTGTTGTGGCAGAAATAGTCTATAGTTGTATTTGTTCAGTTTAAGATAGAAATGTGTTCAAATTCCTAAGCTCTGACTGGTAGTATAAGATAATTATTAGTGGCTGAAAGAAACTAATTAAGATTTAATGTTTAACATAAATAATCTATGTTTAATTTTGATATAGCTAATGAAAAAAAATCACTACATTTGAAAATTATTTCTCCCAAGGGCTTTGGATTGAAAAGCAAAAGTTCCTATCCAAAATATTCAGTGACAATATGCCTTTTAGTAAAATATTCAATATCAATATCCCTTTTAATGAAATGGTAGCAGTTTTGCTATCTATTCTATTCTTCTTTAATTTTCATAAGTATGTATATATGTATACACACATATATTTGCATATATACATATACATGTATGTGTGTATCAATAAGCAACTTGTACAACTTGTAGAATTTTCCAAAGAGAATATTCTACAGAAAAAAAGAACCTGCCCTCTAAATGAGACCTAGGTTTGTCTAAGTCTTGAGGTTTCAGGCATATCATAGTCATACCTCGGTCCTCCACCATCTGTACTCTTCATCTTTGGAGAACAGCCATTGGTAGAAAGAAGGTCATCTTCCTCAGCAGCTCCTGTTCTACAGCGCATGTCAGTGTCTACAGCAGAGCCCACTGAGGTTGACTGTGCCACAGAAGGGTTTCTGATCATATGCTTGTTAATCTTTCATCAGCAAGCCTCATTTAAGCTTCTGTAGGTGTGTGAGCCTGTGTAAGTATTTAAGCTTGTGTAGGTGTGTACGCAAGCTTATGTAGGTATGTAAGCTTGTGTAGGTGTATAGGCTTGTGTATGTGTGTAAGCAAGCTTGTGTAGGTGTGTAAACTTGTGTAGGTGTGTAAGATTGTGTAGGTGTGTGAGCTTGTGTAGGTGTGTGAGCTTGCTTGTGTAGGTGTGTGAGCTTGTGTAGGTGTGTGAGCTTGCTTGTGTAGGTGTGTGAGCTTGTGTAGGTGTGTGAGCTTGTGTAGGTGTGTGAGCTTGTGTAAGTGTAGGAAACTGCCCAACTGCCCAATTATAGTTTGGATTGCTTCTCCTATTAGCAGTATAGCCTGCAGAATTTTATGCACAAACCACAAGTACATATTAACTGAACAAATTTGCTAGTGAAATGAGAAAGGGTGAGTGTTTAAATGGTTTTCTCTGTCAGCATGGCAATACTAATCATGTTTTATAATCAGGACGAAACAGAGTTCTTTTTATGATTATAATTTGACAAGAACAATTTTTTAAAACTATAGCTTAATAGGAACCTTCATGGATCTTAACCAGAATTAATGTGTTCTATTTATTAAACCACTGAAAAGTCAAAATAAATAGGAATAATGTTTTCCAGTTTATCTGTATTAGGAGTATCATTCTTGTTAGAAATAAATATTAATTTCAAATATTATATTTAAGCAATGAAGGACCACAGAAGAATCCACAATTCTAGTAGGTTTTCACTCTGTTCAAGGGAGAAGAATTCTAGTATCACTGAAATTATTTTTATTATATGAAAGAAAAAGGTCTATTTTTATGAATAACAAATATGATGTAGATTCTCTAATTTCTTACCTTTTCAGTCAGACCAATTGCAGTATCAGAGCAGTAGAACTGGTAAAAGGGGACCACGCAGGGACCATCAGGGACTTGACTACAGAATGTGACATTCAGTATGTGACATTCAGAACACAAAACAGCTCAAGCAGAACTCCTTGGGTTAGACCTAGTATCTGACTTAGCACAAACTTTGATTTTTCTACATGTGTACAGACCAGCTTGTACAACGTAGAGCGCAGGTTGGAAGCCTGGATTTTACATTAAATGATGGAAAGCATTACAGAACCAAGGAGAAATGGGTCGGGGAAGAAAGAGAGAGATGAAGGTTTGAGTTTATAACCTACAAAGCACCTCTTTAAAATCTTTCTGGGTGATGGTTTTAACATAAAAATGTAACGTAGCATTGGCAGTGAACCAGTATAGTTAGAGAAATTATAGTTTATTGCTTAGAAACTTAATTGGGAAATTTGTTTGCTACATTTTGAGACTAGAAGCTTTCTGGTGTGAAAAGGGTTAAGACAGTGTAGTAATCAACCATTGCCTACAATGTGTACAATGTGTACAATGTGTGGTAACTATAAGGTTATAGTTGAAACACTTTCCAGAAATGGTTTTATGTATCTTGTGATTATTCCTTTATGTGATTGTTTTTGGAGTAGAGGGCACTGGTACCCCTCTGTTAACAAGGATGGTATGAGGGCCTATCTAAGCATGCACATAAATCCTAAATGTGCCATAAATGTGTGGATTTGTTTCTGTTGTTTGTTGAAAATTCATAAAATTAAATCAATTATCTTTCTAAATTTTGCCTTATTGATAATAAATGTCTGAGGCTTTTGTTTTTGTTTTTGGTATTAGATGTTTGGGTGTCTGGAGGTTATTGCGTTTTTATATTGGGGAATTGTATATATGTGCTTTTATATTGGGAAGTTGTGAGTGTGTGTTTTACACTGGGCATTGTTTGAATGCTTTTTATGTTGGAGGGATGTGAGTCTGTGTTTTGTATTGCTTTTGGTTTGCTTTAATAATGTCAAAACATGGGGAACATCATTTGATCATAAGTGCTTTATATTTAGATATTAGTATAAGAAAGAACTTGGGCCTGAGTTACTTTCTGTACAAAACATGCCAAAGTATGTTAGCAAACAAGAGCTGCCTACTTTGTGTGGCCATATTATGAAAACTAAACATCAGAATAATCCAAAGTTTGAGGTACTCTAGCTGAATCAGAAAGTTATGAAAAAGAAGAGAAATGTAGCTTCATATTTTTATTAAATAAAGAAATAAAATGCCACTTGTGTGAGAGATTATAGTTTGTATGGCACAGAGAAGCTGTTCATTTTTCCCCTGAGCCCAATTCATAAACATCTTAATTACGCAGAACTTGATTCAGTAGATAAATTTTCTCAGTTCTTTTAGAGCAGGTAATTGAGGGGGAGGAGAAATTGAGTCTTTGGGGCCTCTGTGTGAATTACTGTTCATTTTCTCCACAAACTTCCTGGAATTATGTGCTATATTTTAAATTAGAGTCTTGTACTTTTCAAGCTTTGCTCTCCTTGATAAGTAAGACCTTGGAGAGATTATTATCGAATAGTCAAGCCTTGTCTGAAACATGGACATATGTGTCATACCAATAAAATCTCTGGTAAGCTGAGCTCAAAACAAATGTAAATAAAAATTGAAATTTTAGAAAATTTTAATTATAATTAAAATTTTTAATTTAATGCTTGTGCTTTCTGAAGTTGAAGTTCAATACATGTTTTGTTATAAAATTCTCAGGTTTAAAATTACATCTATGACTTGATTTTCATGTCTCTAAGGATACATGTTAATACCATAAACCTAAATATGTATGTATTGTATACATCTATATTACCTTAATTTAATAAATAACTGTGTGGGGCTGGTTTTGGCCATGGAAAGCCTAATTTTTCATCTCGAGAATGGCTTGTGCCTCTGTATGTCAGATATATCTTAAAAGATAAGTTTAAATTTAAAATATATTTTGAATATATTTATGTATTTTGAATCCATTTCACATCAAAAAACTAATTACTATTTTAAAGAGAGTATTTTTATCAGTTTAAATACTACAGTAAAATTACACTAAGCATAAGTTTCTGGGAATTTTTTTAGATTAAATTTTAATTACTAGAACAAGTAATTAAATAAAAGATGAATGTCGTCTAAATTCAAGTTCCCTGTTGGAAACTAAAGATTATATCCTTGTCTTGAAATGTTGACTTTGTCATTCATGTGATGGTCCTTAAGTAATAAACATCAGCAATTCATTTATAGCTAATTCATTCATAACTACACTCTGCTAATGTTTATCATGGACTTCCCTCATAGAGGGAACACATAAGCAGGCGCAGAATGGAAGTTGATCATCAGTGTAGACAGTGTCAGCTAAAGGTCCTAATGTCTTTGGACCTTCAAGTCCTCAGAGTTTTATTTGTGATATCTGCTTCATTCTGTTTTGACTTATACACTGGCCATTTCAACACATCAGCTTTTACCCTTTGTCGCGTAGATGACTGCGAGTGTGTGTCTCTCCTTGTAGTTCTAGGTACATGGGAACCAGACTGAGTTTAATTCACAGCTGCCGAACATGACTAAGTGGTGTTCCACATTATACTCAGGATCATACTCATTCCTGATTTCTGTGGCACTGGAGTAGGCTGAGGAAAATCCATGGACAATTCAGATCTTCATGGAAACCAGCAGTCTCCAGTCCCTTGTTGATTAACCAAGGTCCTTGATAGGCAACCCTTCTATCACAAAGAGAAGCTCTTTGAGAAATTTGCTATATATAGTATACTGTACCTATAACCACTTGGGAAAAGCAAAATTTATAATGTACCCCAGATTTAAAAAAAATACTATCAAATCAAATATATGAATCAGAAGAGTAAACGCTACTTGTTAAATGATTACCAAACACTTTGGGCAAGAGGAGTTTCTTTGTGAAAACAAAGCAAATTGGATGGTACACAGCAACAATGGTTATATGACTCAGAGCAGAAGAAACTAAAAATACGTTCTAACAGAGTGTCCAAGAGAGAGGGAGGTCCAGGGCAGAGCCTCATCTCTCCAAGGGAGACTGACAGGAGCAAGAACAGTGTCATTGCTTAGTGCCAGTACCACACTTAAAAGGGTTTTACCTTACAGGCCATTCTGAGAGCCGAGACCAAGATCAGAGCCAAACAAGGCTGATAATGCCAAGAAAGGCACATATCTGATACCCCCCAAAGTAGAGATTGGTACTTTGGAGGGGGCAGGCACATGAGCACTGAGGCATTGATTATATATATTGGTCCAGGGAAAGGAGGAAATCTTGGCAAACCTGACGTATTTTGCATTTCTTGTTCATGAGTTTCCTTATCATAGTCTCCAGCAAAATCTCTATTCTGTGGCCATGGAAGGAAACTGGAAAAGTGTTGATACCTGGAAGGGCTTAGCAGAGGTCACAGCATTTGTGATATATACAAATTGCAAAAAGATGTGATAGGTGGGGCTGCTACAATGAAGAAAATGGGGGAAAGGACTGAAAGAGAGAAAGGCAGCAAAGGGGAGAACAGCTGTTCACTTCCTACCCTGTGGTCACTGCCCATCTGCCACAAGCTGGAAGAGGTCCCCTACGAGGTTCTAACCAGGAAGGTGAACAAGATATGATAGATCAGACTCCATCACATTTCTGTCTGACAGATTCAACCCCAAGCAGAAGTCATTGCTCCATGGTATCCTCATTTTAAGAATAAACAGATACCGAACAGAAAATGCAACACTTGCTCTTAAAACATGGTGTTCCTATATCTGTGAGATTTGAAAGAAACATGGTTTCTATAGAAAACTTCTGAGGATTCATTAATTTGAATATTATATTTTGACTGCTCTTAATCTTCAATATCATTTTGAGTAAATACTTAAAAGTAATCCTCCTATGCATAATAATTCTTTTTATAATATTTCCTCAGTTATAAATTATAAATATAATTATACTTATAAATTATAAACATGTCTAGCTTTCCCCCAGGAGTATTTTTAGTGGGCACAGTAGCAATGTGGACATTAAACCCTAGATTTCCATACTTAAGTAATTATTAATTGATAATTCAATGCTGACCAAATATTATGGACACATTCATTCCTCTAAATTAACAATTTCTATTAATAAAATAATTATCAAATCTATTAATTTTGGTTGTCCGATTTTATCAAAATCGAATTTGTTTGTTCTTAACAGGTCCAAGAATAATTCCAGGACTTTTATTTGACCAAAATGGAACAGTTCTTAATTAAAGTGATTATCTGTGGTGTCCTTTCAGCCATGATTCCCATCTATGTCATTTGGAACCTAGAAGCCCCAGGACATTTCCTGCCTAGGCTGCCACAAAACATTATCTGATGGAGTAAGCATTCTTCCATGCCCAGCTTTTTATCCGTGAATCAAAACACTGCCTCTTTGGCCTCAGCCCCTGAACTTCAGCAGGGCATAAGCTGCCAGCTTTTCATGAAGGCACAGCATGGAGAGATCAAGCCTGCCTTTCATGAACTCCAGGAGCAGCCCTGCATTCAAGGATGCATAACGCCATCGGACACACAGTCTTCAGCTATGAGCATGCCTACTGGGGGCTACAGAGCACAGACTTAGCCAAGAACTGTTAAGCTTTGCATCCATTCCTTAGCATTTATTTTAACTCATGATCTGAGATCTGGTGGAATAACATACTTAAGGCAAAAACCTTCATCTTTCCTGGTAGATTTCTTCACTTGTCTTGAACATTTATTCCGTGACATTCTGTGATAGCTGATATGCAGTAAGACAACAAGAGTAATAAAAACATTCTACTTGGAGAGTATTAGAAATAAGCTACAGTTCTACTGGAGAAGAGCTCATTATAATTTATACAATTTATAAATTATGTAAATTTGTATCAGTATGTAACAAGATAAACCAATATGCACAAACAGAAAACTGCTATAATAGTGTAAGTTCTGTAGAATAGGAACAAAACAACATGAGAACTAAGTGGTGCTAATCTGACCTGAAGATGACAATAATGTTTAAACTAGGGGTCATATTTTAGTTACAGCTCATAGGTTAATACTTCTAGACTTGACATAGTTATGATATTGCTCTCATAGTAAGAGTAGGTCAGTTTGTTACCGTGACAAGTAAACCAGGAATCCTAGAATGTTTCTTGCAGGTTCTGTAAATATGGAAATAAAACTTTAAGTGTAAATAGTCATTTTCTGCACTATTATTGTTAAAAGATGAATAAATATGCACAGTTCCCTCCAGTGAAATAGTTAAACAGACTCTCACTACCAAAAAAATTTTTGATTGTGTGGATAATGGTAATCTTGATTGTGGAGGGATGATTTTAAAGAAAAATTACAAAATAGCAAATGAGCTCATGCTATTTTCTTTGATGCCTTGGGGCCGCTGTGATGGTATCTCTACCCTCAGTGAATCATAAAAAATTACTCATAACTGAAAATTTTTAAAGCATTAAATGTAATTGCCAGTGTATCTATTATGGCAGTAGGTTCATGTTGCTCTTCACATTTTCCAATGTCAGTCTGCAGTGAGGCAGATCTATCTCTTGATTGCTGGAGCTTAGAGTAGCAGCTAAGTTTCTGGGAGGGGCACTGGCTAACCTTTTAAGAGCTTTCCTCAAAGTCGCCCATTCATTTCTTTCTTCCCAATCTCGAGTCTTCCATTTACCCATCTTGAAAGATGAAGGGGCATGTTGATTGTGCTAAGATTTTCTTCGATCATAGCAAGAAACTCTAAGCACCCAGATTGCATGCACTCCATAGCTTTTTGATGTTTTATATCAAATGCTGTCATTTACATGCTCATCCCAGAGGCTGAGGTTTGAGTGATGGCAGCTGTGATGCTCATACCCGCAGAGCCCTCCACGGGGCCCCGTGCAGACACTCCTTGAGCCTGCAGTATTTATGGCCCCACTATGTTGTCTAGAGGCATGATTTCTGCCAGTGTTCTTTCCCCATCTATCAATTCCGTGAGATGGGTCCTCTCCTCCTTCTGTGGCTCAGTGCTGCATTTTAAAAGGCAGATTGTTTTCAAGGCAGAACTTTTGCGGTTGGAGGCTGCTCTCTGCAACCACTACCAATCCCCAAGAGGACAATATCTCCTTCTACTGTGCTGTGCTCTGATTTAGTTTAGAAAGTTCTGAGATTAGTGGGAAAGGGCATAACCATGTAAAAAAAACTACCTAGGCCTTGAGACATAAAATGCCAATTGATTTATCCTGTTACTATAAAGGGGAAAAGAAATAGAGGGAGCTGCCAGAGATATAAACTCACAGTCCCCAATCTATAATTTCATATTATAAAAAAATAAGAGAAAAAGCATAAGCCAGGTTTGTTTTTAATATCTCTGGCTGCAAATCTGGCATGACCTGAATTCATCTGCCAGCAAGACTTGGCTTGAATGTTTTAAAACTATTTATAGCCTTTATATCTCTACTACTTAAGTGAATATGCACAAAGTTCGCTGCAGAAATATTAATGTATCTGATCAGAAAGCATCGACACAGCTTTGCTTGGTTGTGGCATATTATATAGCATATGTGACACTATTTTCTTTCTGAAATCTGTAAATCTAATAAACAGTCTATGTGAAGTCTGTTATCCACTAAGCCTTTTCGAATTAAGAGCCTACACAGCTCTTCCCTAGGAAGGAGTAACTCACCAGTGTTCATTAGAGGTTACTAATATTTCTGTTTTTAGATGGCCTTCATGTTATGTCAAAAGCTATAAAGTTGCTTATTTTATGTCATCTACCAACCAAAATTGATAGTTAGAAATGAACATTTCATATGAATTTTGAAAAGTTCCTGGTTCCAGGAGATACTTAAGAGTCTCTTCTGTGTGTGCACAGAATGCTGACTGACTGGCGGCACACTCCTGTGTGCTTCAGATGGACTGAATTTGACTCCCACTTATAATTGTTATTTTTTCATGTGCTAGTGTGTACTTGAGAATATAACAGCTCTGTGGAGGCCCCAGTGGGCCAGTGTAGCAGAGAAGCACTCCAGGGAGTAGTTCTGGGACCTGCTGGTCCTCTTTACCTTCTATTGAGTGTCTGAGGCTCATGAGGTCTTATTTAGATTCATCTCCCAAGCTGAATATTTCTCAGTGAGTTTGAGGCCAGTGTGGTCTACAGAGTGAATTCCAGGACAATAAGGACTACATATCAGGATGTTGTCTCAAAAATAACCAACCAAATAAAAATAAGCATCTGCAGTATAGATTCTACACATTCCAGAATAGCTGGACCTAGCCATACACATCCCCACTCTTTTTCTATTGTTAAAGTAATTTATCACTGGGTTGCACTGTGCTCAGAAAAGGAGAAAATAAAGTTATGGGTATGAATTGCTATGCTTTAGTACTAGGGCTCTTAAACATGCATGAAACTCGGGAATAAGCCTGATGTGTTTATTCTTGGCAGGAGGAGGGTCAGGCTTTATTTATTTGATTCATAATTTGGAGGGGCATGGTAAAAAGTTTCTCTAAGAAAAAAAGTAAAACCATAGAATTAAAATAAGGTACAATTCTGTTTATTCATTTATTTTTTTTTTTTTGGTTTTTCGAGACAGGGTTTGTTTATTCATTTAGAATGAAAAATTGCAACTAGTGTTAGCTTTTTAGAAACTTACCATTCTACAGAAGTTACAGAACCAAGAAATGAACCTCTTTGTTAATTTGTTTGATGACCCTAGGATGTTGATCCTTGTTCATTGGCTATATGCTCTTAAGATATTTCATTTTGTAATGTTTACAATCAAGAGCACAGAGGTAATTCTGCCTCTAGATTTTGATGCTTAACATTTTATCATCCCTACTCATTATTAATAATGTCATTTTAGGATTGGGGAATGATTATTAAACAGAAAAAAAATCTCATTTAGACTTCAGGGTACTTTTAACTTTCTCTGTGGAGTAACTAATCTTAAACTAATATCTGAAGTGACATCATTCATTAAGCAATCTGTCATCATTGCCTTTGAGTCATGGTGCTGTGTGAGTCAGCACAGTGGGCTGTAGGAGCTCCGAGTAGCCCTTGTTATACTGGGAATAACTCTGCTCTAAAATAAAGAAAACTACAGAAACATGTCAGAGCAACCTGCAATAAATGAATCTTCAAATCAGCTTTCCTTATCAAAATAGCCACTGCTGCCATCACTACTGGCTCCTGTGAGAGGCAGCATGAGGGGGTTGTAAGAATGGAGACAGAAAATACTTTAAAATATCACGTAACATGTTACTAGTGCTCCCAACAGGGCCCTGGAAGGTATCAATACATGCAAGTCAGCTCACTGTTAAATGCATTTCTGTCCATATATGTCCAAATATGTTAGACTTAAGCACTGTATTTATATATGTAGCATTAAGTCATTCTGACAAACTGTTTGATGATCTTTTGTATCTGTCTCCTGCTAGTTGCCTCTGCTTTTCCTTTCAAGTTCCCATGACATCTTTAACACGTTCTATTTTATTG
The DNA here is from genome assembly GCF_004785775.1 of Grammomys surdaster. Lineage (NCBI taxonomy): Eukaryota > Metazoa > Chordata > Mammalia > Rodentia > Muridae > Grammomys > Grammomys surdaster. The sequence goes on along the minus strand of NW_021604744.1, from coordinate 352,047 downwards.
CTTTGGCCTATATCATAGTCATCTACAAGGACCATGGAGATTTCTACATACTGCTGTATTTTGTGATCCAATTCCTAATAAGCTATACACATTAATGTAGAATTTGAAGCCAAGGATCTTCTTTGACATTCAGAAAGTTCTACAGCATGAGACTTTACAGTGCCTATACGTTGACACACAAATGTTGATGTTTATATAAATAAGAGAGAAGGGGATGTTCATGCCAAATGAACCCTCCATCCACCATTGAGTAAGTGAAGGAAAATAAGCCCCTAGAAACTACTTGTTTTACAAAAAAAGTGCCTGTTTTTATTATTGCTTAAATGTTTTGCCATTGTACTGTAATATCTCAGAACTGGGTATAATAAATGAGCCACAAGCTATTCAGGAAAACATTTTGTCAGATGTCTTAGTAAGGGTTTCTTGTTGTGAAGAGATACTATGAGCATGGCAACTTTTATAAAGGAGACGCTGGCTTACAGGTTCAGAGGTTTACTCCATTATTTTTGTAGCAAGAAAGCATGGTAGTATGCAGATAGACAAAGTGCTGGAAAAGGAACTGGTAGTTCTACATGTTGATCTGAAGACAGCAGAACAAGGTTAAGTGTCATACTGGCCATATCTCGAGCATAGAAGACTTCAAATCCTGGCTCCACAGAGACACACTTTCTCCAACAAGGCCACACCCCCATTGGTGCCACTCCCTATTCAAACACATGAGTCTGTGCAGGCCAACCTATTCAGACCACATCAAGAAGCATGGTTGCTATGTTGACTGTCTTAGTTAAGGTTATCCACACAAGAAATACAGAAGTAGTTGCTGCATCTTTACTTTCCTGGTTGTTGATTTGTGTCACCAAAGGGCGGTATTAAAACAAGAACAAAGTTGCAGCATTGATATTGTCTCCATGCAAGCTTAGAAGACAGCATGAGTTTCAGTCTCCATGCTGATGGACAGAAGCTGTTCCTCTCCCTTTCCTGTCCTGAGGAAAGAGGAGCTGCACAGGAGTCAGTTGTGACAAGACCATGTTTTCAGTACATTTCCAAAACACCTTCTAGAGTTATGTCTGGAAAACATTTATTTTATTTGATAAATGTTCAGTCAGCTCTTCAGTGAGAGCTGGGGATTGGATCTGAGAATGAAATCTCTGCTTTGGTAGAGCCAATTCTCTGGAGGGAAGAGGACATTGTCAAACGAATGATTGTGGACATAGCAATAAGGTAGTTAAATCCAGGGTCTGTGAGTAGGGGGGTGAGAATCCTACTGAAGGTGGCCAGGTAAAGGCAGGTGGCTAAGAGTGTGACCATTCACAGGGGTCTGAAGTATGTGAATGAGCCCAATAGAACGAATGAACAGTGTCAGTGTAGATGGATCTCTGATTGCCACAGAACCTGATGATAATGACAAATATGATAATAAAGAATGCTTTACCTCTTAGGGGAGAAGGGCTGGTCTGAGGTCTATTTTTACAGAACGATAGCTAAAGTCAGGAGAAATAAGACTGAATAAGAATGCAGAATTCTGCATTCCCACATAGCCCTGACATTAGTGCTTACTCTTTATAGTATATTGACTCATTAATTGATTGCTTATCCCTGTGGCCTGGCTGCCATTAAAAAAGGCAGAAAGCTACCTGTCTATTTCTTCCAAATTATAATATGGACACTACTATTTACATAGGACCAGAGATAAGGTCCCATAATTAATTTTAGCTACAACATTTAGCTAAGATTAAGACCAAGTTTACTATAAAATTTTGGGATGATTACAATGATAAGGGTTGGAGTGTAGCTTGGTGGTAGATTTTCAAGTCACCACTAGAATTCATTCATTAGGATACAAGTACAGTTAACCTCAAATCTGACTTTTATTTTTAATGTCAATATCATACCAGATTAACTAGCATCTTTTTAAAGTTATTTCTTTCAGTTTTGAATAATATAATTACATCATTTTCCCCTTCTCTTTGTTAATTCCAAACACACACATACACGCACACACACGCACACACACACAGAGTATTTGTGTTTTTCTATGTTTATCAATAGCAAAGCAATAACAATCTTAACTCATAACTCTAATTAGAAATAAACCCAGAGAAACATGTCCCAACATACTGTAAACGTGTGAGGCATTTCAGACAATGTATATGGTTTAAAAGAAAAGCAAAAGAAACAGGAATGGGTGCTCTGTGTACTGACAGTATTGTGAATTGGATTCTGATCTGCCTGGTTCTGATTCCTGTTTATTGGCTGTCATGGGCACATGTGAAGTGGGGTACATAGAGTAGTACCTGGCTGTTCACAGAAGCTTTTTTTTTTTCAGGTTGATGGAGGTTTTTTTTTCCTTGATGGGCACTGTAAAGTTTGAATAGAACAGATTTTCTGCTTTCTTAGCCCCTACACATAGCAACTTGTAGGTAATTTATCAAAAACAATTTCACTCTAAAAAGTAGAAAAATAATGCTTCTGATTTTGTTTGACTAAATATTAGATGTCTACTGGACAGTAGCCCTTGGAAGCTCTTGGCAGAGATAAACCTAGATATATCAGTTACTTTTATCATTGTTATGAAAATAATACTTGACAAAAGCAAGTTAAGAAGGACTTTATTTTGTCCTATAATCTGAAATGCAGTCCATTGTATTAGGGAGAGCATGACAACAGGCATGTGAGGCAACTGGTCACAGGGAATCCTGAGGGACAGCATGACTACAGGAGTGTCAACAGCTGGTCACACAGCATCTACAATGAGGAAACAAAGACAAACAGTGGTGCTTGGCTCACTTATTTTCTCTATTCTATTCAGTCATTATCCTCAGTTCATGGAGTGATGTCATTGACATATACTGTCTGTTTTCCTACTTCACTTAGCCCAATCTGGAAATCCTCTCACAGACATGCCCAAGAGTTTGTCTCCTGGGTAATTCCAGATGCTGTGTGTCCATTTGCAAAGACTATTGACTATTACACTGGGTCCTCAGAGAATAGATTTTAATAAATGCCTGAGAAGTAGGTAATAGAACTAAAAGAAGTAAATGTAGAGAGAAAAAAGGATTAAAACAGTTTGGATCTACTAGAGAGTAAAGTGGTACTCACTGGAACCCAAAGATGGGGATGGTGGGCACGGTAAAGAGAAACATTAGGGGAAGGGTACAGCTTCAGTTAGAAAATAGCCCATTATAGCTAGAAATAGAGAGAAAAATGAATATAAAGGCAATGTGGAATATGTAGACTTGAGTATGGAAAAAAAGACCTTGTCATCCATATGTTCTGTTTATCTTAATGTATATCCTACACTGCCAACACTTGTGATCTGAGGACAGGATTTTAAATGTAAATGTTGAAAAGTTGTAAGACAACCTAGTGTTCTTATATGTAACTTGATCATGCTACGTAGGGTTTTTAGATAACATAGTTTCAGAGGCACAGTTCAGTGGCATAGTTCAGGACTCTCAATGAAGGGTAAGGGGCTGCTTCCTGTTGGACAGTTTCAAGGTAGATACCCAGCACCTTTATCATAGAAGAATGGATAACTTCCATTGTACTACAATGCAGATGTGGCCTAAACCAGAGATGAAGTATTGATAAAAGCATCAGTCTCTGTACAGGACAGTTATAAGTGATCAATAATGTTGTAAACAATGGTTGATATCTGTGCATCTTTATCAGTCAGCATCTTATCTACTTAAAATTAAGAGCTGACAACTGAGACAACTAGACAGAATTAACAAAGTTCGTTTATATAAGCTATGTGGCCCTCCCTCAAACTCTGGCATGGTGGTCTGCAGCACTCCATGGCAGCCAGATTTCTTGGGTTCAGTGGCATCTTAAGAAAATTTGAGAGGTTCACTGATTTTGTTTAGTAACAGTAGGCTTTATTATTTTGTGTCCTTGAGAGTTAAAAATAAACATACCTTTTTTCCATAAGCTAGCAAAAAACAAAATGCTTGAAGTTTTTGGTGGTGGTGGTGATGGTGGTGGTGGTGAGAGACAAGGTCTCACTATGTGGTTTTGGCTTTGACTCTCTTGGAACTCTTGAACAAACCCAGCTGGCCTCAAGAGAACCACATGTCTCTGCTTTCTGGGCACTAGGATTAAATGCATGTGCCTGGCCTTTGAATTTAGACCCACTTTAAGCCCAGCATTGTGTCTTAGACCATTGTTGTTGCTATGGTTTCAGTGATCTTCCTTCTATCTCTCAGTCTTTAAATTCTTACAGTGCTGCTATTCTTACAGTGAGTGATTGCATTAAATGCAGTCTGGCATCTGAGAAATGGATCTACAAATGAGGGTACTTTGCATTTGACAGCATTATCTTTATTATCTGGTCTTATATGTGTCAGACTTGTCAGTTAGACAACTTTGATATGAGAGGAAATAAACAGGTACCTTACTCCATATGAGAGTCTTGTAGAAGTAGTAACTCTGTGTATCACATCTGGTTACAGGGAATTGGAAGTAGCATTAGGTACCAGAGTACTTAAGAATGTGTTACTAAGTCCTCCCTTCTCCTACACAAGAGTCAAACAGTTATGTTGAGTCTGGGAAAGAACAGATCTCACAATACTGACTGGGATCAATGTGACAAGGGAGATTTCAGTCTCAAAGGAGTTTATGTGAGGAACAGATTTATCTAGATACCAGCTTCACTGTGACTGAGTATGGGGCTTGATTCATCCACTGAACTGGTACCATTTGGAAGAGTGACTCAGGAGTAGCCTCTGAGTAAGGCAAATCTCAGAGGAACACTTCTCCAGAAGGTGCGTCCCCCAGCTGGCAGTTCTCTTCTTGGTTCCATTGACAAGCCTCTTGTATCCTGAACGCAAGCCATGATCTCCCAGGGGAATACCTTTCCATTGGAACCCCTTGTGATCACTCTGGTACAATTATTTTCCTGAGAGTATCTATTTGATCTCTTTATGCTGGTAGTGATACGCTCAAAGACTGGGGAGTTAGTAAACATAAAGGAGGGCACAGGAGAAGGCACTTGTTTACAGAAAGAAAAAGCGGAGGCTAGAGAGGCTAGTGTTACAGACACTCAGCAAGAGCTAGTGAGGACCCCTTAGACTGTGGGGAGGAGGTGATGGATTAAAGAACTCATTTTAGATATGAGAGAATTTTATGATCCAGTGGCTGAGGAAAAATTACTCAAGTGTCAAATGTCTTTGTTTCATAGGCATGCCATAAGTTTAATCCCATAACACTGAAAAGGCAGCATAAGAAAATTTGATTGAAAACATATTGTTATCAGGGTGTCTTGAATATCTATTTGGTGTGTGTCAACATTCTTTCTATTATAAATAATTTGCAAGATTTTGTGTTATGTGTGTAACTTTCTGGTTGTTATTCTATCATATACAACGATTCACCTCATTCATTGACTTTTAAGCCCTTGGGCCCTGCAAAACATAAAAGAAGCATGCGAATAGAATCGAAATCTTCAAACTAGTCTGGACTCGCCCTGAAATGCCGTCCCTACCAGACCTCATCCTTGTCTGCTTTGTTTGGTTGATCCAGCCAACTTCCATTTCCAGCCCACAGTTTGATGTTTATTTTAGCCAGCTGCTCATGAAAAGTAGAATTTAGCAACAGTTGCAGTGGCATAAGGTGGATTTCTGTGTAGAGCAGGGTAGCCGGGTGTGTCCTGTTGGGTACCCCTTCCTTTCACCCCTTCTCACCTGCATTTCAGCTGTGAGAATAAATCTTGGAAAACTGCTGTTGGGCCTTTTAGCACATTGCCAGCTTCAGCAATTTCAGACTAACCGGTTTTCTACTAAACACTGCTGAAATGAAGTAAATTAGTCTGATGGACACTTGGCGCCCTGACTACTACAAATGGAAAACCATCAACAGATGCTCTTTTGCTGAAATGTAGGCCCTTCCAGGAGATGGGTAAAAGATAAATTCAAACTATACCGTTTCTTTTCCTTTCGGTTCATTTGTTTTTATAGCAGTATTAAAAAAAAAAAAAACCTCTGATGTATTAGTTACAGTAAATTCGTAGCAAATGCTTTGTGGTTGTTTGGGTTCTTCTGAGATCCCTGAAATGGCACTTGGACCATTCTTCATTATATGAACTCATTGAAAATGGGGACTCAAATTCTTCATCAGTTCTAGAACTTCCCTTGGTGTTCATACTTCAGTGTTGGAAATAATGATGAGAAGCAACTGCCAAATACAGTGAGATATTATGTCTCTGTCTTAAATATCAAGTGTTGAGCTACAGTAAAGTAGTATCTGTCACATCTCCAATAGTCAGTATGTATCTAGAACTAGAATGTTTAACAATGTTTTATTTCCCCAGATGCTGCTGCATCCTTTAGCTAGCACAGGCACAGAAAATGGTGACTCTCCCCCAGTTCAATGACTCATACACAATTTAAAGTAATCACTATCAATTGATACTAACTTTCAAGAACAATAATGGCATTATTAATCATTGAGTCAATTTAGATATTTCTTTCCACAAAAAAGCTAATCTAATTTAAGTAGTCTATATATCTCTAAAGAAACCTGAAATCTGTCTTTTTTTACATTCCTTCCAGTTCCTAAGGTTGTCTATTAGATTATGTTCACTATAAGAGAATACAGGAAACTTCAACATAGAGTAATGGAAGAAACACTTAGTTATTTTCAAAATATTAAAAGTATTTACAGGGGAATATTTATAGGGAAATCGAACTGTTTACAAGGATGTTGCATTGTAATTGCATTGTTTTTTAACCATGAAGTTTGTTGTTTATTCTTATTTATAGGGTCAGGATCATGTCGGTTTAGTTACTCTGACCCCAGCATCACTGTGTCATACTCCAAGAACAATACCGCCGATTGGATTCAGTTGGAGAAAATTAGGTTTGTTGCCATTTCAAGTATTGGCTCCAAATCTGTTGTAAGAAGACTTCTGCACCTCTAGTTGCCTTCATTCTATCCAGACTTCTTTCCTTATGGTTAAAATACTTTGGTTGTTCATTCCTCAAGTCATGAGTTTACATATTTACTACTTGAGGAAGTTGTTGCTAGATTGTAACCTTCCTATTCATAGCTTCCTATTGTCAGTACTAACCTGTTTTAGACAGTAGTATATTTGGGGTCATAACTTTTGAGAGAGCATCCTTTACCACAAAGCATCACCAACTGCAGCAGGCAGGAGGTGACCTGACTCTGCCTGTTTGGCATCCAGATCTGAGAGCATGGCCAGTAACAACCGTCTGTGTCCATCCATGTCCATGCTGATAGGGGTTCATAGCTGCTAGGCCTTTTGTATCATCTGTCCCCTAACTTCCAATGTCATGCAGGCCCAACTTTAAATCCTGTATGTTCTTTACTTCAAGAGGTCTCCAATGAGAAAATGAAGTAGGATGCTCCAGGTAAAAGGAACTCTCATAACATTGGAAAGATTTGATGATCTTAGAAAATCCCAAGTGATGTTTACCACTACTGTGGAATTTTAACCATGAACTAAAATTCATAGTGGATGTATAAAAGTAAAATGTAAAGGAAACCAATACCCCATACTTTGAGACAGACATGGCATCTGCTGCACTGAGGGCCACAGCCCCACATTAAATTAATTCCTTTGTGGCGACTGGGGTTTTTCTTAAATTGAAAACATTTTACATAGTACATTTCCATCAATTTTGCAACATTTGTTTTCCATTAGCTCTTTTCTTTATTAAAAGGACAGTAATATGTTTAGGGAAGCAAAAGAAATATTAGGTTGATAATCTTTAATACTAACCAATTTTTACAAGGTTTCTAGAAGTATATGAATAAAATAAAACCCACATAAGCTCTAGTCCAACAAAACCTCATGCCTGCCACAGGTAATTCTAAGTCAGGATTTTAATAAATGATTCCCCTTGCCTGGATGGGATATAATTTACTGATAGTTACTGCATACTGAGCTCTAACATGCTGTATCAACTTTATGGCAATGTTTGCTATTCTTTATGTTTTCTAAGTTTTGAAAATGTATTCACATCAGATATTTAAGCATCTGAATGGATGTACTCAAATCAACATACATATAGAAATTTTACCTTTATCTCTATAGCTTTTCTTCTACTATATTATATCATAACTGAAGTAAATTATAATGTGGATTTCATGGTAGAAAAGAGCTATCTGCTTTGGAAGTGATAAGAATGAAAGTGCACATTTGATTGCACAAAGGGACATCACATTCAGCTGAGTACATTAAATTTTTTTCATGAAAATGACACTTTCAATTTTAGGCTGCATACCAAACCACCATACTCATGCATGCAAATTGCCCTTACCATTGGTGATCAGCAGAAAAGTTTTTCTAACCATCATCTGAAACCAAAGTACATTCTCTTCATCAGTTTAAATTCTTTTTGAAGCTAAAAAAAAAAATACTCACCATAAAATATTGTAAATGAGAAGGGAATTGATTGCCCCCAAAGGTGAGATACACCATCTATAACCCCACTGACAATTCTGAAGATATATATGTGCTTTGCTGGTGAGTGAAAAATATGGCTTTTTCTCCAGCCCTTCCAAACCTGATTTATAGCAGCCCAGCCTACCACTAGTTTGCATTTTCACACCATTTTTAATCTCAGCTAAAACGATCATTTTTACAACAGCAGATTTCTACTTGGATAGAATAAAATGATTAATAAAACTTATATAACAGAAAGAGCTAGATTCTAATAGATGTTATAAGAAAAGCTTGTTAAATTATATCAATTTTTAAAAGGTTTGCCTGTATACAACTGTAAATAATTATAAGGGAATATATTTAATTCTATAGCAAATCTCACATTTCATTCAGCCATCAGATATAAAAATGTATCTGATGACGAAAAGTAAAATGACTATTATACAATGACTATATATCACATAGACATGTGTATATACACTTATATCTTTTATATACTTAAACATATAACATATATATCACACACACACACATATATATATATATATATATACACACACATATAAATGTGTCACATATGAGTACATATCCTTAAACATATCACATGCAATAAGCTCTAATTGATGCATAATTTCAAAATAAGAATCAACATTAATTTCAGTTTTTTCTTTTTTTTCTTATCAAATGAATGATTTTAAAGGGATATCTACCATGTGTCAAAACTCTTCTAGACATAATTTTACTCCTTTTGTATTGTTATAGCAGCTTGTGCCACCTTCTCTGCCACTGTTCTTTTCCTGGCTTATTTGAACGCACTTAGTTCTTGCTTTAATAGGAAATTTTTAACAAGTGGCAGATACTGAAGGTTGAAGGATAGGCTTGCATTTTGTTTGTAATGAGCATCACATGTTCATCATGAGGCTGTGGTCTGAACTGTGAGCTTGACCTCTCCTCTTACACTTGTTCCAGAGCCCCTTCCAATGTGAGCACAATCATCCACATCCTCTACCTTCCTGAGGAAGCCAAAGGGGAGAACGTGCAGTTCCGGTGGAAACAGGACAGCCTGCATGTGGGTGAGGTTTATGAAGCCTGCTGGGCCCTGGACAACATCCTGGTCATCAATGCAGCCCACAGACAAGTCATTCTGGAGGACAGTCTCGACCCAGTAGACACAGGCAACTGGCTCTTCTTCCCAGGAGCAACGGTCAAGGTTTGAACATTTTCATCCTCTCTTCCTTTAGAAACCCAAGGCTCACTGAACCAGTGATAACTTTTTCAAGACAGCTTTTTTGAGTAGTAACATTCTTAAGTCTCATATCATGCCATTTAAGGTTATGATAGCACTTTATTAAAGACATTTGTTTATTCATTCATTTAACAATTGTTTGAGAACTCAGACTGAGCTGAACCCTGTGAACATGAAAAAGCAAATACATTTCTTCTCTTGCTTATAGCTATAAGTTCAGTGGAAGCAGATGAATGCCTAGCTGTGTAAATACAGTTGTTATTTTCTGGGAAAGCTTAGCGGTTTGAGACAGCACCAAATTCAGGCTAGGGACATTAAGAAGGTTATCCAGAAAACAGAGAATATAAGCAGATACTGATGGGTGGTCAGAAAGTGGCCAAGTAGGAGGAGGAATAGCACTCCAAGAACTGGAGATCTCATACATAGAGGCTTGAACTGAATGTTTGTGTCTTCCACCCATTTGTGTGTTATAATACTATCATATGGAACTAGAAAGTAGAGCCCCTGTGAGGTCATTCAGTCATAAGTATGAGTCCTCTATGAATGGAAGATAGTGTCCTTATGAAGAACTCTCTGGCCTTCAGCATATGAAGACATAACAAGACTAAGGATGTGTAGGCCCTTGCTAAGTCTTCCAGTATTTGATTTTGGAACTCTAACTTCCAAAACTATTAGAAACAGGTATTCCTACTTAAATTCCAGGCTGTGATGTTCTCTAACCATAGCCCCAAACTAAGACATTCTAAATTCATGGTTTTCAATATTTAGTTTGCAACCTCTTTGGGGAAGTCATATATCAAATATCCTGCATATCAGAGATTTACATTACAACTCAAAATTGTAATGTAGCAAAGTTACAGTTATGAAGTAGCAATAAGATAATTTTATGGTTGAAAGGTCATTATATAAGGAATTGTATTAAAGGGTCAGAGCATTAGTCATGTTTAGAACCACTGGTTTAGATGGTGAATACATAAAACAGAAACCATTCATTGGAGTTAAAAACAGTTATCCCACATATTCTGAGGCTCATGGTAAGTAATTCTGGTGTCATGGCAAGAGGGAATGCCTTGAAGATTTGCTAGCTGCTATAGTACTGACATTATATCTAGAGATCATATCCATTGAAGTACTTTAAATCAGAGACAGTTATATTGGTATTTGAAACTGCTCTTCTAAGAGAGAGCTCTGAGTGAAAGGATTATTTAGAAAGACCAAGGAGCCACTTACGAATGGTCAATGAGAGATCTTATTAGGCAGGCTTAAGGGAGAGGGGATAAAGACATGTGGATATATTTCAGATTTTGTCACAAGGGAATGGGGGGAGATTGGGGACTGATAAAGAAGAGGAAGAAATGGTAGATGTCAGGAACAAGGTTTGGGCAGGTAGACTGGCAAGGGTGTTATTTTCTGAAACAAGAAATATAGGAGGAAGAACAAATTCACAGGATGGTTACAGTTGGTTTCTGTTTGGACACCTAGCTCTTGGTGTTGTTAGGGCCAAGTGGCAAGTAGTTGGCAGAAAATGAGTCAGAAGTTATGGCAGTTGTCACCTGGTGGATGGGCATAGCAGTCACAAGGTTGCCTGAGGAGAGACTCTGTGATAAAGAACCAATACAAAAGGGGTCATTGACCTTCAACTGGATCCCTGCATGTTTCTAATATGTAGAAAGAAATTGAAAATTTATCTTATAGATATTTTTTATTTTTTAGCTACGACTTACTGATGCAAAACAATCTGTGTTAGATAGGGGTGAGACCACAAGAAGGGTAACAAAGAAAATATAAACGCTTAAGATAGGTTTTTCCACATGTACATAGAATAGAAAAATAACACAGGATCTTTTACATACTTGGCAAGTGTTCTAGCACTAAAGTACATCCACAGCTCTCTTTTTGCTATTTGGGGCAGGAATATAAGTTCTTGTCAAGTTGCCAGTATCTTAGGGTTTTACTGCTGAGAAGAGATACCATGACCAAGGTAACCTATAAGGCTATATTATAGGTTCCAAGGTTCAGTCTATTACCATCAGGGTGGGAGCATAGCAGCATCCAGGCAGGCATGGTGCAGGAAGAGTTGATAGTTCAACATCTTGTTGGGAAGACAAACAGGAAAAGACTGGCTTCCAGGCAGCTAGGGTCTTAAGAGTATCTTAAAGCCCACGCCCATGCCAACAGTAACACACCTACTCTAATAAGGCCATACCTACTCCCTGGGACAAGCAAGCATATTCAAACCACAAAACCCAGTTTGACCTTGAACTCACCATTGAGTTTATATAGGTCTCAAACTTATGGTGCCTCTGCCCTCTGCCCTCTGCCTCTGTGCCCTCTGCCTCTTTGGTATCTATCTAGGATTAGAGAGGCCTGTGCCACAGTGTGCTGCTTACAAGAAAAAGGATTGCAAATTGGTCTCAACCCAGAAACTCTCCTCCTTCCTCAGGCAGTCAAAGCTTGTAGTCATTTCAGCACAGGGTGACGAGATTATAACTGTAGACTGGTCTTGGAAGCAGGTGTCCTCTCTGCTCAGTTGAGGAAAGCATCCTATGAGACCTCTTACAGAAAAGTTTCTGATACAGCCCAAAGCTGCAGCTGCCGTAGAAAGAGTCTACGAATTCCTTTTGCACAGAAAACTTGTCAGTGTACTCTGAGTGATGTCTTCTGGCCACTGTATTGAAAGAGGGCTTTCTGCTGATTCATCTCTATACTAACAAGCAGATCTGAGCCCTTCCCCAGCATGAGTTTTTATCATCTGACTCTCATGCCCTCTACTAAATAGATGTACATTTCTGCATCCTATTATAAGCTATTATACTAATCTAATTAGGTACTTGGTTTTTTAAGGCATGTACTTTGGTTCTATTCACATAAAAAATGCACAAAGTCTGCGTTTGCTTCAGTAAGAAATTTAATTAAATTAAAACTTTTGGTAGAAAATGCTTTCTTTCTTTTTAGTCTTATGTTCCACTCATAAGCTTACCAACCACAGGCCTGAGAATTGCCTAGGGACTTGGTCAACTAAGGAAAGAAATGTCACTGTGGCAATGTTTTTTTTTATTGACTTTAAGTCACCTGCCAGATAGATGTTCTACTCCAATGTTTCTTTTGAAAACTTGAAATGCATGCCCTAGTTAAATAAATAAATAAATAAATAAATAAATAAAAATAAAAATAAATAAATAAATAAAATAATAAATAAGTAAATAAATAAATAAAAGAATTTTTTAACTCATTTGTATAACGACTCTTTTGATTTCTGTTTGAAATATCTCAAAATGAAAACCTTTTCTTTGACCAAATGATTCAAAATTATATAATAAAACTCGTTCTTTAATTATATGAAATGCTTTTGTCAAATATTAATTATTTTCTTAATGTCCTTTGAGATGAAAACTACTTAGAAACCATCTCAGTGTCCCCATGGGTTATGAGAGTGTTTTAGATGTTGCTTTATTTTGGATTTTAATTGTAGAAGTACATGTGTTTGCTCAACAGACTTTAGCATTTTATGTTTACTAAGTGTTTTCAAGGTAGTTACATTTTACTTAAGTCAAAGAGAAAACCCACCCATGATTAAGAGAAGAAAAATGTGTTTTGTGTGTTCTGCGTATGTGTCTGTGTGTGTGTCTGCAAAAGTCTCTAGAATACTAATGTTGATAAAGTGAAGCTGTTATGAATATATACATTTCTGACTAAATTGTCCAGCTGCTGGTCTCAAAGCCCATGTTTAATCGGTCGAAAAGAAAAGAGAAAAATGAGTTCCTGCCACTCACAGGCTAGATTTCTCTCATCTCCAGATGTTTCAATTTCTCTAAAAATATTTACAGTTTCATCTGAACTATCATTGTTTATCCCAAGTAGAGCAAAAGTGGCCAAAGACTAGACAAAGTAACTAATGTAAGGTGTCACATGACTCAGGGACCTGTATACGTCACCAGCTTAAATCTCTGGGCTGGTAGAAGGTCATGGCTATTCTTGGGTTTTTAGTAATTAGTGTCAACTGTACCTGCAAGAATCCAGCTTTACTTAGAAGCTGCTCTCATATTTGTGTTTGATTTACATGTGGTGTGAGGAGACACTCGACCACTGAGCTACATCCCCAGCACTTTGTTGTAATTTTTGATTCGGTAAACTGAAGTAGATGATAAGCAGTTTCCAAGGTAGTTACTCTTCCCTGTGCCCACAGCCCTGCCTGCTTCATCTTCCAGGTTTGTCCCATTGAACTTTCCCACATCAAAGAAAAGGTGTACCACATTCTATTGTGCTTCTAATCAACAGCATTATTCTTTATTTTCCATCAATCCTGAGGAAACCCTTTGTTCACTACCAAGTACCTGAGGCTTTAAATGCCAGTAATAAACTAGGCAAATGATAAATATCTCCTCAGAGTGCTGCTTCTGTAGCAACACCCCCAAAACCCCATCCCCTACGCTGCATGAGCCTAGCACAAACAGATCAAGTTAGCCAGGGAGAGCCTGAAACCCACTCTCTATTAAACCACCTATTTCATTTGCTTGCTACCACGATTTTGCCTTCTTTCACAGAATGAGACTTTTTATTTCTGTGTATTTTTCTAGAAGTGTAAGGAATTAATGTCAGTTTATACTGTGCTAAAGTAAGTTACAGTATCAGTTTATCAATGCAATTGTTAGAGTAGCTGCTGTTACCACATCAGGGCTTCTGTCTGGAAGCTGTGGGTGTTCAGAACATGTTTAAGAGTCAGAGGTCCTACCTTCCCACCTGATGAGGGAGAATGAGTAATCTCAGGCAACTTCTGTGCACCAGCTGTGAGTGATTTTGGTTTAATCAAGGATTAAAGGATACAAGCTGAATATTTTGGCTATTTCCATTTAAGGTTTAGCTTTTCACGCTGGGAAAGGTTCTCACACTCAGGAATGATGCTTGCCATATCATGAAAACCACATGGATCCTCGACAATAATGGCTAAAAATAATAATAGTAATATAATCTTGATTGTGGTGAACGATGATTATAGCATCAGTTCTGTTGGGAGCATTTCATGAAGGCTTGTAGGTACAGGCAGGGAAGACCTTCTCTTCAGCCTTCCGTTGTGTTTATTAGCACAACTGAAAACACAGCTCTCAAGTTCATAGGGCCATTTGTCTCACCTATTCAGATTTGCATCTTGCAATTTGAGAATATAATTTCAGGCTCAAAGGAAAGTATTTTCTGTAAGTTTGGTGGGTCAGCCCAGAGCGACTACAGCTGCCTGCCTTCTATTGCTTTGCCATCAAAGAGGAGGGTTGCGAATGGCAGTGAATTACTCCCAAGAGAACTGGGGATAAAGGAGATAGAAAGAGCTATGTTTGAGTGAGAATTTTTCTCTCTCTCTTCTCCTCATCTCTTAATAGTACCCCATGAAGTAGAATTTCTGAATGAATCAATTGGCAAGGTCATATATTGCTCAAGCCACTGTCTCATTTTGTTTGTCTTTTTGCATACATTTTTCATGGCAGGTGCAAAGTTTACCTTGAAATTATAAACCATCCATTACTCTTCGCTGTCTCTTGTGTGCATGCCACTGTGTGCACTGGTGTGCACGTGTGTGTGTGTGCACATGGGCACATGCATGTGTGTATAAGATAAGCAAAAAGAGGGAGAGTGCTTTGCTCAGTGTTCCTTATAAGTATTTCTGTCTTCTCAGTGAGATTGGTTGCCCTGAGTTTCCAAAGACATAAATGACTGGTTTCTGTCAAAGCTGGAATTGGCCTGCAGGTTAAAAGCACTGGGACACCGGTGCTATGCCACATGTCTCTCATTTTTAAGGAACCTTCACATTCTGATTGCCCTTCCTGTACCTGATGATGTTTTGCTATTTATTACCCAATTGCCTACAACTCTAGATCCCTCCTTGTACATGTTTATGCCAGGTTGTGCTGGAAAGCAAATCAACACTGACAGCCACCAAGACTCTTCGAATGATTGCCCTTGCGAATAGGCTATGATTTGAAAACATGTATTTAGAAACTCTTTTAAGCAGCAGTTTATTGGAATTTGCAAATTCATACCAAGGGTTTGTAGTCACTAAGTTACGCACTTTAGAAGAGTCCTGCTTAAGTCTCTTCTCTCATCTAACTAGTTTGCTCCTTTGCCACATTCACCTTTGATTACAAGGTAGTGGCCACAGTTCTTCTAGTTTAACAAACAACAAAAGGCCCCAGTGAAGGCAGTAGCCCTTAGATAAGCCAATAGGCCATTAAGAGGAATCATTAAATCAGAACAAGAGGTCTATTAGTTTTCTTATTGCCCTTTTACATAGTGAATTTAGCAAATTTGTTATTCTACTGGACAGAAGGCAAGTCTCCATCCCATGTCAGAACTATAGCTTCTTTCTCAGTGTCTGACTCACTACTCAAATGTTAATTCTTACAAATATCTGAATCATCAGAGGAGAAAAAAAAAGTCCTGTCTAAATTAAAGAAATGTGTAAATGAATTTGGCTGAAAATTTTTAAATCTTAATGGAAGTTGAGGCTAATGAGGAAAAATTAGTTTTTGACAATGGTGAAAGGGAAAATCAAGGAGAAGCCAGATCATTTTTAAACCTCTTTTTGGAAGAAAATCCCCTGGAAGAGCAAAGCTTTCCTGATACTGTGCCTGGTTTGTCTTCTGTGTAACACTCCATTCATTACCCTGGGAAAACAGCTCAATGGCTCTCTTCATGATTTTGCTTTCTTACAAGGTAAAAGGACAATTAGGAAACAATCAAGTTTGCTTGGCAAAAAAAAAAAAAAGGTCTTTGCAGGTTGCTGTACTGCAAACTGTTTAGCATGGGACTTGTGGGACCTGTGTTCTGGGTTTCTAATGAAGAGAAACATGAGTGCAGTAAGGCTTGTGGTCAGCCATGTTCCTGTGCCTCCTTCCATTAGGAGTCTGAATGATAACTCTGACTTCCTGACTGGATTCCAGCTTGGTTAATTGCATGCTGTCTACCCGTGTTCCCTCTGCTTAGGGTCCGCTTCACTCCAGACTGTGCTGCTTTTATTACTGGGTTTCCTCCAGGAGGTGGGTACACATTACAAAATTCGCCAGAATATAATTTGTTAAGCTAATAAGAGTACTTTGGGGATGAAGGGTTAAATGCGGCAGTGTGCTTTTCACAGTCTCCCTCCAGTGAGGTTTATTTGTACAGTAATTAATATGGAATAGCATCAGGGAAATGTGGACATGAGCCAGGTCACTGGAACAAGAGTGGCAATAACATAGAAACACCTAATTTTGATAAAATAATCATTCAGAAAATGATCATTCAGACAAATCCCCAGAGCCTTGTGTTCCTTTTGTGTTTGTCTTGTTTTGTTTGGGATTGAAACTGACATTTTTAATTGCTGATTAGGCTAACACAGTATTCAATAAGGCAATGTTATCTTTTCTCTGTATGGCAACATCTCCATCATCTTTGTATGAGTCACAACTTCTAACGAAATAACTTGTGTGGTAGCATTCTTGGAAGTAAGATTTCTTAAGTAAATGATTAAAGATATGAAACAAAAATAAAGGGAAGAACAATAGGCATGGATTCCTAATATTGCTATTTGTAAATATATTCCCTATGGTTTCTCATCTATCCCTTATAATGACTCCCATTTCAAAGATGAGGAAGCAGGGGCTCCAACAGCTCAAAAGGCTTTGAGTTGTGAAGCCAGTCCTGTTTTATTACGAAACTTGGCTTTTCCATGCCAAGCTATGCTGTAGCCTCCTGTGTTGTGCCTGGCATCCTTGGCCTTAATTTGAGAAGACAAGTACGAAATCCTAGCACTGTGAAAATCAACATCACCAAAGACGAGGCTAACAACTGTCCTGTGGAATTTCACGTGGTTATCCCTCTTCTGGTTGCTCCAGTTCAAATCTGTCACTATTTCCATTTCAGAACTGATAATATTATGAAGTAGTTATATACTTGTCATAAAATAGACCAAAATTGAATCTTTATAAATCCTAGTGCAATGTGGTTCAACTGTGAATGTTTAATGATCCCAGAGAATAATGAAAAAACAAAAAACAATCTTAAGCTCCTTAAACTCCATGCACCAGGGTTGACTCTCTATTGTGTTGACTAAAAAAAATGCTCTGCAGTTCCCCTGCACCTGGACTGTATTCACAGCCAAGTTTGCAGGTTTGTAACTGGCATTAAATTACCTAGAAATCGAATGTGTGGAGAATAATAGAAATTTATTTTGTCTCATGAGAAAAATTGTTCTCTTACTATTAAGAGGTTTTCTTTCTATTTTGGGGGATGAAGTCTGAATCTTTAAAAAAAAACCACTGAACCAGAATGTGGAAAATATGTACTAAAGCTATAGCATATATGTAACAAAAGGCTTTGGAAATACAACATGCAGGCCAGCCTGACAACCCCTCTTACTTTCATCCGAAAGTCCATATGCCAATATATTTTATTCCTAGCCAGACAGTGGCTAATTTACAGCTCTGCCAACAATGCCATTTTAATTAATTTTATTCATCTTATTTCTCTTTCCTCTGTTCGTCATATCTCATCTGTTTGCATTGCCTAGATTTTAATTAAAAATCTTCTCCTCTCTAAGGAGCAATCTGAAGTGGCAAAAATAATCACTTAAAATATTACAGTCATTAAAAAATTGGCTGTGGTGGAAGCCATGCATTTTCAATTTTCCTACAAATGATGTTTTAGCTTCCTTTTAAAGCACACTTTGTATCTGAATTGTCTGCCACCAGCCAGCTTGGCTATCAGAAATGGTCTTCCAGCTGGGTGGGCTGAGTGACAACTTCTTAATGGAGGAAATGGATGGCTCTCTGCTCATGTGGAGGGAATAGCACACCAGGCAGCTTTCTTTCCATCTGCCGCTAGCCCTCTCCAAGCTGGCATTGCCCAAATGCCCAGTGTACCCCTTTCAGCAAAGAGAGTATCATCAAGAAGTCAGTTGTAAGGCTGTAGACCCTAAAAGGAATCATCAGGAGAGTTTGGCCCTAGAGAGATAATCTTAAGAGTTGCTCTGGTGTTCTTTCTGAAGGCCTAATTAAACAACAGTGGAGGTGATTTAAGTGCTTTTTACAAGTACAGAGGTGAAGCCATTAACCTTTTCCACAGAGTAGAGGGAGCAAGCTTAGAAAATGCTAACCTGAATTGTGGCCAAGGACATGTTATATTGAGGAATTTGCACTGATGTTTCCTGTTGATGCTTTTCTGAAGGGCAAATTTTTCATCCTTTAGTTACACTGTGTTCTGCTTGTCAAATAAAGGAAATCCATTTAGCAGCAAAACAGAGAAATACTCCTTTATTGGCTGAGGAAAAGACATAAAGGCATAGGGATATCAAAATTAGAAATCTGTTGTACTTAAGTATATGTGATTTACCAGTGCCAAACTAATGAAACAAGTAATTAAAGGAATCATTGATGGCACATCAGAAGATCTAACTCAGAAAAATAGAACTAGCCATAGACTTTATGCCTTGTTTAGCCCAAATACATGCTCAGCCACCTTACATTTGTTTATTGAAATTGTTTAGGTTTTTAATTGTTAATTCCTACAAATGAAGTGAGTTTGGATTGCTGTTGAACAAAAACAGCTGAATATTAAAATTGAGAGCAATTTTCTGAAACTCTTTATAGTTTCAATATATGTTGTACTTGAGTTTTTAGCATACTGGATTTTGATGTCATTCAATGCAAGTTCATCTTTTAAGAAAAACATTTGTCATCTCCTATTCTTGAGTTTGTATCTGTTAGGAGACTAGTGGGTAATAGCCCCAAATATGGAGGGCTATTAAACTCTTATTTGAGGGTTTTATCTGCTCTAGTAATTTGTGAATATTTGTAGTATTTCTTTACTATATTTTATTGAGGGGCCTATTCTTATACAATTTTCTAAAGGATTTAATTTGATCTGAGGAATTTTAATAACCATTATAATGAGAAACAAATAATATATTTAAATATTCTATTTCCCTACCAGTTACTGCTAAGACAACGAAATACAATAGTGCATGTCTTTTAAGAGCATAAGAGAGTATGTTCAGAGATATTATTGGCACTTAGAAATTTAAAAAGAACTGCTTTGAATCTCTGAACTTCTCACAACCTATCAAGAGAGCAGGTACTATTGACTCCATTCTTCATTCATTGTGAAAAGCTGAGGTCTTCAGAGTCAAAATGACTTGTGCTAGCCCTTAGCCATCAGGTAGAGGAAGTGTGTTTTGTTATCCTTCCAACCCCAGCCTCCAGAACCCTTGAGGGTGAACACAGTACCTGAGTTTTCTTTATTATCTTGATTGTTTATCGTTTCCAGTAGTATGTTCTTCCCAGTCTTGACCTTGATTCTTCATTAATTGAATTAGATTGGAGGGAGAAGTTCACACAGCCCTTAAGCAAGCAGACCATGGATTCTCTGCAGAGATGTAGAGAGAAACACATAATAAGCTCAGGAATTGTCTCCCATGGGATCATCTTAGGCTTTGGTTCTTAGTCTGGAGAGTTTCTAGGGACCCAGAATTATTTCAAAATATTGATTTCCAGGGGCTCAACCTCTTCTTGTAATCAATTTCAAGCTCTTCAAATAAAGACACAACACTAGCCTGGTTTCCTACCCAGGACAAACCTGTATATGACCAACTTCTTAGAAAGATGGGCACTTAGAAAGTAGGTCCATTGTCTCAAGTAACTCAGGAATTCACCCCTTGGCATAACCATAAGGACATTGGCTCACTTGAGAGATTAGAGATAAGTTTACTGTTTAAAGCTAGCAGGATTATTCTAAGGCCAACTCTAGGAACTGACATACAGAGCTTTCTCCTGTCTGTTTTAACTGAGCTCTGGTGTTGAGTTTTGGTTACCTACTGAGAATTGACTGGTTACCAACTCTGTCAGTTGGTTAGAAGAGCACAAAAGAGATTTTAAAACTACGTCAAAAGATACCATTCTGCCTCTCATAAAAACTTGTTGAAGACACATTAGACTAGTTTTGTAGCTTATTATGAAAATTGGCTGATAGTCACATAATTGAATACTAATCACTCAGGCTGCCATTTTCACACTTGTCATGGTGAATATTACTTGTGTTTCACATGCTGGTAAATGTGTAGTTACCATGATAGAATGTATCCTTGATACTGACTTTGTGTAGTTACACAGCTGTAAATGATATGCTCAGCTACTGGAAGAGCCTTTGGAATATGCATTTATTTGTCTGTTAAACCAGTTTATTTTGTAAAATTAGTTAGCAATAAGGTACCATATTTTATAGTGACTGAATGTTTTATATAAAATCTGTCTCAGGTAAGCTTCAAATGTGCATTACATATATTAATAATAATGTTTGGAAGGGCAGAAAAATTGCATAGAGTTTTAAATTATTAACAAAATTCATGAAGTGAATGAAACCAACATTTAAATTCTTAAATGGATGTCTAGCCAGAAATGACAAAGGCTATTAGGTGATCCATTCTTTAATTGTACAAACATCTCATTCAAATTATAATGTAAATGACTTTGTTTTCACATGTACAAGGATTTTGTGTGCCACTTCCTGGGATGATTGCCATCCCTATTGATGTCTCAGTCTGTGCATTAGGTTCAGATACCCATAGGCCACAGTTGATCAGGCTCCTGACTGTGAAGAAAACCATGAAGGCCCATTCCTAGACTCAGTGGGTTGTTTTAGAAAGATGACTTTTGCTGTTCTTGTTAGCATTGCTTCTCTTTCAGTTGAGCATGGTGAAGAAATCTTTACATCAATTGATAATTTCTATTTACTGCGAAAGGAGCTAAGTTCTGCATTTGATCAATATGCCTGTGCATATTGCATAAAATGAGTTCAGTTTAATATCCATGAATAATCTATATTCATTGTGTCTGAAGAAAAGTCTCAAGCAGTCAACGCTTGCAACATGCTAAGTATTATCTAACATGATGACAGGGCCCAGAAGACATGCTGTAAAAGGACTCCCCTAAGATCTGTGCTGCTGCTCTCTTGAACTTTGGAAACTACTTACTATTCCAGTTCAGTAGCAAATCGATTACAGCCCACTTGGCTTTACCAGCTAAAGCCAGTTTAGATTCTAGAAGACCATAGCTAAAACAACTGAGTCAGAGTTCCTGATGCCCTTCTTATGACCTGGGCAGCCAGTCTCCAGCCTAATTCCAAAATTAGGCCAACTTAACATCTTTGTGTTTTTTGCTTAGTTGGTTGGTTGGTTTTCATTTTTTAATGTTTATTTTTAATTTTTTAAAATTAATATATAATTACATTATTTTCTCCTATTCTACCTCCAATCCTTTGCATGTAATACCTCCCAACTTGCCGAAAAATTCATGGCCTCTCGCCTGTTTTCTCTAGAGTCTTCTTCTCTAATTGTTTCACACACACACACACACACACACACACACACACACACACACCCCTAAATATATAAATTCAATCGGCTCAGTTCATATATTATTTGTATGTAGAGGATTTCAGGACTGACTACTTGGTGTTGGATAAACAACTGAGGCCTCTTCCCTGGGGCAAACTAATTTCCCCCACTCTCAGCATCCCTTGGTTGCTATAGTTCTTTGTGCTTGGGGCCCTGTGTGATTTCTCCTTCTAATAACAAGACTGTTAGTATTGTCCTTGTTCTGGTCTTGGTTAGGCAATTGTGTTTTTGAGACTTAATGAGTGTAGTTCCCCTGTCTTTTGTGGGAGACACAGTCTCACAGCAGACATTCTGTTCATCTGGCTCTTAAAGTCCTTCAACCCTTCTTCCGAGGAGGTGCTCCGAAGCCTGAGGTGCAAGGGTTGTATTGCAGATGGATCAGCTGGGGTTGTGTGTAGATGCATCAAAATCCAGTTGGATTAGAGAAGAATTAGAGAAGAAGAGTCTAGAGAAAACAGTACTACATGTGCTTGTTTTTAGCATTTCAGTTGTGAATTTTGTAATATCTCTCTTTATAGCATAGCAGAGCAAAGCGTTTGTGTCCAGGGGTGAGAGCTAAACTTATCTGTGGTATAAGGATATATGTTTAGAATGCAGTTCAGAATCATGCTGCTATAGCAAAGTGGTGATTACATCTTTGTGTACATATGTATTTGTCATCTAACATAGATCTCTATCCTTTTAAAGCCACATGAAGACCTGGTCACTGTAAAGTCTGCTTGTTTAGGCTCTCCTAGAGGTGATTCTGACCACCTCTTACACACTTTCATACCATTGGGCCCTACATCTGACATGTGACAGTTCTCAACTAAAGTAGGATTACTGTTGTTAGGTTAGGCTGAGAATTGAATCTACTGCCTCATGTGTGGCCAGCGACTTCTCTCACAGCTCACATCCCCAGCTCTTAGGAAGAATTTGGAGAACTAAGAGTCCTTGGGTACTTGTGGGCTGTCCGGCAATGAAAAAGAGATCATGTGGAAGGCAAGGAATGGCATTTTAGGTTGCCCTCTGACCTCTATGTACATGCCCTGGCCCATGCATACTCACATTGACATGTGTAATTCACATGGGTTTTTTTAGATTTATGTATTTATTTTATGTATATGAGTACACCGTAGCTGTCTTCAGAAACAGCAGAAGAGGGCATCAGATCTTATTACAGATTGTTGTGAGCCACCATGTGGTTGTTGGGAATTGAACTCAGGACCTCTGGAAGAGCAGTCAGTGCTCTTAACCATTGAGCCATCTCTCCAGCTCCACATGTATCTTTTACTTTAAAAAGAAAAACCATAGACATTGCATTAATTCATTCACACATTGAGCTGTTTAAAATGTTTTTGAATACGTACTGTGTTAGGCACATTGTTGAGGCCTGGTGAAACAGTCATGTCCCTGGAATAATGGGTATTTTTGTCCAGTTGAGTTATTGTCCATTTCTACCTCATTTTAAGAGTATTAAGGCTTAAATGGATGTTTGATCTTAAGTAGGTTAAAATTTCCCTTTATGATTTATTGCCAAAAACACCCATAATAAAATCTTCTAATTTTGAGGAGACATTTAGTTTACTCAGCTTTAGTTTCCCATCTTGTCTTTGACAATTCACATCAAGCTGAAAAACACATGTTGAAAGATAAGTCATCAGAAATGCTTTTTTTCTCTCTCAAGTGCACTATCAGAGAGTCACAGAGTTTGTGATTCCCAAGCCTCTCACTGAAATGGTCATGCACCTCTAGTTCTAGTCAGAAACTTTTGCTGAAATCTGGCTCAGCGTATATGGCCTGGCAGAGATGGCTGTGACCTTTTCAGTACCCCGTGTTTTGATTAGCTGGTTGTTCTACTCATACTCCATTTACAGACAAATTTTGAAAGACTTGAATGGCAAGTCAGAACTGTATGGAATATTGAAAAGGTCACTGTGATTTAGCCTACAACCAGAGAATTGAAAATACATGACAAGTCATGACCAGGCTCGGGTCTCACAACAAGGACTGGGGTGTCGATAGGACATGATTCCAATTAAAACATTCTTGTCTCATACTAAAACGAAATGGCAAAGCTCAAATGCCCTCTTGACTCCTTTTGTATGATGACTTAATAAGTTAGAAAGAAATTATAATTGAATTAAGCAAGGCAAAAAGGAGGTAACAAGGCCTTTTGGTTTGCAAGTCCGTTGAGGAGGGGAAAATGTAATGACTTCCCTGAAAACTCTAATTATACATGAGTAAAACAGAAACAAAATCAATTCAACAGCCACCCCATGCTCTCTATTTTATCTACAGCATAGCTGTCAGTCAGATGGGAACTCCATTTATTTCCACGGAAATGAAGGCAGCGAGTTCAATTTTGCCACCACCCGGGATGTAGATCTTTCTACAGAGGATATTCAAGAGCAGTGGTCAGAAGAATTTGAGAGCCCGCCCACAGGGTAAGTAACTGTTATCTCTCATGCTGTGTATACCACCTACTCTAACCCATTCAGCACAGTTTATGCATGTAGTGAAATGACAGAAGCATACCGAAACCAACACTGATGACTTCTACCACAGACAAGCCCAAAGGGGGACATTTATCCTAAAGGCTTTTATTAAGAAATCTGGTGATTTTATGGATATTTTTAAAATTATGATTATAAATACTTCATATATATATATATATATACACACATATATA
>NW_021604744.1:276761-326908 GCF_004785775.1 Grammomys surdaster | reverse complement strand
ATATATTAGATTTTACTAGGAACAGTCTTTTTTTGATATTAGATTGCAAAATCTTTCCACCGCTATTATATTAAGATTTTTTTTCTCCTCCTGGGGACTGAGACTTATTTTCATTGGAATGTGGTTTTGATCTATAAAAGGCTAGTTGGAGAATACAATTTATCTTTGGGAGATATATAAAGGAAATATTTGGGACTGGGGTTGGAGAATGGGAAATCTGAAGCACTAAGGGTGATTTGTATTTTTTATACATTTTGTTCTGTCTGCCTTGTTTCTGGGACCTTAGTGCCTATGATCACTTCCTAGTTGAGTAGTAGTTTCAGAAGTTCCCATTTGTCTGGGGATGTAACTCAGCAGATAAATATGTTAATCATGAAAGTATGAGGGACTGGAGTTTGGATCCCCAGAACCACATAAAAGCCACCCATACAAGGTGTACATCGCAAGTCACAGACCTTCTGGGGGAGGGGGGGGATAGGAAAGAAAGACGGAAAAAGCCCTAGAAGCTCACCTCACATGTAAAATGGGAAAATAGCAGAGCCTTTGTCTCCAATAAGATAGAACAAGAGGCCTGACACCTGAGATTGTCCTCTGACTTCTGTATGTGACCATGGTACATTTATACCTCTACACACATGCAGGCATGTTTGCATGCATGCACACACACACACACACACCCATGTACCATACACATGCACATCATACACATGTGCACACAGACAGAGAGTGGGAGAGAGACTATGAGTTTAAAGAGATTAGGAGGCTGAGGAAGAAGGATCCTGAGTTCCAAGCCAGCCTGGGCTATGTAGGAAGGTCCTATCTTAAGGCAAAAAGCTCTAAATGGAAAAAGTTCAGATTCAGAGAGGCAAACAATATTTACAGAAAGAAATTCTAGAAATTTTCTAGCTCTCAACAGGACTTTCCTTTTAAGTTAAATATGTAAGGAGCTGGATGTTTATAGCAGCTTGGCCTATGGGCATGTCTTTCAGAGAATTGTCTTGATTCTTGATTGATGTAGAAAATTGTAACCTATAGTAAGTAGCACAATTCCTAGACAGAGGTCCAGAACATAAGAGCAGACCAAGCTAGCTGTAGATGAGGCACGCATGCATTTATTTGTCCTTGTTCTTGACTGTTATGTAGTATGGCTAGCTGCTTGAGTTTCTGCCTTAACTTCCCCTGAATGGTGGTCTGTACCCTAGAATTATAAGCCAGGTAAACCTTTTCTTCCCTAAGTTGCTTTTTGTCAGGATATTTTTATCATAGCAACAGAATAAAGGGAAAAATAGAACAGAAATTGACTTGACATTTAAAGAAACCAACCTGCTTTAGAAAATGTAATACATATTTAGTTGTATAATACATTTATATATTTTCATATAATATTATATAATATAGATTTATGTGATAAATTTCTATATGTTTATATATAATCTAAGTAATGTAAGTATAGATTTATATGTATAAATATATAAACATAAATATATATGTGTGTCCTGGTTATAGATCAGACATGAAATACTAATGTTGTAAGAGAATTTTTGGCTAAAACCAAAATAAAACCAAAAACAAACAAAAGAAGCCACTTACTGTTGGGTTGGGTTATACGGTGTAAAAGAATCATGAGACGAGGACCCAGCTTTGCTGTGTTGACGCTGAAAATGATGGTTTAATGAAGTGCCAGATGCTGTTTTTATTGGTCTAGTAAAGAATACTGATAAATGTATTTTTATTAGAGCTTCAGGAAAAAAATCTTTTCACAAAGTCAAACCGTCATATGGAGCATTTTATATGGAGCATGAGAAGCGACAAAGAAAAGCATTGGGTTATAAATGAACACTTGATACACCCTTCTCTGCTAAGTGTTTAGCATGTTGATCTCAGTCTTCCTTTCAACCACAACTATCCAGAAACAATTTACCATTAGAAGCTCCCGTGCTAGGGGTTATAGGTAGCTAGTAAATCTTCCATATATTCCAGAGTGATTGAATTGGTTGTATTCTGAAACTTTAGGAAAAAATTATAATTAAATATTTAACAGATACATATTCATGCCTTTCATCTGTTTTTCTTCCATAAAAATTAAAGAGCATGCTGCCCTAATAATATGTTCAAACCACTTTGTGTGAATGGCCAGGGTGGAAAGAAAATGCAAGTCAATGTTTTCAGAAACTATTTCCCCAACTGCCTGTGTTTTCCAACTAGAATCAAAGCATTTAATCTCACATCGTAAGGATGTGGGCATGTGAACCTTGCCCATCACTGGGCTGTCTCCGGGCATGTGAATCTTGCCCATCACTGGTCTGTCCCAGGGCATGTGTGCTTTCTACAACATGAGTGCATGAGTGTGCATATCATGAACATGTGAGCCTTGCCCATCACTGGTCTGTCCCAGGGAATATGTGCCTTGTACAACATGAGTATGTGAACCTTGCACAGAACTGGGCTATCCAATGCTGATGGGCTTTTTTTAAAAAATAGAATGTTAAAGGTTTTTTTCTTGGAGGGGTATTGGTTTTTTTTTCCTAAAGAAGACACATCTGTTACTTCATGGAGGGGGATGCTTTAATAGATACATTGATAATTTATGTGAGCCTTTCTGAACTTCAGCTTAACCTACACACACATCATTTATTTAGCAGCTTATAGTGTCTCTCCTAGCTAAGGCTAGGTGAGAAAAGGCTAGAGAGAATAACATGTTGCTGCGAAATGGAATTTATATATGTGCCTGGTGCCTTTATATGTTTGTATTATTTAAATACCTTTTGACAATATTTTATTATTATCCATGACAGTATGCCCATGACAAAGTGGAAATCTGCAGATTAATGAGTATTAAAAGTTTTAATCAATATAGCATGGTCCTGTCTTCACCACCTGCCCCAAATCTTTGTTCCAAGTCCTTGAAAATTACAGAAAATGATCAAGCAAACCTCTATTGAATGAGGAAACTGTAAGCTATCTCTCTAAGTAGGCCAGAAATTATGAAAGATTTGTGGGTACAGAGGCTGTAGGAATGAGCATGAGCCTGGATGTGAGACGTGGAGGAAGGGGGAAAACTACAGTTCAAAATACACATTGAATAAGACACATCCTATGTGGCATCTAGGCTTGGCTCCGGGTATGGGTCCTGGGGTAGGGTGTAGCTCTGAGTCAGAATCATAGGGACTGCTGAGCGACTTCAAATCCAGGACCCTGCCTCCAGGAAGCAAATGTGGACTTCTGGAAATGAGCTTCAGATCAGTGCATGTCTGTGACTGTCCTCACCCATGGTGCCTAACCTAATAGGAAACTGGAATTTTTACACTGACAACTCAAGTATAGATAATAGTTTCAACAAATAATCCACAATATTTTTTTTAAAAAAATCAACTTTAAATAAAAGCATTCATCTAAAGAACTAAAAGTTGAATAGATGAACTATCAGAATGAATGAATACAGAATATCTCAGAAGCATATCTGTTATCCTCAGAGGGATGAGTGAACATATAGCATTTGTGAAGTCAGAACAGATTTATAAGGAAAAAAATTAGAAGTGAGAAAAACAAATATATATATATATATATATATATATATTGGTTGAAACGAATTTACTGTATTTCCCTCAATTATAAATTTATGCCTAATTTAAAAACAATTGGTAAACTGGATATTTTAGTCTTGAGTCCTTTATCATATATAACACAAAAGAATTTAGAGGGTTGGAGAGATAGCTCCGTTGATAAAGTGCTTGCCAAATATGCATGAAGGCCTGAGGTTTCTCCCCAACACCCATGTTTGCACACATTTGTGATCCCAATGTTGGGGGGTGGGTGTGAGGTCAAAGACAGGAAGATCTCTGGAACTTGCTAATGAGTCACCCTAGACCAGTCAGCAAGCTCCAGGTCTTAGTGAAAGACCCAGTCTCATAAAAGACAAAAGCAAACAAACAAAAACAAAACAAACAAAAAACCCTTGAGTATTACCCCCAAGGAGCAATATTCAAGTTTGACCCTGCCTACATATACACATATGCATGCACAGGTACATGTGTACATGTGTGAACACACAAACATGCACACACATGGCAGAGACAAATATGCTATATATACAGGAAAACTGCTATTTTTAACCTTAAAACAGTATGCAGAACACAATTTAACAACATGGCTATTTAAGAAAACAACAGTTTTCTTCTCCTACTGTAGGGCCAATGGATTCCCTAACCATGGATTTTTTAACCATGTTTACAATACCAAGCATAGATTCCTTTGTATGCAACAGACCTTAAATCTAATCAAGAGAGGTGTTGGTCATGTACAGTGTGTCCCCTTTTACATCAGTGTTGTAGTATGGTAGTATAGCATTCAGGGTCTAGTACTGGATTAGATCTTCATATCACAACACTATATAAGCAAGCCAGCAAGGAGAGAGTCTCTCGGTCACTTTGAGACTGACCTCTCTATGCTGTACAACCAAAGTATGTGGTACCATCAGTAGTAGTAATTGTACTATCCAGTTATTGTAATCAACCAAGAGAAATTGCAATTCATGATTCGTAAAAAATTGAGTATGTTAAAATACGTTTTAAAGACATACAAGATGCTCAGAAAAATCCAGATGAGCAGTTACATGCTGTTACAGAGTACTTCCTGTCCTATCCTTCATTTGGTCATCATCCTAATATTACTTTCATAACAATAGAATTGCTTTAGATTTAAAAATAATTAACACTAATCTTTGAATGTCTAAAAAAATGTGCTAAAATTGAATAGAAACTCTAGCAGTGTAATAGACCTACAGAGAGATAAAACACAGAATTTCTTTCTGCTAAGCATCTCCTCATACTTGATTGTTTTAGCAATAACATGCTATATACCATATCAGCCATGATTGATAGTCTAGTAATTCTAATAAAAAAAATAAAATACTCATTGTAGTTTAAAAAAAACCTTTTGAATCACATTTTATCTTATTTTAAAACAAACAGAATGCTGTTGTATTTTACAGAAGCAGAAATTGAAGCTAATTTACTGCTAATTTACTCTGGAATGTCTCAGTATGTGCTGGTGGCTGAGTAGTCTCCAGTCTAGGCTGAGTTTTTGTTGTGTAGTGAGAAAGTGTGTGTCTTCTACCCACAGTGAAACGAGCATTCCATATCAGGGTTATTTCAACTGAGTATACTTAAAACATAGGGCATGAAATAAAACTTAACATGGAAAGTGGTGAAGAGGACAATCTCTGGATGCAAGGCATGACGGGAAGCCTCCAGCCAGGGCTCCTCACCTACTCCTCCCTATGACTAAAGGACAGAGCGGGAGAAATCCATAAACTCAGTGAAGGCAAGAAAGCACACACCTTGCTAGAGTTCAAAGACCCCTCATGAATATAAATGAAGGTGGAAGGGTCTCCACCAGTGCCACATCCCTTATTAAATATCAGAGGCTGGATCCCAAATGGGCCTTACCAATGAAATGAACTTTTTCAATCTCCAAAAACTCATGTGAGGTTTAAGATGCATATAGATTCGGTAAATACAGACTTTCAGGCAGCCTTTGTTCTGTGTCCCAGAGCATGCCTAACATTGCTATCTATGGGTGGTTTAATCTATCCTGAAGAGTAAAGCAAATTTTCACACATAACATAAAATGTTCCATTCCTTTGGTGTTCTGTATGCAATATTGGTAGGGAAACATCTGATTGACATATTAAACTGGTTATTTACCACCCTATAATGAAATCGTTTGAATTTTTTATTCTGAGTTTAAAACAAGCTGGTGTTTCTTCTTTTCCTTTGCTTTTCTCTGAAATTTTTGTTTGCCAAAGCAGACATGTGAGGTCAAAATTCACAGTCCCTTGTGGATCCCCATTTCTTGCTATTAAAAACTTTGGCATAGCTCTTCAGAGAATTTCCTATTCATATACCAAAATGCATCACGGGAACCACATTGTCTCTGTTACATCTCAACTCAACTTTTAGAAAACATAGTGATACATTGTAAAAGTCTCTTTTAATTGTTAACTGTATTAATCATTTCAAAAAATATCATATACCAGCTCTTAACCAACCCTTGCTGTAGATGAGGAACACTATAACAAACATTCTTGTGGAGTTATTTAAGTATTTATGGATGATAAATTCCTAAAATATAAAAGGATACATATGAGTACTTACACATACATGCATATTGTGTAATTTAAGTTGACAAACTTCCTCCAGAAACTCATTCTAGAAATTACCTGGGTGTTAATTGATTAAACAAATCGAACTAGGACAGCTGATAAGGCCTTTAGTCATCCAGCTAAGAACCCTCTTCAGACTGCTTTTGCTTCCTAGACTATCTTTCTTTGTGACACACAAAAGGTAGTCTTATTTTAAATCTATAAATTAAATATTATTGTGACCTTAGTATTTCAGAAGAACAAAATTGTCTCAGGGCATTTTATTGATTGGAAACTTGCTTTCTTCCCTTCAACATCATCTCTCTATATTTGTAATAAATAATAGATACAAGTGTATTTATAATAAATAAGATAGGGCTTTTTATTTTATCATTAGTCATAAATGGGTAAATATAAATTGGTATGTGGTAGAGAGCTTACTCCTAGGCAGATGTTCCTTCAGATGTGGTTCACATGGAACAGAACTGTATTTCCTCAGAGAAAGCCATTTAGAGCACAGAGAATCAATAATCCTGTTGAGAGAACTTGCTGTGCCATCCAGGAAACTACTAAAATGGTACAACTCCTCAGGTAACCCTTTCTGGGCTCTCATAGATTTCGTTATAATTTCATTTAATCCAATTATTTCAATGGGAGAAAGTCAGGGCTGTGTGTGTCATTTCTTACCCAGAAGTGACCCCAGTTTGGAGACCACACAAGTCAAGACAAGTGCAGGGAGCTGACACCTTCTTCCCAAAGGCCTCCATAGCTGACAGAACTCCATGAGCCCTTTGCCTTCCAGCACTCTTGAGCCAGTTTGTACAAACTCATGAAAGAATGTGTCTGTGCCATGCCATCCATTTACCTAAGAATTTATCAAATTCATTGATTTTAGTAGCTGAGAAATATTCCATTGTGTAAATGTACCACATTTTCTGTATCCATTGCTCTGTTGAAGGACATCTGGGTTTTTCCCAGCTTCTGGATATTATCAATAAGGCTGCTATGAACACAGTGGAGCATGTGTCCTTGTTATATGTTGGTGGGTCTTCTGGGTATATGCCCAGGAGTGGTATAGCTGGGTCCTCAGGTAATGCTATGTCCAATTTTCTGAGGAACCGCCAGGCTGATTTCCAGAGTGGCTGTACCAGCTTGCAATCCCACCAATAATAGAGGAGTGTCCCTCTTTCTCCACATCCTTGCCAGCATCTGCTATCACCTGAGTTTTTGATCTTGGCCATTCTGACCGAGTGGCCATTCTGGTGTGAGGTGAAATCTCAGGGTTGTTTTCATTTGCACTTCCCTGAATGACTGAGGATATTGAACATTTCTTTAGGTGCTTCTTGGCCATTTGAGTTTCCTCAGTTGAGAATTCTTTGTTTATCTCTGTATCCCAGTTTTTAAAAAGGTTATTTGGTTGTCTGTAGTCTAGTTTCTTGAGTTCTTTGTATATATTGGATATTAGCCCTCTATCGGATGTAGGATTGGTAAAGATCTTTTCCCAATCTGTTGGTTGCTGTTTTGTCCTATTGACAGCATCCTTTGCCTTACAGAAGCTTTGCAATTTTATGAGGTCCCATTTGTCAATTTCTGTTCTTCGAGCATAAGCCATTGGTATTCCAAGATACAGCTCACAGACCACATGAAGCTCATAAACAAGAAAGACAAAAGTGTGGATGCTTTGGCCCTTCTTAGAAGAGGTAACAAGATACACATGGGAGCAAATATGGAGGCAAAGCATGGGACAGAAACTGAAGGAGGGGCTGTCCAAAAACTGCTCCACCTGGGTATCCATCCCATGTGCAGTCACCAAAGGTAGACACTGATGTGGATGCCAGGAAGTGTATGCTGACAGGAGCCTGATATAGCTGTCTCCTTAGAGGTCTGCCAGAGTCTGACATATACAGAGGTGGATGCTCACAGCTAACCATTGAGCTGGGGTTCCCAATGGAGGAGTGAGAGAGATGAGTGAAAGAACTGAAAGGGTTTGCTGCCCCATGGAGAGAGCAACAATACCAACGAACCAGAGCTCCCAGGGTCTAAACCACCAGCCTGGGAGCACATAGGGAGGGACCCATGGCCCCATCTGTATATATAGGGGAGGATGACATTGTGAGGCATAGTTGAGTAAGGATGTCCTTGGTCCAGTGAAGGCTACATGCCCCAGTGTTGCAGAAATTGTGGGTGTAGAGGTGGGAGTGGGAGGGTGGGTTGGAGCATGTTGTCATAGAAGCAGGAGGAGGTATGGGATATGGGGTTCCTGGGGGGGGGGAATGGGGAAAGGGGATTGCATCTGAAATGTAAATAAAATATCCAATTAAAAAAAATTAAAAAGAGAAAAAAAGAAAACAATAAGAATGTGTCTGTGCTCTATGGGCTCCAGATGAATTTTTAACAAATGTAGATAATTTATTCATAGCAATAAGACTTTTATAAAAGGTTTAATTCATAAAACTTGAGAAAAGCACATGGTTTCCTTCATCTTTCTGTTCAAAGTAGACGAAACTGCCCATGCTATTTGATTATAAATATTTGGGTATCAAAAGAGATTAATTTCACTTTTGCTATGTTATAGCTAACTGTTTTTAGAAAGAGGAATGAAAACTAATTTAGAGTAAATTAGGGAAGTTGGGCTTAAAATAAAATTTGAAAGTCCATATACAATTGGAATTATAACATGTGGTCAACACTGTAAAAACAACTCACATAGATTATCCTAGAAAAGTAATTTACAGCAGATAGCTAAGAGAAAGTAGCCACTGAACACTTCTTTCACACTAATGGAAGGTTCTCTCAGTCTGTGACAGTTCCATCCTTTTCAATTCAACTTTTTATTTAAAAAGACTCTAAAGCACACTGTATATCTAAACCTAGTTGTCATCTGCATTATTTATGACTTAAACTTGCTGTGTGGATTGGCAGGCTGAGTGGTTTAACTGGGATAAATGGAGCACATAAAAGACCAATGAAGCAGTGTGGAGTCTTCATGTATACATCACATGAGGCTCCTGCTTAATTTATAAGTGAACCATTATCATGAAGAGCTATTTCAAAAAGTTACTTGTGCAATGTGAATGATTGACATAATCTGTTAACACATGCAGAGAAGGAAGAAGGGAGGTGGGGAGGTGCAGGAGGTTTCCTAAGACTTCAGTTTGTTATAAAATTGAATGAGGCCAGCAAGATGGCTCAGCATCACTTGATGCCCTGGCTGACAACCTGAGTTTAATCCTCAGAGATCTCACATGATCTGTCTTTGGACCTCCACAAAAGTGTGCCGTGACATGCATGAATCATTCTGGTGTGGTTTGAAGTATAACTATAATGATAACCACAAACTAAGAAACAGACTCCGTTTTCGAATTTAATATACCCAAGACATAAGCAAAATGAAAAATAAAATATATAAACCCAAGAAAAATCACTATCTAGAAAAACAAATGTAGACTTCAGATCACAAGGAAGTGAGACAAGACTGAAATAGATGCTCATGGGCAATAGGCAAGGGAGAGAAGCAACCCTGAGAACAGTGACAGAACTGGCCTGCTGTGAACATGTATGATATCCCCATCATTAGGAGTCATGGGGGTGCAAAAGTGAGATAACATCCTCTTCTCAGCTGCCAGGCTAAAGTTTTCAAAGCTGACAAAATGAAAGGCTGGAACAAACTTGTGTAGAAATAGGAATCTTACATCCTCCTAATGGCACAACTTTATCCAACAAGTTTGAAGATTGGTGTAAGTATTACTCTAATTCTACTTACAGATACAGAATACACAGACACACACACACACACACACACACACATATATATATATATATATATATATATATATATTCACACTTTTTCTCAGCTGAAAGACTTATACATACTATTATCAGAGTTGATGATTTTTCAATTATTCTAAGGTGCACAAAGTAGCAATGCAGATGCAAGACAGCAAAAGCCAACACACTAATGCAATATACTCTATATAGTACTGAATTCTCTGTCTCTCATAGACATCAGTAAAGAGAAGCTGCAAGTGGAGCTCTGCCCCATGTATATATAGACATTTAACACTGGATCTTCCATGCAGTATCTCTAGTAATAGAGAAGTGGAAATGGCCTAAAAGTCAACGACAGGTTTTTGATCATTCTCCTAAAGTGTCTCTTGGTTTCTATTAGAACAAATCATATATTGTAAATTTTCTGCTTAAGGAATTCCTGAGACAGGCTTACAAGGAGGTAGAGAAGGTCAAGGGAGAGGCACTTGGGAGCAGAGAGGTGCAAATGTATCAGCCTACTCATATAAGCCTGTGTGTCTTGAAGACATGAACATAAAGCTCTCACCCAGAGCCAAGGTTGATAAAGAAGCTGATTCTCAGGTGGCCATGCAGGGCTGGGTCTAAGTGGGCAGATGGTCTAGTAATGCTCTTTTAGCAGAAAACTGGACCATCAGTCTTCAAATTTAAAATAGCTTGAAGTGGCCGTAAAATCAAAGCCATTGTATTAAATTTTAGACATGGGGAATGTGTGAATAGAACAGATCACTAATCTGAAGGATGAGAGAGGCCAAGGTTAGGAGAGAGGAGAAATTAAAAATTTTCACATGACAAGGCAAAGACAAGACTATCAAAGGCAGGAGAAACTGAGGATGGTTCTAGGCAAGACACCGAGTTATGCTTCAAACATTCTTGTGGTATTGAATTCTTTAATGTCTCCATCATTATCAGGCTTCTGCTGGGCATTAGACTCTGATCAAGATATAAAAACATAAAAATCAGTCATGTGCCTTAGGAATTGGTATACCAGTTATGAAGAAAAACATATAGAGAAATAATCAAAATATGAATTTAGGAAGTGGTATCACAAAAGATCAAATATGAGATGTGGTGAGGCTATCTCAGGGAAACTATCCAGGCAAAATGAGGGAGACTCAGAAATGCTCTGTAGAGGACATATTAGAGAACGACTCTGGGTTTGTTCAGGAGACAGTGTGTAAAGGCATGGAGGCCTGACAGAGGTTATTATAGAGACTTTAAATTTCTATTATATAGCCAGGGTGTTTGGTACCAGACAGAAAGAGACACGGAACATCCATAGAGATGAGACCAGAAATGACTTCTTGGGTCAAAGCAATTAGGGTCTTATATTGTACATGAAAGAGTTTAAAATTTGTCCAGACAAGAGTGGGGAGCCCTTGAATGTGCTTAAGCAAAACAGAGACATAATCACATTTTCATATTTGAAAAAAATCACCCTAAGTGTCTATGGACTAGGATTTTAACTCCTTTATCTGAACCCTGTCTTCCAATGTATCAATTCAAATGTATTTTCTACTCTTCTTCAGCACACACTCTTATGAATAACTAGTGACATCTGTCCTATAATTGTGCTAGGGTTATACCCAGTTCTCAGCCTGTTCTCATATGATTTGTCAACCCCAAATCCAATATATTACTAAAGGAAGAGACAAGCTCTGGGGTCCAACTACACGGTTTTGAATATAGCGCCTGTCCATTGTTGACCATCCTTAACATGTGTGTATCTCAGTTTCCAGTCAAAATCAGAATGTCCTTACTGTCTTACAGAGTTTTTGTGGGATTGAAATTAGGTTAATGTGCAAAGTCAGTAGAAAAGGATCTAGCACATGAGGTGGCACTAAATAGAAGTCACATGTTTTAATGTTCTTTATATATCCAAGCACCTGCCTGGCAAGACCCAGTTAAATTTCAGCGTCTCATGAAAATTTCCTAGACTCTTCCTGGCTCTTACAGCTTTTCATTATAATATACATATATAATAATTACATATATACTATATCCTTAATATAAAGCCACCATAAAAGTATTTATAATAATGACTTCCCTGGTTCACTCTTGCCTTAGTGTTAATTTGACTCTTCAAGTCATCTATAAGTACTTTTAAGAGTAAACATTTTATGTGTATGGACCAATTGGAGTGGAAAGAAGAAAGTGGATTTGCTCAATATGCATTATACCCTTGTATGATATTTTCAGGCCATTAAAAAAGAATAAATACTTTCTCGTTCCCAAATGTGGCTCTAAACCCAGAAGAGACAAAAGTAAATACTCTGTTTCCTAAAGCTGATAGCAGAAGTGTGTCTGAACAGCATGTTTATGGTTTATTCATTGCCCGAAGTATGTGGTATCACATCTTTACTTCAGAATTATCCATCACTAAATAAAACAATTACTCTATATAAGGTTGGATTTGGTGTTCTAACTCTTAGATTCTCCTCTTGTTTTGTAGATGGGACATCTTGGGAGCAGTAGTTGGTTCCGAATGTGGAACCATAGAATCAGGACTATCACTGGTATTCCTCAAAGATGGAGAGAGGAAGTTATGCACTCCCTACATGGATACAACTGGTTATGGCAACCTGAGGTTCTACTTTGTTATGGGTAGGTGCAGACCTCTACCTTTTTCTATGTAAATAATATTACTTACTATTTACTATATAAAGTAAAAATTACTAAAGCCAAAAGTGCCCTGAAGAATAAAGACCTGTGGAATTCACCCCTGCCTCATAGTGGCCTTGTTGATGCCATCTTGTAGAGAAAGGCCATTCTTGACATGCCATGGTTAGGTCCAAAGACAAAATGCCACAATGTCTTCCTCTGACCTCCCTTCCTTGGTCATTGTGGTAGTGTCACATATGATACCAATTGAGTTGAGAAAGGTGATGAATTTGAAGGAGGTTACGTGGAAAAGTTTGGAGGAAGGAAATGGAAAGAAGACATGTTGTAATTATCTCAAAATTAAAGATTTACATTTTAAAAAATAAGGCAATGGGAAAAAAAGCAAAAGGCAAGGTGACCCCTTTGTCCATAGCCTGTAACCCCACCTCTCATCTAGGTGAGTCATTCATTTTCATGGGTATCTTGTTATTACCCAACTCTGCTATTAGGAGAAGCAGAGGGGGAAATGGTTTATAGTATTCTATCATGTTTTATAATACTGTTAATTTTCCAATAAGGTTTAAAAACACATAAAAGTGGTCAAAAACATACAAATGATACATAGGTAAATCAAATACATAAAGATGGAAAAATATCCATAGATAAAATAGGGACTTGACATTTGTGGCCTGACAGATTTGTCTCAGTGACACGATTCCTGTCACATGCCTTCCTTGTGGAATGGAAAAATCACAAGCAGGATTTAGAAATGGGACAGGAATTAAAGATTATCTAACCTTTCAACGTAGCCCCCCAAAAGTCAGGTCATCAGGGCAGATTCCCTAGCCTAGGATTCTGAGATATTTTTCACTTGCCTGACTCAGCTTCTCGACAGTTGTACAGCTCAGAGTTGTATGAGATAAATCTCAAGACTATCATGGCTGCAAGCATATTGCCCATGTGATGCTTCCAGCAGCTCTCTGTTCAAACCAGAGGAGTTCTAGGTCTAAAGTGATGTAATTGTAAAGTTTAGGGTGTGCATTTAAATATCTAGACTTCATTTCCTTTAAATAATATTCAAACCGTCTCTCACTTTATTAAAAGTAATTTCTAGAAAGCATGAGCAAAACATAAAGTTGTAATAACCACTATACTTTGTTTTCTAGCTTTACCTACTTGGTAAAATTTGTTTGAAATTAGAATTTCAATTGTAAACCAACCCATCTGCATGCATATATAAAGGATTAAGTCATCATTGTATTAATTCCTTTATCTAGAGCTTATGTGTGGAATATTAAGTCATCTTTAATTCTTTCTGTAACAAAATTGATTATTAACTAATGGATTAAAATAGTATTGACTCTGTAGGATGATTTGTTTAGTAAGCCCAAATACCCTCCTAGATAAAAGGAACTCTATTCACTAAAGAGTAAGCTGTACATATTGAATATAGAGCCTGGAGTAGGACACAGAGAGACAATGCAGAGCAATGCTACCCCAGTCATAGAGTTGCTGGATGAGTAAGCTAACACAGAAAAGCTCTTAAATCAGCCTCCCCAGCTCATCTGTCTATGCCGCTACTGCACATCTGTTTGTGCAGATACCACCCATCTGTCTGTGCCACTACCACACATCTGTCTGTGCCACTACTGTACATCTGTCTGTGCAGATACCACGCATCTGTCAGTGTCACTACCACACATCTGTCTGTGCAGCTACTGCACATCTGTCTGTGCCACTACTGCACATCTGTCTGTGCCACTACCACACATCTGTCTGTGCAGCTACCGCACATCTGTCTGTGCCACTACCACACATCTGTCTGTGCCACTACCACACATCTGTCTGTGCCACTACCACACATCTGTCTGTGCAGCTACCGCACATCTGTCTGTGCCACTGCCACACATCTGTCTGTATCATTACTGCTTTAGAAGTGACTCAGACAAAGCCCCATGACCACAAGTGACATTTAACTGTGTGTGCAGAGGATTCAGCAAGCTTTCATGCACAGTGCGCTATGGTAGAGCAGAGAGGTCTGAGGGTGGCAACAGTGGAAAGATAAGGGTGAGGCTTCATGGACAAGGTGTCACTGGACCAATCCTCTAAGGTCAGGATTTCAGGGAAAACATTCTAAATAAAAAACATTAAAAAATCAAAATGTGTGATATATTGCAGTTGGCTAGTTTTTCAAAGGATTAATGGAAGTGTGTAAGATGGCTAAAGAGGTTAGCTCTTCCTCTGGCTGTCATGTCAAGGGATTCTTACTAGGGTTATATTACCTGTTTTTTTTTTTTTTTGTTGTTGTTGTTTGTTTTGTTTTAGTGCGATAGTTCTAGTATGAAGAAAAGACTATAATAATTAGAAACCTGAAGACAAGACACTAGCTAGGTCAATGGAGTCAGACTTCACCCAACAAAATAGAACAGAATCGTATATAGCTTAGTTAAAATGTACTAGTGTTATAAGTTTATAATGAATAATATTTTTAAACAGTAATTTTAGCAAATTTGGATAAATACATCCCTTTCCATGCAATGTATTTTGTCTGGCAGTTCTGTTAAGTATCTAATGTGCTAGTCAGGGCATCAGGAGAATGAGCCAGTGCTAAGTGGAGGTGGGAAGGAGAGGACCAGACAGGACACCTGCAGAGACAGAACCAGCTTAATCTGGGGCACAGCTGACTGTGGGTTATGAAAACAATGCACATTTCTCTTCTCAGTTCCTAGAGGACCAGTACCATTCCCTACAATGACACATTTTAAAAAGAGACAGGTATGCGGAAGATTTGGCATTACACATGTTAAGACTCAGATTTCTAGAATACTACATAAAGATAGAGCTTCTTCTCATAGTTTAGAGCACATTTGAAAACCATTTGCTTACTGATCCTCGATGAACAAGTGTTCAATAAATAATACTGAATAAAGAGAAGAGGCTTTTGGCTGAATTTTGAAAGTTGAACTAATTTCTCCAGAGCTGCAGATAGCCAGCAACATGAAAAACTTAGGGAAAAATCTCTTCCCAGTGGAGGTAGAAGGGAAAGAGAATATAAAGTGCAGAAGAACATAAAGGGGAGGAGAAAGGAGACAAGTGGAAGAGGGAAGGGTGCCCCCGTGGAATAACAGGGTGGCCTGCTGCGTAGGAAATGCCATGGAGGGTAAAGTCAGCCAGGATAAAGGCTGAGAAACCAGGGATGGCCTTGAGAAGGCAGGGGATGAGAGACACATGCCTCAGAATCAGGACCATTGCTTCCAGATATCATCAGTGATACGCAGAAATGGAGTCAAGATCTTGAGGAAGCAGCACTGAGAGAAGCTGACTTTTAGGGTAAGATAAAACAGGGCAGGAGAGAGGATATCGAGATGGGTAGAGTGAGTCAGGCCTGGAGAAGAGAAAGCTGCACGCAGAAAAAGATCCTAAAATATGGGAGCATGGAAGAGAATGCAGGCAATGTGAGAGGGATTTAAGAGGTATTCCTAAGTAACCACCCGCTCAGTGTGGAGCTCTAAGAATGAGAAGCTCAAGATCACATTTCCTCTCAGACTGATTTATGATATGTTCAATCCTTGGTTCATATCAGTCTTCATGACTAGCATTTGTATTAACTTGTTCAAGTTTCAGAAGTTAGTTAAAGACTCATTTCCCTTATTTATCTGTTTACATATTCAAAAGACATTCTTTTTTTCTGAAGAACATTCTTATTTTTTTGTTTTGTTTATTTATTTATTTATTTATTTATTTTTCAGATCGTAATTTTTACTTATTCACACAGGGGTTATAAACACA
Source organism: Grammomys surdaster (assembly GCF_004785775.1). Taxonomy (NCBI): domain Eukaryota; kingdom Metazoa; phylum Chordata; class Mammalia; order Rodentia; family Muridae; genus Grammomys; species Grammomys surdaster. The sequence continues at coordinate 310,572 of NW_021604744.1, read as the reverse complement.
AAAACTCAGGACATGGGGAAGGGGTGACACTGGAGCGTGGGTGTTCAGGGGGAGTACAGATACCTTTCAAAACAGGGTATTGACTGGATGAAGGTTCAGGGGAAATGTCGCTATGACTCTGCCTATGATTCACTTGTCCTTGTCTAAGTTGGCATTATCTGCCAAGGCTACCTATTTACAAGGTCTGTGACTACTCAGGCTGGTAAATTTCCACAAAAGCTGCCTGTTTACAATAGCTTATAGCCATCTGTTTCAATGTTTTTCCACAGAGACCCAAGACTTGGTGTTAGTATACATGTATGACAGGCCTATTGCTGATTGTAGACCTATGGCTGATTTTAGGTCTATGGCTGATTTTAGGCCTCAGTGTATAAGCAGGGCTGCCCCTGACATCTTCTCCCTTCTCTAAGTATAGAAGGGCTGTGGTTATTCTAATCTTGTGAAGGCAGGGATAGAGGCCTGACCTCCAGTAATTGAAGGGGACCTTGTAATGGCTCTGGTCCCCCTGTCACTGTCCAGTGAGGCATGAGGGCCATACCCATCCCGATGTCTTTTTCCTGGAGATGTCTTTTTTGACATCAACTGCTATGCAGTCAGGCTTCAAAAGACATTCTTGAGGACCGGAATCTAGTGCAGTTTAGAGCCAAACTTCAGTGAACAAGACAAAATTAACCTAATGAATATCATTCATTTTAGTGTCTGTTCATTGCTCCCCTGAAAATGTCAACTGAGCATTTAGTTTGTGTTCTCAGCTCTTTTAGTTCACATTGTCTCTTTTCTCTGGATTTCTACTATGATTTATCAGCACAGTGCAACTAATGCTAATTGTTGTTCTTTTTATGAGGACTCTCTCCTTATGTTCTAATTTCTGTGGGTCCTGGAAACCATGAGTCCTAATGGGACTTTTCTATATGCTGTGCTGTCTTCTATACATACACACATACACATGATGAAATTTGATGAGTAAACTATAAATCAGGCAGGCATAGTAAAAAAAAAAACTAACAAAGAGAGTCATATTTCATAAATGAAATATGAGTTGAGGAGATGGCTTAGTGGATAAAGAACTTGCCTTGAAAGTTTGAGGTTTTGAGTTTGGATCTCCAGCACACATGTGAAAAGGCAAGTGTAGCATTGAGTTCCTCTCATCCCAGCACTGGAGACAGAGATGAAGGATCCTTGGGCTTGCTGACCAGCTAGTCTAGCTAAATGGCAAGCTCCAGATGTAGTCAGAGACACTATCTCAAAAACTAAGGTGAAGAGAAATAGACAGAGATACCCAGCATTGGCTTCTGGCCTCTTGCCGTAGAAACATAAGTATTTATACATACACAGAAACACACTCATGCATGAACTCGTGCATACATGTATACATGTGCATGCACACACACTAATAAATAATTTATAATACCCAACTGTTCTGAAAGTGAAGTGTCAGATGACTATTAGTAATTGTATGTCATACTTGACTGTAGGTAACACACAATGTAAAGAAAAGCCTAGGTTAGTGAACACTACTGTGTATGTCTTGTTTTTTATTTTTGTTTTTCTTTTTGTTTTATTGTTGTTTGGTTTGGGTTTTTTTTTGTTTTGTTTTGTTTTCTCACTAAATGACCAACTGGGGTCAATTTCCCTGCCTAGCCCAGTGCTAGAAAAATAGTAAAATCAGCAAAACCGTTTTCTTCACACAAATGAATGTCTATAAAGCTATTTAAAACAGTGTCTAAGTACTCTAAAACTGCCTGTCTAGCTGGCTTTCATTGAAATTCTTCTGTACTTTAATTGCTGTACAAACTGCCTCCTGAGTCCTTCTTTCCACCATGCATCAAAGCTTTGTAAGCTAAGCAAGATTCCATGTCTTCCTGAAGATGTTGCTGTCACTGAATTTCACAGGACTGACATATTGCCCTCAGAGGAACATTTCAGATAAACTCTGTCATCATTTTAATGCCTTGGTTCCTCTTGGACTTTCTTTTCCATTCTGTCCTGTGTGAGCATCCCACATGTGTTTCTTCTCTGAGCTGTTCATTTACTGTTCTTAAGAGACCCAGGAAGATCCCGGAAACCAGTTAATGAAGGTGCAGAGAATGGACCATCCAGGCCTACATCCTTAGATCTGTTACAGTAGCATCACACAGTGGGACCTTTCATGCTTTAGTTCCTTCTTGATAATTTCTAAACATTACTCAATGTTTGATGGAAATAGGAGAATTTTGTTTCATCTGTATCTTCCCCCAGGTACCACCATTTACAATAACCTTAGTAACTGCTTTATTACTCTGATGTAGTGAAATGCTAAAATAAATGATACCGGTATCAAAACCATAATTTTCTCTACAGATTTTTGACCCTGAATGATAAACATCTGTTGGGCAGAAGTCTACATTTCCACTGTATCTACCTTCCCTAGTTCAGCTCCGATCACATAACTCAGTAAATAATAATCATATGCTAATTTAAAATGCACAACATGAGCAACATGCTAATTTTCAACCCCTTATAAATACAGACATCCACAGTTTCCCTGGGTGATGTCATTACAGGGTTGAGGTCATCAATGCAGGGCTGAGGTCAAACAGAATGCCATCAAACATAGACTTGATTCTGAGCCAATTGTAGAGCCTCTCCCGGTCTCAGTTCCATCAGCAGAGTGATAAATGCATATAACACTTATAGAAAACTGTTATAAAGTGGAAACACATAATACTTGTATTTAATATTTTCTGTTGCATAACATGTGGTATATACCGAATTATAAGTAGGTATCATTATTCTTATTCAAACTCTAGTTGTCTAACTAAAGACAAAACCTGTTCAGGGAGTATCTGGCACCATTTGCAACCTCAATTCTTCATTACAATATTGCTGAAAAGCAGTATTTCCTTGGGAAGAAAATTAGTTACCAGACAGATTTGTTTCTTCACTTGTAGCTTCAGTGTCTAAAGCTACAATATATATTGTATTCCTAAAACTGTTCAACAAATGTAGGCACAGATTTCCTACACCATCATTATGTAGCTCACTGGAATACCATATGCTCAGAGCTGCTCTAGGGACAAAGCAGTAGGACATATGCTGAACCTCTTCTTCACTGGATTAGCAGCAAGCTCAGTTCCAGCAGCTCCAAGTGCTCTGCCATTTGTCTCACAGACGCTGGATTCTCAGTTAGCAAACCAACGTTCAGTGCTGCTCAAACATGTCAAATAGCTTATACAATGAACTTAGGAGGCTTGAGAGGATTTGCGCAGTATAAATCTAATAGATCACTCCTGAAGCCAACCATGAGTTTCTGGTAAGGCATTTGTCAGGTTTTTAAAAAGTAATTGCTCTTTGGAACACGAAAGAACAGTGTTCCATAAATAAGAGTGCTTGTTTACCAGAATGGACTTTGCATATTGCCTTAATGAAGTAACCATAGTCAACTATTGGTTTTTGTGGATTCAACCACTTTACTTAAGGGCCTCAAAAGTGCTATCTTGGAGACACTACAAAGATTTATAGGCCAGTCACAATTCTCATTAACAAGCTATGAAAATGCAATGGCTGATCCTGAAGGACCAGTCAGTGTTACAGCATCAGATCAGACATTTTATGTTGTTGTGTCATAGGAGTGGTTCTGGACCCGTGAGCAGTGGCATGCTCTCCTTCACTCATTCTGCCAAGTCAGTCCCCAAGACATGCTCCGGTCTTCAAAGACCCTTCCATTCCCATCTACTGTTAATGTTTTTCTTTATAGCTTTCTTCTTGGCTAACAGTTCTTCAATTATCAAATTTGTTATACTAATCAGGCTCTATCTAGCTTTTTTAGCTTTACTTGTCAGACAGTTTCTTCCAAACTGAAGACCTCTATTATCCTAATTGAATCAAACCAGATTATCTGTAAACAACAGACTTGGCTTATTTAATTTTTAGTAGTGTATCAATCATTATATGTTGATTTCAATAAGTTTCCAAAGGGTGATCCTATTTGAGAGTTTGAAGAGTACCTTAATGGCACTACAGAATACCAGCAATAGCAGTTACTTGTAAATAAAGTTAACATCAGTGGTATTTATTTTAGAACTGAGAGATTTCTTAGAAATGTAAGGATAACAGGAAAGTTTGGTGTGATGCATTTGAGAAATGCTTCTGCATGCCTGTACTCTTGTATTGCTGGGGCGGGGTTTCTTCTACTTAGCCACAATTGTTGATAACATGTAATAGGGAAAGAATAGATCAGTGGTGACAAGACAGAATACCTACTCAGGCTATTCTATCACCAGGGGTCTCTCTCCTCCCTTCCAGTTCTAATGGTATATCACATTTTGTGAACACAAAGTACAGTGAGAGAGCAAATTCTACTATATACCTGCCACTAATCAAATGAAGCACCAAATATTAATGTGAAAAGTAAAAAGTACATACTTAAAACACAAGCATGTCTACTTTTGAAACGTCTTCATAGCACCATTTCAGAAGTCTTCCATGCAGGGAATCACCAGACATTTTGATATAAACAGGCTTACGGACAAAAATCACTTGATACAGAAGAGCCCCTAGATAAAATCCAACAAGTCTTAATGATAAAAGTCCTAGAGAATGGGACTAGAGAAAACATGCCTCAACATAATAAAGGCTATGTATGACAAACCCACATCCAACATTATCCTAAATGGAGGAAAAACTTGAAATGACACCATTAAAATCAGGACAGGGCTGACCAGTGTCCCCACTGCATTTCAATATAGTGCTCAGGGCACTAACTAGAACTGGAGGGCAAGAGAAGGAAACTAAAAGAATACAAATGAAAAAATGAGAAGTCAAATTATTTCAGTTTATAGATGATATGATACATAAAGGCCCCAGATTTCCACCAAAAAACTATAAAGAATCAACAATTTCAGCAAAATGACAGGGTACAAAATCAACTTACAAAGCCTTTCTGTACACCAACAACAAATACACAGAGAAAGAGATTGTGGGCACACTCATAATTTACAGTAGCCTCAAAGATGATGAGAATTTGAAATAAACTTTACAAGGAGGTGAAAGACCTCTACAACGAAAGGTTCAATCTGTGAAGAAGTTGAGGAAGACGCTAGAAAATGGAGACACCTCCAATGCTCATGGATTGATAAAATCAATATTACAAAAACAACCATTTTACCAAAGGCCACTTACAGAGTCAATGCTATCCCAATCAAACAGCCCAGAACATTTTTCTTAAAAATAGAGGGGAAAATCCTAAAATTGTTTGAAACCATACACACACACACACACACACAAAAACCCACACACATAGCCAATATAGCCAATATAATCCCAAGCAAGAAGAACAATGTTGTAGGGATTACCATTCCAGATTTCAAGATATATTATAGAGCAATAAAAATAAAACAGTATGGTACTGGCACAAAACAGACTTGTTAATGAAATAGAGGACCTAAGCATGAGTAGAAAAAAACCTACAGCTACATAAAGGCTGTGATAAACAGGTTTTCATCAGGCCTGGGGAGATGGTCAGTCCCAGGCATAATGGCTTACTATATAATTCCAACACTGTGGGGCAGAGACTAACAGATTCCTGAGACTTGCAAATCAGCCAGCTTTGTCTGCTTGATGAGTTCCAAACCAATGAAAGACCTTGTCTTGAAAAGATAACACACAAGGTTTTTTTCTGGCCTACACACACAAGTACAATACACACATATACCATATACCCACACACTGAAAAAAAGCATATGTACATGTGTGCCACATATATACACATGCACACACAAATGCGCTTCATTTTAACTGGATTGAGTCATGGCCACGTATTTGGGTAATTCTATCAAACAAAGAAGAATGTTGTCTTTTACGTGTCAAGTCTTTGATCTGGAACATTGGCTCTTCTGAGCTATCTTCATTAATTAATTTCTTGGGTCTCATTGTCTCTGTGTAAAGGTATCATTAAGTGACATGTAGTATTGTCATTTCTCTGATTTCCAATGCTACATGTGATGTTTTTTATTCAAGTTGGTTCTAACACTATGAATCGTTTGTTTGGTACAGGAGGAATCTGTGACCCTGGAGACTCTCATGAAAACGATATCATCTTATATGCAAAGACTGAAGGAAGAAAAGAACACATTGCACTGGACACTCTTTCCTATTCTTCCTATAAGGTACAAATGCCAGTCCTTGTGCCTGATGACTTACCTCAGAACTCTCAGGCCAAAGCCACATACATGAAGACCATGCCAAGCACAGAGTATACATCTCTTTCCTTGTCACCCCAGGAAATTGCTAGATTTTTTTAATGGACTTGGGAATCTTAACATTCATTTTTATTACTGATATAAATGAGAACTCTGATTTTTGTCAGGAAGAACAATTACAGCAACAATAAAGCAAAACTCAGTCCTCTGACTGACAGTTATTCTTGTCCCTGAGAAGGCTGTAAACATGACTTTAATTATGCAGCTTCATAGCTTTGCTTTTAGACACAATGAGTAGAGCCTCACTTCTGGCTAGTCAGAAGGCATTGCAAGAGTTCAAGTCATTGTTACCCTTACATTTTTCTTTGCTAGTTAGAGCTCTAGGATTGGTCATTTCCCTTTGCTCTCTGGGTGGACAGGTGTTATTTCTGGATATTTACAAACATCTAGAAAACCATTCAAGATGCTTGTCATGGGTGCGATTTTTTTTATTCTATCAATATGTACTGATCTTATACCATACTCATTAGTATTTTCTCTCCATATTGATAGCACTTTAACTACTTTCCAGAATTTGGGGGCTGGGGAGAAGCCTGTGTCAGTTCCAAGCTTGCTTTATAAGCAGTAGTAACTAAGTTTGGATTCTAGAACACAAGTAAAACGTTGGTCATGGTGGTGCACATCTGCAGTCTCAACACAGGGGAGGTGGGAACAGGAGGATCCTTAGACCCTGACAAGCCAGTCTAGCTGAATAGATGAGCTCCAGTTTCAGTGAGAGCTGCTGACCCCAAGTGGAAAACAATAGAGAGCAGTTGTTGAGGAAGATACATGACTTCAACCACCGCCTCATGTACACATGTGCAGACCAGTCTATATGCACATATACACACAAAATAAAGCATTTTAAAATGGTCAACATAGGGATCAATCAAAGAAAAATATCCAGCAAGTTCAACATTCAATTGATTGTATAACCCAATTGACAGTACTTGGAATGTTATTGTGGACTACAAATTTTGCAATTATGTGGTAGGATTCCACCTGCTCTGGTCCTGTGAATGCTTCTCACCAAATCATAGGAATTAAAGATTATGTATTGATTTACTTGTCTATGGTTACTTCTATTTTGAATCTTATTTTCAAAATTCCTAGTTGGTAAAAACACTAATATTATACAAAGCCACTTTTGAAAGCATTAATGATAAAATCAAATAATTATTCAGCTGTCTTAGTCCTGTCCTGGGAGGCACATAGGTGATCAGTCACACACCAGGAGTCCCACTGTCCAGACAGAAATTCTGAGCTGTCCTTGAAGACAATACCTTCCACATGAACTAATAAATATAGCACAAAGTCATTGCCTGATGCACAGTAAGTGACAGTTAGGTGCTTAGTGATTTGCTAGATAGAGTCTAAGAGGATTCATACTGACTAAATGGAAAGGATTGTAAATAATCTGAGTGTCCTTTTTTGGAAGGTTCCAGCTTTGGTTTCTGTGGTCATCAATCCTGAACTTCAGACACCTGCCACCAAATTTTGTCTCAGGCAAAAGAACCACCAAGGGCATAACCGGAATGTCTGGGCTGTAGACTTCTTCCATGTGCTGCCTGTTCTCCCTTCAACAATGTCTCACATGATCCAATTTTCTATTAACTTGGGCTGTGGCACACACCAGCCTGGTAACAGGTGAGAAGCAAACTGAGTGTCCTAACCCAGTGGGAAATGAACACATGCGCTTGACCATTAAGGTAGATTTGTCAATAGATTTTTGGCTGGGATTTAAAAAAAATCCATAACAATATTTAGATTCCTACCTTCTCCCTAAAAACTTTCTTTGATTAATTAATAAATAGGAGGGATATGACTGGATGGATTTTTCAGTTAGAATGACTTCATTCTGGGAGCTTGATATAAGATATCAGAGGTGTTCACACATGCTGTGGCAGCATCCGTTATAACAGATTGCTGGGTGAAAATAACTGAAGACAAGATTGGCCTTTCGTGGCTGGTGATCCCCTAATAATAGTTATGGAAGTCAATTAGCACTTCAAGGGCTATGACTTCTCTGCTTCTCTTGCATAAGTGTTGCTCAGATCCTATGTAAGAATTTTGCTGGCCTCACATTCACAGGATGAAGTGACAGTGTGAGACATGGTAATTGCCTTGCTATCCATCAAATTCAAGAGCACAAACCCAGTTTACTGTTTATTGTCCTTCAGACATAGCTCTTATGGCAGGAATCCAACAGCTTGCCCTTTGAAGGCTGGTCAGACTTCAGTGAGATATGAAACATTTAGTAAAGGTCTTAGAGGAATCCCACACTCATTGACTCACTCAGAGTATTTAGACAGAAATAAAGATTCATTTGTTATCTTTGCCCCCTTTCTGTTTTTATGTTCTGTTGTTATTAGTGTCAGCTTGGAGTTTTCTACTAATCATGGACGGTCTTGGTCCCTACTCCACACTGAGTGCCTGCCAGAGATCTGTGCAGGCCCCCATCTCCCCCACAGCACCGTCTACTCCTCAGAAAACTACAGTGGGTGAGTAAACATGCTCCAAGGTTCAGTGAAAAGATGGATCCATGTCTTGAAATGAAAAACAGTGAGTAATTCTGAGACTAGAATTTTAAATAATTGTTAAGTAAACTGACTTTTCCTTAGGAGTGGTATTGTGAAAATAAATACATCCATATTTTCAGCTAAATCCTGTACATGATCATACTGAATGAGATCAGTTATTCTTTATTATAATATTTGTGGTTTTGATTATAGCCCCATGGTTATTGTTTGTTTAAACAAAATATGCACTTAAAGCAAGAGTAGAAGAAAGATAACTTTTGAAATTAGACCTGGTTCAGACCTTATTCTGTTGTTAACTGTGTATAATGGTGGTCCATCTAAATTTTCACATGAATTAAGATGCAGTACATATCCTCTTGTGGATTAGTATAAAATTCAAGATGACTCTGTAAAATTTTTCCCAGTTTACAGAATAAGCACTAGCTACATAGTAAAATATTTATAAGGCCAGCAAAATTAAGCTACAGACCCCAACAGGTAAATGTAAATCCTTGATTAATTTTGGTGTTATTGCTAGCAAGCAGAAACAGAAACCTCACACACGTAAGACTAATTCAGAAGATGAGGACATAGTTGTGAAGCTGATTTCATGCTAATTTTCTTGCAGATGGAACCGAATCACAATTCCCCTCCCTAACGCAGCACTCACCCGAGACACCAGGATTCGCTGGAGACAAACAGGACCAATCCTTGGAAACATGTGGGCAATTGATAATGGTTAGTGTCTGTGCCTATCACAATCATGGGCCATTGATGTAGGCTTTCCCAGTGTTTTGTTAGTCTGCACAGACTTAATCACATTTCTAAGTCATGGTCTTGAGATTCATTAAATGCCCTTTCTTCCTTTTCTCCTTTGCGTTCTGTGAGAAGCCCAGGGATGCACAATCAGGAAAAAAAAAAAAAAAAGGAAAAGAAAAAAAAGGGCTGGGTAGTCAGCAATATTAGATGCTGAAATGTCTCAACATATATAATTTTAAAATGCTTAAACTCCTAAAATTCAAATCCACAGTTGATGACAAGGGATAGCCTAACGTTTTCTTGAATTTTTATGCAAAATTACCATAAGTACCATACTGCATGTATTAAAATAAGACCCATTCTTCTGAATAACTTCCATAACATCTGGGATGCTTATCTTCCAGTTGCAGACATTACACAGAGTGGGGAGACATCATCCCTAAGATACTAGTGAAGCCTCTACCCTGTTTTCAGAAAATAGCATGAAAGAAATATATGGATATCCATAGAAACTGTTGACTGCATTTTTGATGGCTTCTGCATAATTTTAAAACCAGCCTCTGTGTGGGGCAGTGTGTACTTTACTGCACAATAAGAGAAGCTATCTTACTATGTTAAGTTACATGGCTTTTACATTGTTATTAAATACCAATCCTGTTTGTTTGTTCTATATTAATTTCTGGATAGATTTATAGGACATACGTAAATTTGACTAAAAGTTTACATTACAAGAACTAGAAAGGTTCTGTAGAGGAGACACATAAGAATAGACGGAAGGACAAAATGTCTGTATTTAAGTAATTTTAACATACCCTCTGTCTTGGTTTGTTCTAATTAATAAAACCATACTTTAATGATTTTCCACATATTATAATTCTCTTTCTGTTTTTGAATAATTTAAATCCTAAGAAACTAATTACATGAAGTTCTTAAATTTTGAAGACCTCTTCAGGCAAGATAATTTAACCATATGCCAATATGAAGTCTATGTTGAATATTTAAAAAACAAAAAGAAGGCCCATGATACTAATCCTAGTTTATAAACTAAACTAACTAAGGTTTAATTTGTTAAAATAAAGTTTCTCCACTGGTAGAATATTTGCATGGCATTTTAATTATCACAGATGCTAATAGGCTGGTCCAGGGTGTGTGCCCACCACACAGTAGGATATGAACGGACTTTGCCAGTGTTCTTCTTTTTAAGAGTTCATAGTGAATCTTTTTACTTTTAATAATCACAAAAGAAGTTTAAAACTAGGAATAAAATGAAGTACACATATGATGGAATTACAAGAATAATAAGACGTATGAAAAGGTTTCCCCAGTTTCCTGAGAATAGCACATAGAGTACTGTTTGGGGTCAAGGAGTCTTTAGGACACACATACTGCAGACCACGTGTCATGCTTTGAGTCTCCTGGGAAAAGGAATGTACATGCTCAGTGCTGGCTGCACAACTTAGACACAATCTCTTCAATCCTGTGTGAGGTTGTCCAGGAACAGGCATGCTTACAGAGCAGGATGAAGACTCACATTTGTTCCAGAAAGAACACATCTGCCACTTCTCCTACTTAGTTCTCAACACCTAGAACTACATCGCAGAAATCTTGAGACAGTGTGGATAATCGTGAGAAGGAAGATACATGGGGAAAACATTAGCACGGCATCATAAGTTTGTTAGGTAACAATCCTGAAAATGTTAACAAAATGGAAAATCCCAGGGCAGGTTATGTCTCCTATATCTTTACTTCTCCAGCTATATTATGGTGATGATGATGAAGTTGGCAGGGAGGATGATAAATGCTTGGTTGTAATTTTATTGACTGGGGAAGCCTTGTGTTATTGATGATCTTGTTTCTATGAAGGCTTTTCAAAATAATGATATGGTGTTGAGGGCCCATGAACCATCAGAATAACCCTGTAGGGGGCAGCATGCTCTCGCAGGACCCAGGTCAAGGCCTCTTGCAGCTTACAACCAAGCATGTCTGATGTGTTCCTCAGTACTTCTTGGATGGTGGAGCCTGCTGGATGATAGGGCTGGAAGGTGGTGGTGGCTGTGCCGATTACAGGTACATGGTACAGGGCATCATGAACATGATATACATAATCTTTTCTCTAAGAAAAATCATCATCCCACTTTACACAGTAGAGACAGCAAGGTTTAATCAGGATAAATCACTTACTCAAAGTTTTCCAAAAGCCAAAATGTAAATCCAGAATTTTTGGATACCTAATGCCAGCACTTTTAACCTGGCAATGCGCTATCTAATTCTTCTAACATTTTTAATGTTGCTCCATATTTCCAGGGAGGAGGAATTAATATTTAGAAATATATGTAATGCTCATCTATAATTTTGTAGATTTCCTCCCTAACACTAGAAGTTATAGTTGTAGCCTCTCCACTTTGCGATGCATCAAATAGATCCTTTACTTCTCCCCAAAGAATGTGTGCATTATAGAACCTGCAGAGCACAGGCAGTATTGGTCTGTCTGTAATTACTGGAGGAGAAGACATTGCAGTAAGTAATATAAATTTCATGGCCCTGTTCCTCTGAGTACAAACATTAAAATCTTGGAAGAATTATTTATGGAAATTAAGAGATCCAACACACTTGTGAGTATGTGCTCCGTGCTTTGTGGATATTGCTTTCTAATTATGTCAGTAATGGTTGTGGGCTTTCCAATTATGTTGCCATCTTTACATGACTTCTTTCTTCTTGTAGTTTATATAGGTCCATCATGTCTCAAATTCTGTTCTGGCAGAGGACAATGCACTCGGCATGGCTGCAAGTAAGCATTTGAAAATAATATGTATGGTTGTCCATTTATATATATATATTGAATATCAAGGCCTCAAGCCATGTAAATATGTTTAACATTCTTTCTAGAATTTGCATTATTTTTAAAACCAAATCAGGGTACTTGAAATGAAATCACTGTAGATGTATGTGTGTGTGTGTGATGTGCGTATATTTATGTAAGCATGACATATGTGGAAGGTGTATTTTGTAATATGTATATGTAATATATTGAGCAAGGGGATATATACAAAGGCCAATGGAGGACATGGAGTGTCCTGATTCTATTACACTATGCCTATTCCTTTGAGACAGGGTCGTTCACTGAACCTAAGATACACTAGGAGCCAGCAAGCCCCGAGGGACCCTTCTGTCTCTGCCTTCCAAACCTCCTGGGCTATAGTCATCCATGCAGCCACACCCAGCTGTCTATGTGTACCCCAAATCTTTGGGTCAGGCTCTCATGCTTGGACAACAAGCACTCTTGCCCACCGATGCATCTTCCCAATCCTTAAGATAGGATTTAAATGTAATTTAACTGCAATTTGGAAGTAAAATTAATTAATAAATTTATATTAGGCTAATTGTAAAAACTGTAATATTCTTCATGTAAATTTGTAATAAATTCAAATCACTCATAGCTGTATAGTTAGCTTTTCTGTATATTTTATACAACAGTGATGCTGACTCTGAAGTCTGAAATAATACACGAATGGGGTAATATCCAGTTACCACTGGTGGATTGTGTTATATTAATACCAAGAATGGGTCATTACATTTATTATGTCATTCCTATATTAATGTTTAGTTCTAAGTTTCTTATGAGTTCCTGAAACCAGAGACAATCTTTTCCATACAGATAAATTTTCAACACCTCCAGACAAAAAGAAGTAATTAATTGGGTAACTAATTAATAGGTAGATAGTTTCCAAAAGAGCTTTGAACCTGCTTTTACAGAAGTTGTAAGGCAAACAATTGGAAACACTGGAATTAGTATGTCAGATTAATTTTTAAAACTGTATTTTATCAAATTTAATTAACAAAGAGGTCACTCTGTATAATTAAATATTTTATGAAACATGTAAAGAATTGAAACATTTCTTATACTTTATACTGTTTATACTTTAGTACTGAATAGGAATAGCCATGATTTTTTAGGGGGGAGGGGTCATGTGAACACACTAAACTATGTGTAAACTAACTGTGTAGCCATCTGCATGTTTGTGTGTATGTAGTGTGTCTGTGCATGTGTGTATACATGTCTGCATATGTGTATATCTATGTATATACATACGCATCCATGGGGATAGAAGTCTCCATATTCTGGCAATATTTGATATAACATTGATTACCTTTGCTCTTTTGTGGAAATTCTAAACATTTAGTTTCTGCCCCATTTTTCTAGTAATATGCAGTTTATTGAGTTAGAAAAAATTAAACAGAAAAGAAGTTTCTATTCAAAACTACTTACTGTCTGTCTGCAAATCTTAAACCTAGTACTGCCCCTACATCATTATTGTCATTATTTTCTGCCAGAACCACACTCCTTCATGCCCATTAACACTTTCTGGCCTGTGTCCATCTTGGGGTTGAATTTATAAACTGAAAGTTCACTTAGCTGGTAACCCTAACCCTGTTGCAAACCTTAATGAGAAGGGGACATTTCTGGAGTGTTACCCATGTATCCGAACAGTGGGAGGTTTTTCCTGACAACAGATTAAATACGTGGCTACATTTGGAGAAATGTAAATGAACCAGCAGTGGGCATATTAGGAGCCAGATAGTTTCCTGTCTGTCATTTTTAAAGTCACCAGTGCAATTGCTGAAAAGCAAGCACTGCAAAGAATCCATTGTTTTGTTTTTAAATGCAAGGCATGTTCTATCCAAGTTACAGTATTTTTATTAAGTAGATTTCAGAACTATTTAATGGGAAGAGACTCCAATGTGTTTTGTATCTAGATGGACACCTTTTACTCCCAATCTGACTCTAAGAGAACAATATATAAGATTTACAAAAGTGCACCTACCCTGAGATGCACTATGCTACTCTTAACTGGGAAACACATTCCAATTGCTTGCCATGTAAATCGCACTTAGCCTCCCAGTGTTTCTGATTTAGGTGATGTTTTCTTGCCTATTTGGCAACTTCTTGGTGACTCAGAGGATGACTGTATCTATGAAATAACCTGTAAAGAAGCTGGAGCTCATTAACATGGTTGGTAGATAGGCATTCATTTTCCCCAAAGCTGTTTACACTGACAAGTTAGCTCTCGAACTTCATACTGTATTAGTCCTGGGCATTTTCGGGGCCAACTTCCTTGTTAACCTGACAAAAATGGTATACTTACATGCTGGAAAATATAATGTACATCAAATATGGCATTTTGATTCCACTTGTTATCACATTCTGAGGACCCTGGAGAAGGATATTGTGGGCCTTGGTTTCAGAAACACTGCCAGAGAGCATTCTCTGAGCTAGGCCATAACACTCACTCATTGATACACTGCTGTGTGGAAGGGTTATTTCAGACTTAAGGAAGCTTAAAGGCTTCAGTAAAAAATGTTCCTGCACTAAAGACACTGACTTCACTTTACTAAATTCTACTATAGAACTAAAGGTAACTAAACTATATGTTTCTGATATTCAGACATTAATTCAGCAATGATGAAGTTTACACATTGCTTAAAGATGGAGGGGGTTCAGCAGACAATGTAAGGTAAGATACTCTCACTGAGCAGTCAGCCCCTGGGGAGACACGTTTCTTTTTCTTGAAGCATGAGAAGTTGAGTTGAGAGCCATTGAGACGGAACAGAGTTCTGTTAAGGATTTGTATCTAGGTCAGAGGTGTGGACTTTCCTTTGAAATCTTTGTTTTCATGACTTCACAATATGTAAAATAATTCCTTTTATAATCTCACATTTACCTTTGTTCTCAGAAGAAACTTGCTCTAGATCTTTTATTAGAAGCATTTCATGAGGCAGAGGCAGGCTGACCTCTGTGAGTTTGAGGCCAGCTTGGTCTACAGAGCAAGTAACAGGAGAGCCAGGGATGCACAGAGAAACCCTGTTTCTAGGAAAAAAAATTGTTTTATGCATAAAGTTTATGAGCATCATGAATGAAATCACATGTGCTTTAGTGTATGCAGATTTTGGCACATTTTAGTAAGCTCTAATATTGGTCAAAGGTAAATGTTGAGATGTTTTAATCGTAGTACGGCTCTGCAGAGAATGATTTCTTCTGGAATATTTACAATCAATTGGCCCTTACCAAATTTTCAGATCAGTATTCTCCAAAGACTAATGAAACTTGTTTACCACTCACCAATCCCTAGTCTTGGACACCCACTCCACCCACACCACTCATCTCACCCTACCACACCACACAACACCACCCCATCCCACCCACCACATCACACAGACACAGACACACACACACACACACAGACACACACACACAGACACACACACAGACACACACACAGACAGACACACACACACACAGACACACACACACACACACACACACACACACACGAGTAAGCTCAGGAATGTCCAAAGGATAGACCATCAAGAGCAGCAGGCTCTGAAGGACCTACAGCTCAAGACTCATTTCTAGTACCTTTTTACCTTTCTTTCAGGTGTGACCCTGGTTTTTCTGGCCCAGCTTGTGAGATGGCATCTCAGACATTTCCAATGTTTATTTCTGAAAGCTTTGGCAGTTCCAGACTTTCCTCCTACCATAACTTTTACTCTATCCGTGGTGCTGAAGTCAGTTTTGGCTGTGGTGTCTTAGCCAGTGGTAAGGCCCTGGTTTTCAACAAAGATGGGAGGCGGCAGCTAATCACCTCCTTTCTGGACAGCTCACAGTCCAGGTGAGTGTGGGTGGCATACAGCATATACACAAAGCATATGATGGAGTTTGGATCCATTTTCAATTTCTAGTCTTTTTCTTTTACTTCTAGTATATATCTTCTAGTCTTTAAGTAGGCTGGAGGGATGCTTAGTTTGTTTATAATTAATTTTCCCTAGTTTTTAATAAACTAGAAGACTTACCAATGACTTTGAGCTACTAACAACTGACATTATTTTTTTTAAATATGAGATGCTTGCATCAAAACTGTGTTCTTAAGCCAAAGCATGGTTAATTATTCATGTAGTTTATTTATTTGACAGCTTGCAGGAGCTGATTAGATTTACTCAACGTCATCCCTTTCCCCAGTGCCTGATAAATAATGCAGTAAAGGAATGATTGGCATTTTAAGTATGTGTAAACAAGTACACAGTATACAAGTAGCTATAAATGTAGTTGTATTTTATGGATACATCTGTATATATAAAATACATACAAATCTTTTACACTCATTTGTACATCTCAGTACAATTACTTATATTTTATAAAACAATGATGTAAACATATATAGATTTTGAGATGTTCATTTCAATGCATTTGAAATTCTTTGAAAACAAAACTTAAGTCTATCAAAAAGAATATTATTGTGCTTACTAATCATGAGTGACTTGTGTCTAGGTTTCTGCAGTTCACACTGAGGCTGGGGAGCAAGTCTGTGCTGAGTACGTGCAGGGCCCCTGACCAGCCTGGGGAGGGAGTTCTACTGCACTATTCATATGACAATGGGATAACATGGAAGCTCCTGGAACACTATTCATATCTCAACTACCATGAGCCCAGGTATGTTAGAGCACATCAGCAAAAGTGGATACCATAATATTTCCTTCCTGGCATGAACCATAACTCAATTTTACAATATCATGGAGGATCAAATTGTATAAGATTCTGTATATTTGTCTACTGTGTGAACAATTGGTAAGCCATATTTTTTAAATCTGTGTTTCCTACTGACTTCAATATAAGAAATATGTTCTTGTATTTTGAAATGTGTATTTAAGGAAACTACTTTGATAGTTAGGAAAAAATATACCCTAGCTTTTGGCTGGGGCAGACACCTAGCTGGTCTGTTCTCTTGAAGACACCTTATCCTGAACCTTCCTAGAGCACCTGGTAAGAACCCTCCCCAACAACCCTAAGACCCAGAGCTGCAACCCACCCAAACCCTGCCCCTCCAGAATACCACTCACCTTCAACCTCTGGATTGGTCCTATTGGTTGGGGCAGACACCTGGCTGGTCTGCTCTCTTGAAGATACCTTATCCTGAACCTTCTTGGAGCACCTGGTAAGAACCCTCCCCCACAACCCTATGCCCCACAGCTGCAACTGGGAGCCTCGGGCACTCTGGACCCCTCACCCAGCCAAATCCTACCCCTCTGTAATACCACTCCTCTTCCACCCCTCACTTGGTACTTTTGGCTGTGACAGACACTTGCTCCTGTGAAGACACCAAATCCTGAACCATGTTAGAGCAGTGGTGTAACTACTGCACTCAGAGCAGCAGAATTTCAGGATCCAGAGGCAGCCTGAGTCACGGGAGCTCTTCCACTCAGGAGCTCAGAATCACAGGATCACAGAGACATATGGACTCTGAGGAGTTCTGACGCAAACAAGAT
Source organism: Grammomys surdaster (assembly GCF_004785775.1). NCBI lineage: Eukaryota > Metazoa > Chordata > Mammalia > Rodentia > Muridae > Grammomys > Grammomys surdaster. Next base: position 292,757 of record NW_021604744.1, on the reverse strand, counting down.
AACTGGAAAGACAGGCTCCAGTCAGAGACAGTTAGTGCAGGTAGCACTAGAGATAACCAGATGGCAAAGGCAAGTGCAAGAACATAAGCAACAGAAATCAATGTTACCTGAAAGCATCAGAACCCAGTTCTCCCACCATAGGAAGTCCTGGACATCACATCACACCGGAAAAGCAGGATTCAGATTTAAAATCACTTCTCATGATGATGATAGAGGACTTTAAGAAAGACATAAACAACTCCTTTAAAGAAATACAGGAGAACACAGCTAAACAGGTAGAAGCCCTTAAAGAGGAAACACAAAAATCACTTAAATAGTTGCAAGAAAACACAACCAAACAGGTGAAGGAATTAAACAAAACCATCCAAGGTGTAAAAATGGAAGTAGAAACAATAGGGAAATCTCAAAGGGAGACTACCCTGGAGATAGAAAACCTAGAAAAGAAATCAGTACTCATAGATGCAAGCATCACCAACAGAATACAAGAGATAGAAGAGAGAATCTTATGTGCAGAAGATACCATGGAAACCATTTATACAACTATCAAAATGCAAAAAGCTCCTAACCCAAAATATCCAGGAAATCCAGGACACAATGAGAAGACCAAACCTAAGGATAATAGCTATAGATGAGAGTGAAGATTCCCAACTTAAAGGGCCAGTAAATATCAACAAAATTATAGAGGAAAACTTTCCTAACCCCTGAAAAAGATGCCCATGAACATACAAGAAGCCTACAGAACACCAAATAGACTAGACCAGAAAAGAAATTCCTCCCATCACATAATAATCAGAACATCAAATGCACAAAACAAAGAAAAAATACTAAAAACAGTAAGGGAAAAATGTCAAGAAACATATAAAGGCAGACCTATAAGAATTACACCAGACTTCTCACCAGAGACTATAAAAGCTAGAAAATCCTGGACAGATGACATACAGACCCTAAGAGAACACAAATGCCAGCCCAGACTACTATACCCAGCAAAGCTCTCAATCACTATAGATGGAGAAACCAACATATTCCATGAGAAAACCAAATTTACACAAAATCTTCCCACAAATCTAGCACTACAAAGGATAATAGATTGAAAACTCCATTACAAGGAGGAAAACTACAACCTAGAAACAGCAAGAAAGTAATCTTCCAACAAATCAAAAAAAGATAGTTACACAAACCTAATTCCTCCTCTAATAACAGAAATAACAGGAAGAAACAATCTCCTCTCCTTAATATCTCTTAACATCAATGGACTCAATTCCTCAATAAAAATACATAGACTAACAGACTGTATGTAAACAAGACCCAGAATTTTGCTGCATACAGAAAATGTACCTCAGTGACAAAGATAGACATTACCTCAGAGTAAAAGGATGGAAAATAATTTTTCAAGCAAATAGTCCCAAGAAAAAAGCTGAAGTAGCTATTCAAATTTTGAATAAATTGACTTCAACCCAAAAGTTATCAAAAAAGTTAAGAAAGGACACGTCATACTCATCAAAGGAAAAATCCACCAAGATGAACTCTCAATTTTGAACATCTATGCTCCAAATGCAAGGGGACCCACATCCATAAAAGAAACTTTACTAAAGCTCAAAGCACACATTGTACCTCACACAATAATAGTAGGGGATTTCAACACCCCACTCTCATCAATGGACAGATCATGGAAACAGAAACTAAACAGAGACACAGTGGAATTAAGGGAAGTTATGAACCAAATGGATTTAACGGATATCTATAGAACATTTCATCCTAAAACAAAATAATATACCTTTTTTCTCAGCACCTCATGGTACTTTCTCCAAATTAGACCATATAATTGGTGACCAAGCAGGCCTTGTCAGATACAAAAATATTGAAATAATCCCATGCATCCTATCAGTTCACTGTGGATTAAGGCTGGCCGTCAATAATAACAAAAACAATGGAAAGCCCACTTATACATGGAAACTGAATAACGCTCTACTCAATGATGACTTGGTCAAGGAAGAAATAAAGAAAGAAAGAAAGACTTTTTAGGATTTAATGAAAATGAAGGCTCGTCATACCAAAATTTATAGGACCCAATGAAAGCAGCACTAAGGGGAAAACTCATAGCTCTAAGTGTCTACAAAAAGAAACTGAAGAGAGCATACAGTAGCAAATTGACAGCACACCTGAAAGTGCTAAAAGAAAAAGAAGCAAATATACCCAAGAGGAGTAGAAGGCAGGAAATAATCAAACTCAGGGCTGAAATCAACCAAGTAGAAACAGAAAGAACTATACAAAGTATCAACAAAACCAGGAGCTGGTTCTTTGAGAAAATCAACAAGATAGATAAACCCTTAACAAGACTAACCAGAGGACACAGAGACAGTATCCAAATTAATAAAATAAGAACTGAAAAGGGAGTCATAAAAACAGAAACTGAGGAAAATTGGACATAGCATTACCTGAGGACCCAGTCATACCATATGCAGCATATGCCCAGAAGATGCTCCAACATACAACAAGGGCATATGCTCCACTATGTTCATAGCAGCCTTATTTATAATAGCCAGAAGCTGGAAAGAACCCAGATGTCCTTCAACTGAGGAGTGGATACAGGAAATGTGGTACTTTTACACAATGGAGTATTACTCAGCTATTAAAAAATGAATTCGAGAAATTCTTAGGTAAATGGATGGAACTAGAAAGTATCACCCTGAGTGAGGTAACGCAATCACAAAAGAATATACATGGTATTCACTCACTGATCATTGGATATTATCCCAAAAGCTCACAATACCCAAGATGCAACTCACAGACCACATGAAGCTCATGAACAAGGAAAACCAAAGTGTGGGTGCTTTGGTCTTTCTTAGAAGGAGTAACAAAATACTCAAGGGATCAAATATGGAGACAAAGTGTGAGACAGAAACTGAAGGAGGGGCTGTCCAAAGACTGCTCCACCTGGGTATCCATCCCATGTGCAGTCACCAAAGGTAGACACTGATGTGGATGCCAGGAAGTGTATGCTGACAGGACCATACAGAAGTGTATACTGTCTCCTTAGAGGTCTGCCAGAGCCTGAAATATTACAGAGGTGGATGCACACAGCTAACCATTGAGCTGATCATGGGGTTCCCAATGGAGGAGTGAGAGAGAAGGAGCTGAAGGTTCTGAAAGAGTTTGCGGGCCCCATGAGGAGAGAGCAACAATACCAACCAACCAGAGCTCCCAGGGTCTAAACCACCAGCCTGAGAACACATAGGGAGCGATCCATGGTTCCATCTGGATATGTAGGGGAGGATGGCCTTGTTGGTCATAGGTGGGAGAGGAGATCCTTGGTCCCATGAAGGCTGGAGTGTGAGGGGAATTTGAGGGTGGGGAGGTGGGAGTGGGGGGGTAGGTGGGGGCATACCCTCATAGAAGCAGGAGGAGGGGGGATGGGATGGGGGTTCCTGGACAGGTGGGAAATGGGGTAAGGGGATAATATCTGAAATGTAAATAAAATATCCAATAAAAAAAACAAAAAAGGAAGCATTACAAAGCTCTCTATAAACATACTTTCATTTAAATCATTAATAAATTCACCTTGAAAAAAGGAAAAAAAAAGAAATACAGCCTATACTGTTATTCTTAATCATAAAACATTTTGTAATAATAAGTTACATATAGAGATTATAATAATTCATTAAAGCTTATAATTAACATGTTTTTAGTTTTCACACAGTAAAATTAAATAGTAAATACAAACAAATTTTTTTCATGTGTATTGAGTCCCTGACAATGGCATATGTGAAGATATAAATAAAATCCTTTCCTCCGGCCACTTCTGTTTCTCTCTGCTTGTATATTTAATGGCTATACACACAACTGTCAGAGTAAGATTTACCTGACAGGACTATCCTTCATTGGTGACAGTATGTTACCCACCAAAGACATTCTTGCCTGCTATAATACACACAGGTCTTCTCAGGAAAGTCCTTTAGAAAGAACAAAAGGAGACAAGGAAGGGAGATCTTACAGTTAAGGCATCAAGTCAAACACCATTAGAGGCAAATGCTGTAGCACACTTACAGTCATATCAAACTCATACTGCTTCCTTCTGGGAAGAACCGTTTTCTCCTGGGATGGGGAGCAGGTTGGTCCTCAAGATTTGCCCTGGCACCGTGGGAGTAGACAAGGTTTAAAAGAGAAAAGAGGACTCATAATGCATGCTACATATTTTACAATCTTGGTATGGCCACTCCACTTTAATCATTTGCAAAAAAGATAATAATTTTGTGCGTAAAATGAAGTAGCATGAATCAGAGCTAATCATTCACTATTATGGCCTAAATTTTACACACTAAAACAAATTTTAAATGACCCAGCTTTGGTGGATTCTTTTGTTGTACACATAAACATGTAAAACCAAATTCTCTTCATCATTTGTGTAACTATGAGTTACACAAGTCTCATAGAAATGTTCCATGGACTCTTCATCATTAATCTGAATCAATAAATTAAACATAAAGCAACAGGGTGAAATCATGAAGAAAATATTACCATCCTAAGTGAACTTGGCCTAATGCCCAACTTTTTCCTGACAAAAATGGACAGCTGCAAAATTCAGCAATCATTCTATATAATTAAATATAATTCATCTTTGTTGGTATGAAAAATAATGACATATTTAGTGTGCTACTGCAAAGGTGTATTTAACTGTGCCCACCATTTGACAGTAATATCCTTCTTCTAAATAGAATTAAGGCAGCTTTTCAGTATTAGGAATGTGTTTAGTTTAAAAGATTAAGATCAGACTGGAGGTTTGCTTTTTTTTAAAAGAAGAATGTGGTAGTGGCCCCCCACGCCCTCATTTTCTGCACTTGCACATCTGACTGTAAGACACTTCTCCCTCCCTCTCTCCCTCACAAATATTAATAAAAGCTGACATTGCAGAAGTAGAATTTGATATATTCCAGGTACTAAATTATATTCTTCATAATAAATAATATAAACCTTGGAAATTTTTCATAGAGTTAAATATATCTTGATGCCTTCAGCCATGTAGTCTGTTTTCTTCAGTATAAATTGCTTCCTGTAATTGCTTTGAATCCTATATTATCTCTTGATGTCATAGTTGTTCAGAAATGAAGGATGAGCCATATGTTGGTCTTCTAGCTGGCCACCACTATTGCTAAAGGATAGTTTCAGATAATTTGTCTGTGATTTATTCAAAAATAAAACAACTGTCTGCTTATGTATCAAATCTGTAATTGTGTAATATGCCTAATTTGAATGAATATCTTGTGAACTAGTTGGTACTCTTATTACTGTAAAATATCATAATTCTGTTAGAGCTTGAATTTATTTCATCCTTTTTCTTACTTATATTTTTATAGTTTAAAATTATTTAAATATAAAGTCATGATCAATTTTTATGCCTTGAATATTTATTGTGTTTGATCCCTTTGTTTCAAGTTACCCAATTCTTTAATATATATAAAAATATCAAATTAAAAAATAACTGCATGAAGGCTAGGGAAGTGATTCAGTGGATACAAAGTTCAGATTCCCAAAACCCACATAAAAGTTGGTTGATTTGGGCAGGTGCTTGCAAGGCAAAGCTTGGATTACCTGGGTTAATCTGCCTAGACTAACAGAGCTAAACTCTAGGTTCAGCTACAGACTCCGCCCAGCAAATAAAATGACAACTGATCAATCAGGGAGGACATGCAACATGAACTTCAGGCTCCCATACATGTGTGCATTCACCTGTACACACATGTATAAACACACACATGTAAACACACACACACACACACACACACACACATGCCTAAAAGAAAAGCAGATATAACACCTACCCACAGAGGAAAGACTGAACCAGGTTAACCTAAATCTCTGTATTCTAACCAAGCGACATTCTAATCAAAGGTTCCCTAGCTATTCCAGCCAGCCACTCTGATATGTAAATAGCCATGATATCATTAAGAACCCCCAACCTCTTGGCAGATGTGTGGAATAGAAGACCAAGAACAAGAAGAAGTGTGTTTATATCTAACCCCCCCCACCAGTCACTTAGCTTCTGTTTCACCCCACATTCTTGTGTTGTTCAGAAATGAAGGATAAGCCATATGTTGGTCTTCTAGCTGGCCACCACTATTGCTAAAGGATAGTTTCAGATAATTTGTCTGTGATTTATTCAAAAATAAAACAACTGTCTGCTTATGTATCAAATCTGAAATTATGTAATATGTAAGAGACACTTGGCCTCCCTCTGTCTCTGTGTCCTCACCTTTTTGACCTCAACTACTGACACTTAACATCAGGAGTTTGTGTCTTCACCATACATTAACCACAGCTTTACATTCTGGCATGAAGATGAAAGACGGAGGAAAAGGTTCTGGCCCTTCCCGTGGGATGGCTTTATCCTCATTTCTCTGGTAAAAATGCTGAGACACACAAGGCACATAAAGCAGCCTCCCTTCAGCTCCAAAGCCATCAGTCTCAGGTGACAGCATGGGAACTCTGGCCCAAGGTCTAAGTACACACCAAGAATAGTAACTCCTCTGTTAGGAAAACACTGATCTCTTTAATTACTGTTACATGCATGTACATAAAATACTCTAATTTTGGCTATTTTAAGCTTCTATTTCTGTTCATTAGCGAGATGATTAACTGCATTTAAAATTATTAAAATAGAAGAAAATTATAACTCTCTAATATGATAATCAAATTAAATTATGAAGTGATAATTTAATAGTTTAATAGTTACATTATTGAACCAGTTATAATATAGTTCAATTATGTCCCCTATACATGCTATGTTATGGCCATACAATAAGTATAAAGAAAAATGGAAGTGAAAACCATCAAAAAGGCTTAATTTAACTGTGTCATCATATTAACTGTCATCTAATTAATTCTATCAATAAGAAGTTTGTCAGATTATGGAAACTAAAACCACAAATATATTTAGTTCTTTGTTTTTTTAGTTTCATTAAATATCTTTCTAGGTTAAGTTTTTTAAATTTATATTTTTTAAATTTAAATCACTGTGTTTCTATATTGATGTTCCACTATTCTTTAGGATGTGTTTTCTCTTGGTTTAGAAAGTTTCAACTAATTGTGACTATTTATGTCACCAACACAGACACTCACATCTCTCTGCCCATGTATTCCAAAACAAGCTGTTAACGGAGAAATACATATTAATTTTTATTAAGTAAATCACATTTTCAAGCTATAGTTTCAACAATTTTTTTAAACACAAAAAATACAAAAAGCAGTATAATCTCTCAGGAAAGTCAGCCTTGGACATTGGCGTTTCAGGCACTTTAAGTTACCTATATAGCCTTTTAGCCTACAAATGAGTGAAGTCTTTCTTTCTCTTCACTGACCGAGGAAAACCTCCACAGGTGCTCCAGTTTGCATCACCTGAGGCAGCTTTCCTGGGGCTTAATTGAGTTCATTTCACATCTCACCTCGAGTGTGCATGTGAGCAGCATGGGACTGTGATGTAGCTTTCCGGCTGCTGTCGTTGCAGAGGCAATTAAAGTGCGGTTCCTGCTGTTGTGTATAATAATTGCTCCTTGAAATTAGGTATTATTCTTAATTTTCTTCAGCATTTATCAGGTACAGACTTGTTGTCATGCCACTGGGACACAGCTACTGACCTATGCCCACCATGCTAAACGCGGGACCATGGAGCACCATGCTCCCATCACACTACAGCTGTATCTGTGACAAGCCTCTCAGGCTCACCCTGTGCCACTTTGAGGAGTATACTATGTTTGATTGAATTAGCTTCTTTGAGCACACAGTCACATTTTTTGATATGTGTAGAGGACATTGTTGGGGACATACAGCAAGTCAGACATCTAAGGAGAATGTATATAATAGATTCATGTTAATCCTTCAGGGGAACTATCCTAATTGTTTAGTCTATTCAATCTTGGAGATTAGAGTTTTAAATAATTCAGTTTATTCAACTACTTCCTTGGAAGTGAGGTTTGTAGTATAAATACTTATAATTTAAGACAGTAAGGTATCTGAATTCTAACTTCTTTCCCCATTAGGATAATCTCTGTAGAACTACCAGATGATGCAAGACAGTTTGGAATCCAGTTCAGATGGTGGCAGCCATATCATTCTTTCCAAGGAGAAGATGTATGGGCCATTGATGAGATTGTCATGACCTCTGTCCTGTTCAACAGCATCAGTCTTGACTTTAGCAATCTCGTGGAAGTCACTCAATCTCTGGGATTCTACCTTGGGAATGTTCAGCCATACTGTACCCACGACTGGACACTTTGGTAAGGATTTTGTTACCATTTACGTTAGTAAACAGAGAAAGAGAATGAACTTGTAGTCCATTCTGCAGTAGGCCTGTGGTTGAAAAAGAATGACTGAACATGGTACATTAAAAACTTGTCACTATGTTCATGTCATAAGAATGAGGACAAAAGAGACCAAAATAAATAAATATAAAATTTTGTATTAATTAATTTAAATTTTTGTCTCCAAAAATTATATGTAGAGACCTTCTTCAAAAATTACTAATAATTAAATTATCACTGTATTATTTTTTCATGGAAGACTGTGATGGTCATACTGTGGTGTGTGAAATTACATTTGTGATTGGTTTGTTAAAATTTCTCACAGGAGTCCTATCTTTATGCTGTCATATGTAAAGTTTAAGAAGTTTGTCATCCCTGATTTATTAATTTAGTTGTCATTTTTAATCCATTTTCTCAAATGATATTGGCTCAGCTAATTTTTGATGCTGGTAGAGTTTCAAGACTGGGAAATATCCTAGTTAAGATAGTCATTGCTTTTAGACTCTCCTTCCAATGGTAACTTACAAATGTAATTATATAACAAACAATAAGTAAATAATTTGAAGTATAATTAGTACTTTATTAAAAGCACTAAAGAGGATACAACAGTGACTGACAGGCTGGCTACCTGACAGGGAATTCCCCCGGGCCCTCAGAGGAGCCTATCTTACAGCACCTCAGGGTAACATATGATTGAAGTGCCAGCACATGAGAGGTGAGAGCATGAAGATCAAGGTCAAGATCATTCTTGGCTCTACAGGGAGTTTCTGTCCAGCCTGGACTACTTATATAAGCTCAGAGACAGAGATTTACCTTTGGGAACCTGAGAAAAGTGGACATGATGTATCTCACTGATTGAAAAGTGGAAAAAATGAGGATATCCCAGCCGTGTGGAGATTCCCAGGAAGAGAAACCCACCAATGAGAGATTCTGTGGTGAAAGATACCAAGCAAGAATAACCTTGGCATGCTCAAGCTACAGAAGGGAGGGGCGTGGTGAGAGATCCCAGGCATTGAGAAAATAAGCACACGTCAGGAATGGAAGCCAGGAGATATTCAGAGATGTTATAATGTTTTCTAGGCCCAAGAGAGCCCCAGATTCAAACTTAGGTCTAAATGATCCTACAGTCTTCACCATTGCGTCTACAGCCCCCAGGTTCCCTTTTCGCTATAAGCCTGACTGAGGAATAATTTCCTAAGAGACTTTTATTTTCTACCAAGTCATGATCAGACCAATTTAATTTCCTCCAGATGAGTCATGCTGAAAGCTAATCGCTGCCATTGCCTCCAGAGAGTGTATCATAAATGACCCGTCAATGGTCTTATCATAATTAGAGGTAAATTTTACACACCATTGCACAGCAAATTAACTTGGAAGGGAACTGTGCATGTACAGTCACATCCCATACACAGTGGGATAAAAATTGTAGCATGGAAATGACAGGTAATAGAATGGAAGGACGGCTGGTCACTTTTGCTGTGAGCATGTCAGACTAGACACAGTGAAATTTCTACTGGACGAACTAAAGAAAATTCTACTACATGACAACCTCAGATGCTTTTACCCCTAAGCCTATAAATAATAAATAAATAAATAAATAAATAAATAAATAAACTAAAATAGAAGAAATAAAGTGAACAAGAAAATATAAAGATACAGACAAAAATGAGATTTATTAGAATTTTATGCTTTTGAAGTTTTCAAGTGGCTTGAATGAACAGTTATTCAGATTGGTCGTGTACCATAAGCCATGTCAACAAGAGTGTGTAGTAAATCTTTTTCAGCACTTTAGTGTAACAAAGAGTCGGATCATGAATGCAAGTCCTATACCAAGTGTTTATTTTCATAAAAAGTTAACATCTGCTCCAATAAGCCCCCAAAGTTGCCGAGCGTTTTAACACTTGAGTTGAATGCAAGGTAACAGTGCTTTAATTTTTCTGCTTTGATCAAATCCTGCAAACAGTGTCCTTTCACATAAATCTGATGAATATCTTTTGCCCACTACTGCTTTAATTTGTGAAGATTCGTTTACATTATGAATTTACAATTGCAATTGTAATTCTAGAAAACGATTAGAAAATATAAATAATCATGAGATCCCCGTAGGAGTTTTATTAACAGCCGCATGCATGCAAGCAGATTTGACTTTCTGATCTTTTCTCAAACAAACAGGAGCTGTCTTGGTCACAAAGCATCTAAGGAGATGTTCTGGCAGTGATAATGGGACTAGAGAGACATATTAACCATTTTTAAAAGGACATGAAAGATGCTTACTGCTCATTAAATTGAAGCAGCTTGGAAAGTCTCAAACAGCTTCCATCTTCTTAGTCAGAGGCTTAGAATAACTCTTTAATGATGCTGTCTGTCAGCTGCTGCTGTTAAGGATACATTGTCTAAAATTGGATGTAAACTTGCTTGGCAGCGGTGTTCAGAAACACTTGTTACAATATGGACGTTGGAGAGGATATTGGCAAACTCTGTATTACTGTCTCCTCCCAGTCCTTAACAGGAGAAATTGGTGTTTTGTTTTTGTTTTTTCCACAAAGCATCCTGTGAGCATATTATCTTTTTAAGTAAAAAGTCTTTAAATGTATTTGAAAGCATGGCCTCTACCCTGTGCTGACCTTATTTCTCTCCAGGGACGTGTAGACATGGTCCGACCTGAAAGAATGGTGTTACATTAATGATGGCTGCCTCTTCCCAGCTGGGTGTTCATTTGCTCTCATTTGAGACTCGTGACTTTCCATGAGCCTGGATTGTTGTGACCCAGGCTGTTCTCCAGGGAAAACTTGGACAATTGCTTTCATTAGAACTAGAGTTAATATGCTGTGAGTCTCTTAGAGTATATCATTAGAAAGCACTTTTCAATGGGAAATCAAATTGCCTCTAATTCTTGGCAGTGCCTTCCTTCTATTCATTAAATCAGAATCTATATCTGCTTTAGTTTTTTACAATAATTTTGAAATCTCTTAGACATATCTTTATTAATATTTTTAATTGAAATAGAATCACATCATTTTCACCCTTCCTTCTCTTCCTTCCAGCCTGTCCCAGCTGCCTTCTCTCAAACCCTTCTTACGACACCCTTCAAGTTGATAGACTCCTTTTCTTTGATTATTGTTGCTACATATGTACATGTATGGATGTATAGGTATAAACATGCATACAGAGTCCATTTTTGTTGTTTGTGTATATGTGTTTCAAGGCTCATCACACTGCACTGGACAGCCAATAAAGGGGCTCATCTCTAGGAAAGGCTAATTCTCCTCCCAGGAGTCATTGGTTGCCTACATGATTTTTTGTTTTGTTTTTTACTTATTCACTTTACATCCCCACTCACTATCCCCTCCTGGTCACCCCCTCCCATAATCCTTTCCTTATTCCCCCATCCCCTTCTCCTCTGAGCGGGTGCTCCCCTCCCGGCACTTCAAGTCTCTGAGGCTAGGTGCTTCCTCTCCCACTGAGGCCAGACAAGGAGGCCCAGCTACTAAAACATACCCCACATACAGGTGACATCTTTTGGGATAGGCCCTGTTCCAGTTGTTCGAGACCCACATGAAGGCCAACCTGCACACCTGCTACATACAAATGGGGAGGCCTAGGTCCAGCCCATGTGTGTTCTTTGGCTGGTAGTGTAGACACTGAGAACGCCATGTGTCCAGGTTAGTTGACTCTATTGATATTCCTATGGAGTTCCATTCCCTTCACGACCCACAGTCCTTCCTTCTATTTTTCTCTTAGGGTCCTCAAACTCCATCCACTGTTTGGCTGTCAGTGTCTGTGTCTGTGTGAGTCAGCTGCTGGGTAGAGCCTCTCAGAGGACAACATGCTCCTGTCTGCCTGCAGTTTTGTGCTTAGCAAGACCCAGTGAAAATTTTTCCCTTCTGCATTCCCATTCCTATTAGTAGTGCCATTCTCTGGTCCTGTTTATGTAGACATTGCTGGATGAGGCTGTTTCACAGCAGATTTCTGGTATTCTAGCCCTTAAAATCATTTTGTCCCCTCTCCCATGATATTCCCTGAGCCATAAATACAGGAGCTGTGGTATAGATGTATCTGTTGGAGCTGGGCTCCCCCACAGTCTATTGCATTGTGTGTAATTATGGTTTTCTGTGATGGTCCCTATTTGCTACAGAGGACTCTTTGTTAAGAGATGTTTGTGAAACTTAGCTATGGGTATAAGGGTAAGACTTGGAATTAAAGTATAGTAAGGAATTCCACTGGTCTAGCAAAGATTCTTTTGTAAGGTCCATGACTAGCCCCCAAAAGCTGGCTGGGTTTCAAGTACCAGGCATGACTTCCATCCTATTGAGTATGTCATAAGTCCAGTTATGCAGCTGTTGACTGCCTCTGACATGTGAGTGCCACTTACTGCACTTTCATGGATATCTTGCTGTGCTGGCAATATTTGTGGTTCCTAGATGTTGTGGCTGGGCAAAACTATTTGATTGCCTCTGTCCTTTTGCAGCTTACATAGTATTTTCTGGAACCATGGAAATTAGACCACAAGAAAAAGGCTTTCAATTCAGGTCCAGCTCAAATCATCTGAATCCTGTGTCATAAGCGCATGCTGTCTTTAGCAATATGGGCACACCCTTAACTTCTGAGAAGCACAAAGACCTACATAGATAATCTGTATTATTTGAGGAGTGTCACAAACTCCCTTACCAACCATTTGAAAGGAGGTACTTGCATGAAATGGTAGTTTTTGTTAAGACTGTGGTTCTAATGGGGAACACCAAACATACACACACACACACACACACACACACACACAGAGGGAGGGGAAGAGAAACAGAGACCAGAGAGACAGAGACACACACACACACAAAGAGAGAGGAGGGAGGGAAGAGAGACAGAGACAGAGAATTTAATTTTAGATAAATACTAAACTACTGATTCCTTGAGACTTTTTCAAATGACCTTGATGACATTTGTCCTGTCACTCCCTCTTCATCTGTACTGACTTCCCTCCCCACTTCCCAGTTGGAAGCCCCTTCCTATTATCCTATTTCCCACTTTATATCACCTATACCCCAATCTCCCCCAAATGCACCCACATGTGTAGTCTTTTTATACTTGGCGGTTTCCTGTGGTTACTCTGTGTTATATATTTATATCTGAGGATTTGGAGCTAGGAGCCACAGAAGAGAGAGACCATGTAGCATTTGTCTTTCTTGGTCTGATTTACCTCATTCAGTACATGCATCTTAAGGTCACAATGGAATTGTCGGGTTTTATCAAAGACTGGACCTGATTAACACATTGATAATAATATTGAAGGATATTAGCATCCCTTTGCCCTGTCTAAAGAACTGGCTAGCTACCACAGGTGCAAAGCCATTGCTCCCATACAGCTCTAAGTTTCACACAGTACACTTGTGACTGAGTGTCTGTTATAGCATACTGTTTTTTAACAGCTGTGGCATAATAGAAATCAAGGCTTTGATGTTATACATGAGGTCAGGTTCTGGCACTGCCACTTGGAGGTTTGGAAACTCAGTGAGGGACATTTTTAACCAATGAGGAATTTTGAGAAGTCTGTTTTGATTGAATATTTTTAAGAAGGTTTCAGTGACATGACTTGTGAAAATTAAGACTATCTGGGTTTTATCGTGTAATGGTATAGAAGTAGACATTTCTGGCTTCTGCCTCCCCATCTCACCTTTGCCCTTCAGCACATCCATAACCTAATGGCCTCTCTAATTCCCATTCAGACCACAATCACTGTTCTGTCAGCTGACCTCATTGCAGGGTGGCCCTTAATGAAGAGTTAGAAATCAAGCAGAGTGAGATCACCCATGTGCACATTCTACTGGACTTTCTAGAATACAGCATGTTAAAAGTCTCAATTTTTATATCACCAAACATAAGTCTCACCTCAAAACAGCAACACCAGAAATTCAGAAAATATATCCAGTTTTTCTGTACCTAAGGTTTTTAACTCTAAAATGGGAGCATATAACATATACATGCAAGATGACGTGAAGGTTAGATGTGACCACAATGAGAAGTCCCCTCTGCAAGTGCTCTCATCGCTGACTGACTGAACAGAGGAAATCCTGTCTGTACTGTTGTGCTCACGTGTGAGAAACATTCTTGAGTTAGAAAGATTAATGGATGTAATTTTGCTTAGGTAATATGAATAAGCATGTCTTTAAAGGCATCAAAACAATTTTATTAAGTAAGGTCTTGCTTATATAAACTAGATTTGGTCCAGAGGGGGAGAGGTATAAGCAGAGAGGTTGCTGGCCATACTTATTGTTCTCAGTATTTTCCTGTCAATTATCTCTATAACTGGTGGGTTACTCCTAATAGTACCAAGTATATAATCATAAGATTTGAGGCATGGCTGGTAAGTAGTTAGGGAATCCCAGACTTGTCTCATTCTAACTTAAAAACAGTGTGTTTACAGTACAAAGAAGGAGACATTTCTGTGGCTGCTAATAATTAAAGTAAAAATTAACATGAGTAAGAAAAGCTGTCATTTATGGCCCTTGAAGAAAAGTAGATTTAATTAAAAGAAAAATTAATATAATACTGAATGTAGAGAAATGTTGAAAGAAACACCTATGTGCATTGTAGGCTTTAAAGATCCAAGTGCACTCCTGCTCCATTGAGACTACTGTTCTTCTGTTTATTTTCAATTGTAAGTTTCTTATATAAGTAAATGATGAGCTCTTGTCATGTTAGATTTACATTTTTGAAAGAGAAAATTTTTAATGTTTGATTAGGAAGTGAAAGAACAACAGAAAGGAATTCAAATTAAACTAGAAATAACAAAAGATACAAGGGAGAAGAGGGCAGCACTGGATATATGTTGGTAGTAGGGGATACCCCATGAAACTCAGCTTCCCTGTGAGCATCGGGTAGCATAGTCAGCCATGGAAAATGGAGATATAAAGAAAAAAGAATAGGTACATGATGAGTAGGTCCTCTTAAAAGGAACTAACAGTAGCATCTCTATCAGTATCGACCAGAAAATAGTATTTGCTTGTATGCTTTACTGAAAGCAGGAGCTACATGTACAAAACTACAGGGCTAAAGAGAACACTAAATATATGTTTATTCCATATAAATTAAATGGAGATCATATAGTTAGACATAGTAGTGTGCATTTGTAAACCAATGTACTCATCCAGGCTGAAGTAGGATAATTCCTTGAGGCCATGAATTCTAGCAAGGCTGAACAACATGGTGAAACCTGATCTTAATGGTTGGGTAGTTGGGGAGACTAGAAAGATGGGTTAAGAGTCCTTGCTGATCTTACAAAGGATCCAGATTCAATTCTCAGCACCAATTTTAGTGGTTCGCTTCCTAGAGAATCTGACATTCTCTTCTGTTCTCTATGGGAGCCTGTATACACATGCACATACACACAGAGAGGCACATGTACTTAAGTAAAAGTAAAAATAAATGTTTTAATAAAAAAATGAGTAGGGCTGAGGATATATAGCTCAGTGATAGAGCATATGCCTGACATGTGCAAGAACCTGAGTTTATCCTTCTAAGCTACAGCATCTAGAATAGATGAATAAATAAATAACAGTTCCTTTACCATTCCTGTTAGCAGAGAGAACCCTGTAATTTATAACAGATAATATACCAGAATTGAATGATAATTGAAATGTGTGTGTATGTGTGTGTGTGTGTGTGTGTGTGTGTGTGTGTGTGTATATATATATATATATATATATATATATAT
>NW_021604744.1:247243-276361 GCF_004785775.1 Grammomys surdaster | reverse complement strand
TGTTAGTCTAAATGAAACTTGTCAAAGAGGTGGCTTGGTACTAATGTCGGGGTTGTGTTGTTGGTAAACACAGACAAAGGAGAGGTCACACTCACACTTAGCTGAAATTTTAGGTATCTCTAATTCCTTAGGTCATAAGGAAATTAGTAGAGTCCTGACCTATTGAACAGATATAAGAGCCAAGTGAATCTTTCTAGGGTTTTTCTTTAATTAAACAGCAACCTATAACATACATAGAAATTTCATTATTTGGTATCTTTTAAAGCAAGTTTGGAGTCTTTCTACAAAGTCTATTAAAAGGGTGTCAAATCAGCTAAAACTACTGATGAAGGAAAACAGTCAGGATGAGGCAACTCCCATGAGTTACATGGGCCACTGAGTCATGGTACATGGTTAGTCTGGGGACTGTGACTAACAGACAAGGTAAATACACTGGAAGCCACTTCCTGTTACTCTCAATAGCAGTGAACAATCTCCTCAGTACCTAAGACATTCAATACCTCTAAAAAATTGCTAATACAATTGAGAAGGACCCTACTAGATTTATGGGTGATTCCCTAAACTACAGCCTATTTGCTAGGTTTTTTCACTATAAAGATTTCATTACATAAAGTTTTTCATCTCTCGACAACTAATTTTATACATTGAACCGTTTCTTGATAGCAGCATAGCACTGTTAATACAGGAAGTAGAGCAGTCAGTGTTAAGATGAAGACAGAGAGAAAAGCTCTTTGCACATCTTGCATTCTAAGAGAAATGGCGACAGTAAGCAGTAACACCTTTAAAAGTGTTCTAGGTGATGATAAGGCCGGGAAGAGAAGGGAGTCAGGTCTGGGTTATGGTAAGGGGAGTGGGGCTATTTAGAAAAGCAGTGAGGAGTACCTATGGGAGGCATTAATGTCCTGAGTAGTGCAAGAGACCATGATAACAACTGGAGCAGGGCTCTCCCTGAATCTGTTGCCTGCCTGTGGATCTCATTCCCCTAACTGGGCTACCTTGTCTGGCCCCAGTGGGAGAGGATGAGCCCAGTCCGATAGTGACTTGATGGGTTGGGAGTGAGCCCAGGGGTGCTCAGAAGATCTATGTGAGGGAGTATTGGGAGGAGAGGGCTGATATGGGGATGTTAAGTGAATTAATCAATTACCTTATAGAATCTGTAACAAAAGTATGGAGGCAGAGGGACTCACAAAGAAAGACTAAGAGACAAGTAAAGAGTTACGTCTGATCATACAGTGGCCCTGAAGAGCAATGTGAAATCCTGGGTTTGTATTCTAGCTGCTATCCTAATTCAACAAATAGTTTGAAACAGAGGTGAATCATGATCTTACTTAGACTTTTAAAAGGAACAGTGATGGTGGCTGCTGTGTAGAAAGTGGCTATAGGGGGAGGGGAGGGGGACAGGAGAAGCAGTGAGAGGTCGGCTGGGAGACTAACATTGCCATCTGCATGTGCCATAGTGGAACTTGGGATCTGATGGTAGCTGTGAACAAAGAGATCCCTGGGTCCATTTTGGAGGACATGCTGATGACCAGAACCTGCCTATGAACAGATATGGTGGCTGTGTCCCAAGATTCAGGTCCTATTAATGACAGAGAGATTGATTTTTTGAAATCATTGTTTCTCCAAACTGAGATTATCCTAAATATCTCCCTTTGTACTAAGAATGTAAGGATTTCTTCTACTCAGTTAACCACTGATCAAACTAATGGGAAGAAAAGTTTACAGTGATGGATCAGGTCTGTAGTTCTGCCTTGCTTGTTGAAATGGAAATTCAGTAAGTTCTTTCTATGCACAGTGTTTCCCGATATGCCTTGGTACACCTTGGGTTCTACAGCCTCCAGCTCTGCTGGCTGCCTGTCACTCTGTCCATTGCATCTTCAGCAGGCCAAGCTCTTTCCTTCCTTGGCACCTCACCATAGCCCAGGTTTGGCTCAGTGCTACTCCACCGAGCTTTGTCCAAGTCTAGAGAAAGTTCAAGAGCTGGCAAACATGTATCATCTCTAAAACAGGGCAAGAAAATTGCAAAAATGAGATATCTAGAAACACAACATGATGCCAACTTCATTAATTGCTAAACCTAATAATCATAACATTTTGTGATGTTGGAAATAACATTGGAGGACAGACTCCTGAATATGATGAGAAATTACAGCCAAATGTCCACTAAATTATCTGTAGCCAAAGAAAATTTAAAGGGAAAACTGCAAAGTACATCTGGAGATGTTCTGCAAATAGAAGTATTTTACCTAATGTGAGAAGTCCATGCACCTTAATACATCTACTATGATGTGGGCTTGACTTGCCGTGATTAAAGATATCAGAATCTCTCATAAGACACTTTGAATGTCTCTGTGTTAGTGTTCTCTGAACAATGCATATGGCCATGCACAGTTAAAGAGAAGAGGATTGTTTCAATGCTCTTTCCTGTATTTTCCCCCTTCTTGTTTATGCTGCACCCTCACCCAGGGTCATCAGGTGTGTCCACAGGACTGTGATGGCAAAGGATTAAATGTGGATCCAGCAAGTTTCTGTCTGTGCAAATTGGCTCTGAGATGCTATGCGTATAATAGTAGGCTTCTGGGCAGCCAGCAGCTGGAGATGAGCTAGAGTCATAGACAAAAGTGGAGGAGCTGATAATACAAAGGCTGATCACCTTCATTCATCAAAAGAGGCAGGGGAAATGTAGCAGTTGAAAGTGGCCTCTGGCAACTGTTCCACACACACCCTCACCCTCACCACACACACACACACACACACACACACACACACAGAGAGAGAGAAACAAGCAGGTTCGATGATGGTTATGAGAAACTACATGCCCTCCACCCCTCAGACATCTCTCCCTGGGAACACACACCCCAAAGTGTGTTGCTATCTTCTGCCACAGCTTACTCCAACTGCTGAACGTTTCCTTCAGAATGTGCTATGTGACGTACAAGAAAGCCTCATAGAATTGACCAAAGTCTTTGTAACCATTTTAGACCAAGTGTTTGTAACTTTTAAAATTTACTGCTTTTTTAAAGTGACTGAGATTATCTCCTGGCATCTGGAAGTTGGGTGAATTGTCCACAGGCCCCAGAAGACATGGGAGAGGTGAATTAGCTGCAAGTGGAACTCAGAACAGTTAAAAGACAGAAGAAGAGCCACTCCCTGTGGCTCCAGTCAGTCTTCCACTTATCTGTACATCCTGCAATCTCTGCCTATAAGTCCACAGCACCTGGTTAGATAGAAAGTGTCCATTTGAGCATAACTGTTGTTTACATTGACTGGGACTCTTTCTCTGGAGTCCCATCTCCCATCCTTCTATCTCCTGTAATCTGAACTTATCTAATCCTTTTGGAGGAGGGGTGACTGCTACATTGTATGCTCCGTTTCTTTACAAAGAGAGGTCCTTCTGTATAAAAGCTCAGTGAATGACAGTCAAGTAGCTTGAGTGATGCTTTTAATCGACTCAAGAGCACATCTAACTTAGTGTTAGAGTCGATCCCTGACTTCAAGAACTATGCTGAGACACTGAGCTCATGACTGGAGAAACTGAAGAACAGAAACTGCATTTTGGAATTGTAAAGACAAGCACAGGAAAGCAGGTGACAAAGAAAAAAAAAACACCTAAAAACAGCCTGAAACAGGTGCTAAGAACACATGCATTCCAAAATAACTCTTAATTGCCAACGTAACCCTGAAATCTCAACTAGACAAACAAGGTGGGGGAGTTAGCCACTTATAATACCACAAAGATTTCTCAAAAGCCCCCTTGAATAAATATGTGGTGCAATGCCTTATGTGAAGAAACTCCAGGTTTGTTCTAATGAAATCAGCTTTTCTATAAAAATAAATATGAGATTTGGAAGTATCCTGCTCATGATAACAAGCCCAGTTGAGAAAGTGGCTGAGAGGCTGTAGAGAATAACCCAGACATATTACCAAACCAGGTAATCATATGAATATAGCATCTTAAGCCAACATGTTTATCTTGCTGATGGAAGCAACATAGCAGAAAAAGCCATGCCGCTTTTGGAATCTTAAACATGAATGAGCAGTCAGCTTCTCAAGGAAATGGTGTTGAGAAAGAAATGTATTGATTAAAACAGAGAAAACCTTCGCATCCCTTACCCTCTGGCCTCCCTAGAAGCCTAGAGACAAGTAACATAGGTAGCTTAGTGTGAGAGGGGAAACCCACAGGAAGGTAAAGACAAGAAGGGCTGCCATACAATGTGGACCATAGAGAGATGGCCATCATGCAGAACTTGTCAGAACTACAAAAGAAAAATAACACTTTTCACAATTGAGGATGGTTTAAATACCAGTGCTTTGCTTTCATTCTCAGTTAATCAGAGTCGCAAACAAAAACAGATGAGGATCTAGAGAAATATGAAGGGTAAGGAGCACGCAATGTTTTTGAAAATTATACTTTACAAATAAAAAGCACATCTCTTTCAGGCGGTCACTGAACATTTGTAAAACTTGATTCTGAACTGGGATCAGAGGTAATATCAATAGATATCAATAATAGCCGATACCAGAAGCAAGAACCAGTGGCTCAAATGCTCTGCTGCTTAAAATATTTGCATTTGTGTTTAGAGGAGAAAAGACAAATGATTCCCTGTAAACTATCATTAATCATATCAAGCTAAGAGCAGAGTAGTACTGTTAGCATATCTGACACACTGTACATCCTCAATGTGTGGAGAACTCTTTCAAATCAACAACCAAAAGATTAACTCTAATTTTTGAAACTTGGGCAAAATACACAAAAAGTACTGTGTCCCCCACAAATAGCTTTCTAATGTCCATAGTAATCAAAACGGCAGACAAAGGGACTCCAGACATGAAGTAGCTATCATGAAAATTCTTGTCAGTGCTCATAATGGCAGGTCTAACCTGGAGAACTACCAGTCATTACTAATGTTCTTAGTGAATGCAACTTGTAGTAATCTCCTGCAGACAACATGGCAGTGGCAGTTTTCACATAAGTGTGTACTTGCTTTGATACGCACTTTTAATTCTAGAATTTTTTGTCCTGGGGAACTAACTGGGCAAGTGCACAAAGGACCACACAGATGCACATTATATAAGCATTGCTTATAATGGTGAAAATGGGAGTGCTTCTCCAGAATCGCATACATAGAGACTGGCTGTATTCACTGACAACTACAATGTCTTGCTGTATTTTTCAGTATACGATGATGATTATAAAATTATTGTAAAAGAGGAAAAGGGAAATCTACCACTATTACATAATGGTTTTCATGGGGGGAAAGTGTATATGTGTGTGTGTGCATACATGCATGCATACATGTGTAAGTCTAAGAAAAATGTCTGAAAATATGTATATCAAAAATGTAAACAGTAGTCATATCTACATAGTGGAATTGCAGCCACTAATACAATATGCTTACATCTGCTTTGTGCTACAATAATGTGGAAATGACATCTGAGATAAAATGCCACTTTTAACCCCACAATATCAACCAGGTTTTCTGTCAAATCGAGTAAACAACTCCTTGCTGATTGTAAGAATGGAATCAATACCTGAGATTAATTCACTCCCATCTTTTCCAATGGACTGAAAGGCCTGACAAGAATTTAAAACAAAACTAAACAAAGAGCATGTGGATCTGTCTTTTCTCCGCAAGAGAATTCTTCAGAGCTAGTCCTTCTGTGAGACTCCCGAGGGAAAGAAATTTAAATAATGCTACCATCTTCCCCCATGATACAGTAAGGAGAGTCTAGCCATATTGCTTTTCTAAACAAAACACTGTCCAAAGAGGCTCAGTCCTTGGGTGACTGAGAGTGGATTTGCTCAGAGTGGAGCTGCTTGGTGTGTACTTTCCCTTGCTATGACTGAAGGAGCAATGGAACAAAGTGACTTTGCTCACAAGCCACCAAAACCTGGTCAGAGTTGGCTAAGCACTTAAATAAGGATGTTTTTTAGGGGCCTCCTGATCTTTTTCCAAAGATCTTCTTCACATACAGCATGATAGTAGAAAGGGTTTCAAGGCAGAAATGCTTTCTATAACACTTCTGGGGACTTCTTATCAACTGTGTAATCCTGAGAACAGCAAGTCTACCTCTCACTTTTTCCCACTTATGGTTCCCAGATGGTCTTGACTCAAAGGTCAAATCTTGATGTTAAAAACCCAAAGTGTCCCACACAGGTTGCTTTTGTGAGATTCTGGCATAATTCTGCATCTTTAGGGTTTGCTTACATGAGTGACATATGAACCCCTTCCTCCCCTGGAGAAAAGGCTTCCAATCTGATACTAAAAGGAGGTCCACTATCCCATAGCGGGGAGAGACAAAGGTACTCCACAAGAGAGTAAGTGTTGACCCTTGGCTATACAAGTTACATTAAGGTGTTATCTGTTTGACAAGTCTTCCTGGGTATGGAAATGCAGAGGGGTAACCCTGTGAAATGTAAAGAGCTATCCTCAGTCTCTCATTACATCTTTTAAGTAGATGCAGTCAGTTTTTAAAAAGTGTTTCTTGATTTTGAAACACCCTTGCAAGACATCATAATAAAGCTAAGCATCCCAATTCCCAATGTATTTTGTCCCCAGAAATCCCTGAAATGGGGATCTGGGCTGTTGTCTGCATTTCAGTGTTTCCAACAGGAGATGTTCGATTCACTTTTTCCTTTCTTTTAAAATTTTTTATTGGGTATTTTATTTACATTTCAGATGCTATCTCCTTACCCCATTGCCCCCATGCCCAAGTACCCCCTATCTCATCCCCCTTTCTCCTGCTTCCATGAGGATGTACCCCTACCTATCCCCCGACTCCCACCTCCCCACCCTTGAATTCCCCCACACTCAGTGTCCAGCCTTCATGGCACCAAAGATCTCCTCTCCCACCTATGACCAACAAGGCCATCCTCCCCTACATATCCAGATGGAACCATGGATCCCTCCCTATGTGCTCTCAGGCTGGTGGTTTAGACCCTGGGAGCTCTGGTGGTTGGTATTGTTGCTCTCTCCTCATGGGGCCGCAAACCCTTTCAGAACCTTCAGCTCCTTCTCACTCCTCCATTGGGAACCCCATGATCAGTTCAATGGTTAGCTGTGAGCATCTGCCTCTGTATAAGTCAGGCTCTGGCAGATCTCTAAGGAGACAGGTATATCAGGCTCCTGTCAGCATGCACTTTCTGACATCCACAACAGTGTCTACCTTTGGTGATTGCACATGGGATGGATGCCCAGATGGAATGGTCTCCAGATGGCCCCTCCTTCAGTTTCTGTCCCGCTCCTTGTCTCCATATTTGCTCCCTTGAGTATTTTGTTACCCCTTCTAAGAAGCACTCACACTTTGGTCTTCCTTCTTAATGAGCTTCATGTGGTCTGTGAATTGCATCTTGGATATTGTGAGCTTTTGGGCTAATATCCTCTTATCAGTGAGTGCATACCATGTGTGTTCTTTTGTGATTGGGATATTTTATAGTTCCATCCATTTACCTAAGAATTTATTGAATTCATTGTTTCTAATAGCTGAGTAATACTCCATTGTGTAAATGTACCACATTTTCTGTATCCATTCCTCTGTTGAAGAACATTTGGGTTCTTTCCAGTTTCTGGTATTATAAATAAGGCTGCTATGAACATAGTGGAGCATGTGTCCCTGTTATGTGTTGGATCATCTTCTGGGAAAATGCCCAGGAGTGGTATAGCTGAGTCCTCAGGTAATGCTATGTCCAATTTTCTGAGGAACTGCCAGACTGATTTCCAAAGTGGTTGCACCATCTTGCAGTCCCACCAACAATGGAGGAGTGTTCCTCTTTCTCCACATCCTCTCCAGCATCTGGTATCACCTGAGTTTTTGATCTTAGCCGTTCTGACTGGTGTGAGATGGAATCTCAGGGTTGTTTTGATTTGCACTTCCCTGATGACTAAGGATGCTGAACACTTCTTTAGGTGCTTCTTGGCCATTTGAGTTTCCTCAGCTGAGAATTCTTTGTTTAGCTCTGTACCCCATTTTTAATAGGGTTATTTGGTTGTCTGTAGTCTAGTTTCTTGAGTTCTTTGTATACCTTGGATATTAGCCCTCTATCGGATGTGGGATTGGAAAATATCTTTTCCCAATCTGTTCATTGCCTCAGCAAAGAGGAGCAGTTCTGTAAATGGAAGGACTCGGCTCACCAAATTCTCTTCTTTCCAAACCCCAGCTGAATAAGAACATTAGGAAGGGGAACAGCAGACTCATTGCCTCTGGCTTTCACCTCATCTCACATGAGTCAGAAAAAGTCACATGAGCCTATGCTGCGAATGGGCTACTGCTAAAGTGTGTATGTCCGTGCTTCTCTCCTGTTGCTTCAGCTTAGGCATCAGAATACATGATCATAGGTACTGTGAAGTTAGAAACGCATTTAGTTCCAGGTTAGAACAAAAACAAGACTGATTGTAGCATAAACAAAAGTAGACTCTGATTTTTCATTTCTAACAAGCTGTCCTGGGAGAGACAGCACAGGTTAGAGAACAGTTAACAAGGCTGCCAGAGTCAGAGTGGTCCATGCCTTCTTGCTTCGAAGTCCCTGCAGAAAGGATTCTATCCACAGGAAGCCCGCAGAGTTTCCACTAGATGAGACCTGCCAGGCTAAAGAGGAAGTCCTATCCTATGAAACGATATGGCAGCCAAATCTCATCCATGCTTAGGAGGAGTTGGGAGAGGGGAAACCGTGATCAGAATATATTTTATTTATAAAAAAAAGTTTCATTAAAAAAAATTGAAAGCCAAATAAGCAAATCAACCCTCCATCTCTCTTGGAAGACAGAGTGGTGCACACAGTGTGACCATCACTGGAAGGTACTCTTCCTCTTGCATCTAATTGGTGCACACAGTGTGACTAGCTGAAAGGTCAGGAGAGAAAAGAGACTGGCTGACCACTGCATGTGCATACCCAAAAAGATCTGCCACAAACAGCTCCAGGCACCTACTTAACAGCAGGTATATGCAGGTGTTACAGCACTGTTGTTGTCAGTGCTGAATTATATACTTTGTAACTTGTTCTTTTCTTGATACCTTAGCAACTTGGAACCCTCTCTCAGGTTTGAGTTCATGGCTAAATCTTGCATGTAACCATGCAAAACAGAGGTGCAGGCAATGTGTGTAAATCATAGCATTTCCTTCTGCTTCTGCCTCATATAAGGAACTCTCTGAACCTCCTCAGAAATAATCTTAAATGTTTTCACAAGTGCTGAGGTCAGGGAATGTGGGACTGTACATGGCAGACTGTGTGGTGTTGCACACATGGCTTTCTCCGAAGGCATCCAGGACACAGAGGATGTCTTTTTAATGCAAAACAAATTCAATGAAGCCTTGTTGGGTGTCTAATAACCTCCATTCTAAGTGATAATACAAAGCAACTCTCAGAGCTAAAAACAGCACTTAATTCTCTCTGTGTCCCTGCTTTGTCTCTGTCTCTCCTGTCTCTGTCTGTCTGTGTCTGTCTCTCTCTGTCTCTCTCATACACACACACACACACACACACACACACACACACACTTCTTAAAGTTGGAAAACCAAGGGAGTGACACAGACAGGTTTGCACCTACACGGCTCATTGCTGCATTTGTTCTGTGACTTTCATTGCACCAGTGGTGCTAAAACTTAAATCCAACACTTTATACTTTCAGGGTAACATGTTGTGCATTCTGGCATAAAAAGAAGTCACGGTTTTACAGTTTTCACATCACAATATAACTACATAATAACTGATAGCTCATGGTTTATAAAATAGCTGTAAGAAATTTTATTTCAAGTTGCAATGGTTCCCTCAATCTTAGAGTAATTGAAAGTGAAGACCCCCACTCCGGGGAGACCCTTACTCAAGTCTCAGGATGACTCGACCACCCAGTAATTCTCGCAAGACAGTGATACTGGATGCAACAGCAGAGGTTTATTCGAGCGGAACAGCTAGCTGTTGGTCAATTCATCTGCTCACGCAGGAGCTGAATTGACAAAGACAGCTGTTCTGAGAAGGGTTTTTAAAGGGGAAGACCACAAACCAGAGTGTGGAGGGGGTAAGAGGGTTGCTAAGGAGACATAATCTTAAAAATAGCGGAAAATTCCAGAGGAACCCAACCTACATGAGTCAGGGTCATGAGAAAAACACTCTGTATACCTATTCTTCTCAAAAATGTGGTCCTGCCCTGTCATTGTGGTCACCAGCTTCTTGGTTCCACCTAGCTGACTTGCATTCTTTTCTTCTCTTTTTGTGGTTAGCAAGTTCCTGTAACTAGCCTGCACACATTCTTAGCTTGCTTCACATTCTTAGCTTGCTTCAGAGAGAATTTTCCATGCCCTTTTAAAGAAAAACCTAAAGAATAATATATATATATATTTTATAAAACAATCTTCATAATTTTTCACTCTACAAAAGCAGGGCTTTGGAGTCCATCAGTGCTGGATTCTCATTGAGACCTCACCATTTACCATTCCCCCTGTTTCCTTGTCCATGTCCATTAAAAAGAAATAATTGTGCCTACTACTCAGCATCACTGTAAGCTTGACCGTGAGGAAGATAATGTGGGCACTGCACGTTGCCCAGTCTTTGGATTCGGTTGAGACTCAGCAAATGATCAGCTCCATTCTTTTTTTTTCCCTTTTAATTTTTTTATTGGATATTTATTTGCAATACAGATGTCATCCCCTTTCCCCATTTCTCCTCCCTAGAACCTCCATCCCATCCCCCCCTCCTCTTTATGTTTTTATACCGTTTTGATTACATGAATGTATTAAGGTCAGTTCTAGGTTGAGGGTCTACCAATGCAATAGATGCAAGTAGTCAAGGAACAAGCAAGACAATAAAATAAGTAGTCATAGTCAAAGAACAAGCAAGGCATTAAACCCAATTATGTGAATACTCCTGTGATCACCGTTTCTAAGGACTTATCAGGATGACCTTATCTGAGCTTACTTCCCTGTCCTAGCCCAAGGTCATTTTCATGTCTGAAGCCTACTTCCTTGTTCTAGTCTAAAATTTAGATTCCTGCCTGTAATTAGTTCTTTGTTCTAGATCAGCTGCATTCTTAATCATAAGCAAGTTGTGCATTTTCTATTTCTTAGCTACATTTACAAGGCCTGTAGGAATGAATATGGCATTTACTGGAATTCTCCTGAACATTAGACATTGAGGCTTTCTGTTTTCTTTCCATATTTGTCATTCAAGTAAAAAGTTTTAGTTTAAAAACAGTTTAATAGTGCTTATTATTCATTGTTGAGAAAGTCTGTATTTTAGAACCTTGATTCTCAATCCACAATGAACAGGTGGGCAACAGTCCACTTATTAAATAATGCCCTCTAAGGAAGTGTGTACATTTTTCTATGTGCATATGTATGTATACTAGAGAAGATTGTTGGATGGTGCTGGGCCTGCTTCAGAGTGGAAGACACATTTTCAGGGAATTTGAGTGCAGTTGGCACCCGAGTGGCTTAAGTGATCCATGTCACTGAAATGCAAACGTGTCCATAGTTTAATCCTGGATAGATTACAAATCCCTTGAGTTCTTTCTCTTTTTTTCTTCTAAAAATGATAATTCCTCTGTCTTCCTGCAATCAACTTGCCACTGTAGTCACAGGGTACTGATGTGACATTCAAAACATGAATTTGACTGATTTTGAGCACAAAGATTAAAAGTGTATTAAAGATTTTTAATACTGAATTCATGAGCATTAAAAATATTTTGTGTAATCTTCCACATTTTGTGGATAGTATTAAAACTTAATCATAATATGTTTTAATATACTTGTATCATCGTCATCAGTATTTGAATGCAGATGGTATTCTCCCAGGTGCCTACTCCAGTTTACTTATGCTTTCCCAGTTCTCCCTAGGTAGGCTCTGAGATTACTGCCAGCTTGTAATATCCACAATCATTTAATATTCACCATGTTTTTTATAAAATTGTCTTTGCATTTAGAATTGTTTCATTGGGATAGATTCCAGCTGCCAACATTAATGAGAGTAACATATGAGTTCTCAGTTTCAGATACATTTGAAAAACTTGATATATTAATGTTTTTTAAACGTCTTCTTTGGTTTAAATTGAATCTGTTAGACTTACTGAAACCTATTCTACAACTCAGATAAGTTTAAATGAGTGAAGTGAAACTGTGTGAGCAAACTGTGAGAACAGGAACTCAGTCTTCCCTGACACAGTGCTTGTAGAAGTATCCAATTTCTACTTTGTTTCTTTCAGTTTTACTGGAGATTCTAAGCTTGCCTCAAGCATGCGCTATGTGGAAACACAGTCCATGCAGATTGGAGCATCCTATATGATTCAGTTCAGCCTAGTGATGGGATGTGGCCGGAAACACACTCCCCACATGGACAACCAGGTGAAGCTGGAGTACTCAGCCAACCATGGCCTTACATGGCACCTTGTACAAGAAGTACGTATGTTTTCTCTAAAGCTCATGATTAGTGCCATTTTCCTTTAATTAAAACAGAAACAATATTATACAACCTAGAATTGACATCAAGTAAGAAATCTCACAAAGAGGCCATTCCCCACTAGTATCAGATATCAAAGAGCAATTGGAAATAAAAAATAAAATAAAACAATAAGAAGAAGAACCCAAGGCTGGACACTCTTGATAGTGTGTTTTGAATATTATTTCTCTAGCTCTCTTCCTCTGAAAATGTGTCTCTTCTTTCTCTATGGCATATTTTGTTCTGTTCTTTTCCCATCCATGTTCTTCTTTTACCATAAGAAATGTGGTACCTTAGAAACACACAATTAAGAACTATAATCTAATTTTTGGAATAAATTTACTTTACATAACACACACACACCAATATTCTGACAGTGTAATAAATGTAAAAATATTACAATGCATAAGATAAATTTTATAAATGCTCGTGCTAATAGATCAAAATGAATCCTCATCCATTTCCATTTGTGGTGAAAATTGAAAAATGTTTAATTCTATGGTGATATCTCAGTTGTAATTACTTCCCAAATGATTTTAGCTTCACAGAGGAAAAGATCATAAATTTAATCCCTAGTACCAGTTGCTAAAACTATGGCCATTAGCTTTCTCGAAGGTCTTTTTCTCTTGCAGTGGGAGATGAAACATGTCCAGTGGATAAATGGAAATTGAGTTTGGCTTCTTCCTCTTCTTTTAGGAATGCCTTCCCAGTATGCCAAGTTGCCAGGAATTTACGTCGCCCAGTATTTACCACGCCAGTGAGTTCACACAGTGGAGAAGACTCACTGTCGTTCTTCCTCAGAAGACATGGTAAGAAACAATGCCCTTAAATGTGTCCTCACTTCCATTCTTGCTCTGACTTTGCAGGACTTAGTGTGAAGATAAGGTCTACAGACTTCTAAGATCGTTCTCTCCCTACCCAGAAGCCCCGTGTGTCTTAATACTCAGGGTTGCAGACAATGGAGCTAATGAGAAATATGACAATTTTATTTTACAGTGTCAGCTGCTTCTGGCCTCTCTTCTTGCCTTGAAATTTTGTTTTTGTGGCAGAGCTCAGTGAGCCCACTTCTTTACATTTGGCATTCAAGACAAAATGATGTAAGGAATCTAGAAACCTAAGTCGTTTGGATTACAAATTTCTTTTCTCTCATTGCATTGTGGAGCCCAACTTTTTATATCAAAAAACTTAACACGCATTCTTTTCCTAGTCACGCTTTTTTAGTAACAATAGAAGTTGTGTCTCGGAGGACAAGGCCACAGTAAACAAGGAAGAAAGAACAGTTGAGAAGAGGAAAGAAAAAAACACAATAGTTTTTTGCAGACACTGTTTTTCTCATCTTAGCCTATTCAGTAAAACGCTGCAATGTCTGTGCCTTCCCTCTTTTATTCAGTGCTGTGGATGATATTTAAAGCCTTTCCCAGCAGAAGCTTGTCCAAAGACAAGGCCTTGGACTAGAAACTGGGTCTGAATTCTCAGGAAAGCTCCTCCAGTGATTAAACCAGCCACATATTCCTTACCAGCACTGCCTCTTCAAGGCAGAATCCTCTAGTGTATGGATCATTTGAATTAGTTTATGTTAAAGGTTCCTACAGCCCTGGAATTCTAGGATTCTAGGATGTGTATAGAAGAGAAAGCATGAACAAGATGAGCATTGTATTTTTCTGTGACATCTGCTTTCAAGGCCCCTTTTATGAAGAGAAAATGACTGAACAAATCTTTCTTCGATTGTTTCATATATACAAGTGAGACACCTCACAGAGTCAAGTGGACTGCTGGAGATTGCTGTGCCACTCCTGTTGACTGGATGTCTGTGCTGTGTGAGAAAGGGTCCCTGATTGTTCTTCCTGTGCCACTCCTGTTGACTGGATGTCTGTGCTGTGTGTGAAAGGATCCCTGATTGTTTTCCCAGTGCTTCATTATGTCAGTTGGAAGAAAATGCTTGAAATTTGATTTCAACGAGTTTTTTTTTAATGTCCCACTGTGAGCCATTTCCAAGATAGTCTATTGATGCTTGATATATAAGTTCTTGCCTTCTTTAATATTCTACACTTGTGTCTACTGCGGGGAATATAATCAAGATTTTTATTTAATTTCAATGACATTCCAAGTATATATTTCAATGAAAGCATCTGTAAAACAACACCTCGAACAATCAAAACACTGATCACTCTGAGTGCAAACTCCTGAGGGTTTCTGGTCTTCATTGTTGCATAATTAAATTTATTTCTCTCATTATTAAGAAAAACATCGAGTGATTTTACTCATTGGCATGTGTCGTTCAGTTTCAAAATGATAATCCTAAGATAATATTGACAGTGTGTTGAGAAATGTCTTTTTATGCCTAGAAATGTGCTACCCCCAACATCATCCTTTGTTTTTATGTGCATGAGTGTTCTGCTGTATGTGTATTTTTGTGCCACATGTGTGCCTGGTACCTTCAGAAGCCAAAGATGGCATTAGGTCCCCTGGATCTGGATTTACTGACAGTGGATCCTGGGAATCAACCCCAGGGCCTCTGGAAGAGCAACCAGTGCTCTTAACCACTGAGCCATCTCTCCAGCCCTGGACCAACATTCTCATTTATTATAGATTAGGTATTATCCAAAAAGTATTTTCCTATTAGAAAACCAACCAACCTTTGTATATTGTTCTGCACTCAGTTGGTATGTTCCACTCACTTCTTAGTCTAAAATATTACATCTCTGAACTGAATGTTATTAATAGAAAAGGTTAATCCTCATCAATGTTAATTGGACACTTAAGGGGGAATGTAATGACCTGTACATTCATTAGAGTGCCTGTACTATACTAGATGTCTTCATGGATTGTTAGAAATTAAATAGAACTTTGACTTAAAGTGCATCAGTGAATTAAAGAGGTTGTGCACTGTACATACATGTACATACATGTACATACATGTACATACATGTACATATATGACATGAAAACAGAGGAACCTATTTGGGGCAGGAAGGGGCCAAGAAGGAAAAATAGGGATGTGGAGGGCAATATGTGCACAATGTAATCATATATGTATATGAAAATGCCATTAGAGAAACAGTATTTTGTACACAAAATAAAAAATTTGAATATATTGTTTTCAAATAAAAAATTATTCTAGTGACCATGTGCCTTTGGGCTCATGCACTCCGTAATCTAATTCTCCTTTTGCAATTTTTCTTCAGACTTCTTGGAGGGGTGAAAATATTACTTTAGGAAACAAACAGCACAGTATAGTATTTATTTCAGTGTTCCCAATGACTCATAGTTAATCTAAATATTACTGCTACATGAAAAAACTTTTAAGCTGGTTATTGCTCTGTTTTTGAGTCTATAATTCATAAGTCTGTACTCTAAAGATTGAACCTATTTAGTCTCCTCAACATCCTTGGTAATTTTTTATTATGTTTATTTCAAGTTTTTGCAGATAGCATTCCAGTGGGGAAATAGGGAGATTCTTTTGAAGGAATGTTATTTCTCTGACCAAATCATTGCTCTGTTTTGATTCCAACATGTATGCAAAAACACACTGAGTACCTGAAAGCAAGCATGGTCCTTGCATTATCCCAGATATGTTAGCTTTGCAAAATGTGCTCGATCAGATAACTGTCAAGTGGAAATGGCTGCTGGATACACCTGCTCAGTGAAATTACATTATATAGGAACTGAGTGTTTGTTACCCAATGAAAATTAATTTCATTTTTATGAG
This sequence comes from Grammomys surdaster, assembly GCF_004785775.1. Lineage (NCBI taxonomy): Eukaryota > Metazoa > Chordata > Mammalia > Rodentia > Muridae > Grammomys > Grammomys surdaster. The sequence goes on along the minus strand of NW_021604744.1, from coordinate 260,228 downwards.
GGATATTTACATAAGAACAGGGCCTAATGAGACCCAAACAGCTGTCAGTTGCTGACTTCATAAACAAGTCAACACCTAAATCACTGGATGAGTCTCCGAATAATTGAGCAAATGTAACTACAGGAATGCTAAAGGTGGAAAATACAATTTAGTAAGCCTTCATTTACTTTGACTCTTCAGGTTATATAAGCATGGAGAAATGAGTGCATGCCAGTATGCTTTGGTCTTGAAGTTTATGAGAGGAAGCGTTATATTAAGACTCAAGTTTTGTTGCTTTTAGAAATGCATAGTTTGACGTCTGTGTTTTAAATGAAAGTCTGTGTTATGTGGTGACCTCTTCAAAGAAGATGTATGTATGGACAGACAGATGATAGAATGGATTGGCAGATGAAATATCTGTATTGAGGACAGCATTGCACAGTGGTGAGTGTGTAAATCAGTGTGATCACACCTCACCTTCCCTCATGAAATCTGCTGGAGATGGCTCGCACAATTAATTTTTTTCTCACTAAAAAGGAATCCAATCAAATATTCAACTTCTTTTTCCTGGCTCTTCTCCTAGTTGACATCAATATGTAGAGTATGTTTAAGTGAGATAACCTTAAATTCTCTGTGGCAAGGAAATCCCTCTTCAAGAGTTTACGAGCACAAGGATCCCTTCCTTAGCATACACATATGGCTATAAGCACATAAAGTGGAAACCTAAGCAGGGCTCCTCAGTACCCCCACCCAATTTTAGTGCTAAAGGGAGAAAGCCTTCAAAACAAGATTTCCACCAGTACTCAAAAAGGTATCTGTCTATGAGAAAAATAAACACCCACTAAAGGAGTCAGACTTAAAGGGATCCTGAACATCAATCTGTCCATACTCTTTATTGGAGAAATGAGGAACTAGAAACCTCTGGCAGCTTGAAGTACTTAGTAATGATCACACAACTGCTATGCTGTAAAGCTGGAGTCTTGGGAGCCTCACCCTGGTTCCTGGTGCACTCTTCAGTCTGTTACCTTTGGAAGTCAGAACCAGACTCCTCTTGTAATGTGTTTAACTCATCTTTAGCACACTATTTTATAAGCACCTAATTTATTCTATTCCTGTACCAGCTATTGAGATGAATGTTCTCCTTCATCTCAGAAGACCAGGGCCTGGTCAGCTGGTACTCTGGACATGACTCAGATTATATTCAGTTTTAGAAGAATAGAGCAGTCTCTCCTTTTCATGGTAACATGAGTCATCATGTCCTTGAGTTTTCTTTGTCCAATTCTATAGAACACTAGACTCGTCTTACTCACTGTTCTATTGCTGTGAAGAGATGCCATGAACAAGGCAACTCTTATAAAAGAAAGCATTTAATTGGGACTGGCTTACAGTTTCAGAGGTTTAGCCCATTGTCATCATAGTGGGGAACATGGCAGCACACAGGTAGCCAGGGTGCTGGAGAAGTAGCTGAGAGTTCTACATTCTGATCTGCAAGCAGCAGGAAGAGGCTATGGGCCATGTATGTGTGAGCTTTTGGAACCTTAAAGTGCACCCCCAGTGGCACACTTCCTCCAACAAAACCATACCTTCTATTCCTTATCAAGTAGTTCCATTCCTGATGACCAAGCATTGAAATATATGGGCCTCCGAGGCCAACCACCACAGTACTCTAATGAACTCTACTTTTGCTGTAGGCTTTCTAAAAGCCAGTTGGTAATAGTACCATGTAAAGCAAGATGGCTGTTAAGTTATGAGCAAAAGCCACTACCACAGAGATATCTCTGTCTTATTTTCATGACAAGTACTGATACACAAATAAACCTATCTGCTGGGATTGTCCATGGACCCTGGAATCTCCTGCTACAAATAAAAACACAGACCATTAGCAACAGTTCATTGAAAGAATAAACAAATAAATGCTTGGTCTGATTTTTAACTGTTGTACACTTATGGTGTGGTCAGTATGCATAATTGGTGCAGGTTATTATAGATCATTCAAAGAGCGATCAAGTGTATCTACAGAGTGTGCTAGAGAGTGCTGTGATTAACAAAGATAAACACACACAAGAATTCTGCACATTCTTTGCTGTTGCTGCTGCTGCTGCTGCTGCTGTTGTTGCTGTTGATTTTATGTTATTGTATTGTGTTGTTGTGTTGTATTGTTGTGTGGTTATATTGCTGTTGTTATGTTGTTGTGTTGTGTCATGTTGTTATATTGTGCTGTATTGATGTTGTTGTGTTGTTGTTATATTGTTTCGTTGTGTTCTTGTTGTTGTTGCCATGTTATTGTATTGTTGGTAGTGATGGTGATGGTGTTTTAGCACTTTGACAAAAAGAATTTACCACAGATCTCTGGAAAATCCTACGCGTGAAGATTTTTCTGTAAATTTTGCAAAAATGTTTTCAAGCAGTCACAGGCTTTAAGTCTGCTTTTATATATCCCTCAAAGTGTCTTCTTAAGACTCCAACTTCAATGACCTGAGACCCCAAGTGCTTGTGTTCACCTTTTCACCTCTATTTAAAGTCAGCTGGCCCATGAAAGTCAAGCAAGTTTGTGTTTCATAAATAAGCATGTCTTCACATGCAGATGATCTTCTTTCTAAATAACACTTTTCAGTGTGTCTTCTCTACACCAAAATTTCATGCCAAAGGTTTGTTTTATATTCTCAACCAAATTAAAGTTTTCCAATAGTGACTTGTATGATTGTTTTGAGAAATTCTATTACTCTAGGTAAAATATTTTGTATTCTCATCTGTGAAAGGTATACTTCATTTCATAGGTAGCTTTTACTTACGAATGTTCTTTAGTTCTAGAATCAAATTTTTGAGTAACGATAGAAAGACTGGCCTTCTACTTTTTTTGAAATGCTGCAACTAGATTAAGATTGAAGCATAATATGGGCAGGTTCTTTTTCAATTTTCTTTCATGATAGAATTGATGAATTGCAAAATAATTGAGTGGAAATGAAGCCAAAGACAAATGCTGGGAACCCAAACAGATGTTCAGGGAGGGAAGTAGGGGTTGTTATTAGAAAGGTGCTGAACTCTGGTATTTTTAGTGAGAAACACCATAGTTCAACCGGTATTGCCTGTTCTGTTCTTAGGTCCGGTGCCACCCGCTTCCGCTGGAGTCAGAGCTATTACACAGTCCAGGATGAGTGGGCTTTAGACAACATTTACATTGGGCAGCAATGCCCAAACATGTGCAGTGGGCATGGCTCATGTGACCATGGCGTGTGCAGGTATGTGCTCCCGAGAGTATGACCCACTCCTGGGTTTGTTTCTGTGGTTCATGCCAGCAGTTATATTCCCAGTCAGTGCAAAAACTTATACATTACAAAATAGCCAAAAGCAAGCCAGTCTCCCTTCCGTTCTTATTTTTCATGTGAAACATGTTGTTACATGTGAAGTCACATACTCTGAACCTTTAAATCCAAACTCAAAAGAAGCCCTGCTGGGTTTATTGTGAAAGTCCTGCTGGAATTTCCCATCCCTCCCTGATCAACTTCAATTAGGCAAATACTGTATCACTCTCTCCTACACTGCTCAAAGTTGTGCCCACAGGAAGAAAGTGTCCTTAAAGGCCCCAAATATCACCAGCGTGACATGTTAGTTGAATAAATGAGCCTACATATATGATATTTTTAAAGCAATGAGAAATTCCCATCTCTTGCACAAACATAAGCCAATGTATTTTTCTCCATTACTTCTTTATCTTGAATTCCACAATTTTAACATAATACTTCTAACTTAAGATTCTGCTCATCCTGAGGAATGTTAAAGAACTGGCGATAGTGCCATATCATATACACATTAACGCTATAAATAAAATAGCAAGGATGAGACCTGGAGGAACTGTCCTGGGAACATTGTAAGTAGGGAAGCCATTGTGTTTCAGATGACCTGCTTATTATGCACTCCCCACAGGTGTGACCAGGGATACCAGGGCACTGAATGCCACCCAGAAGCTGCACTTCCTTCCACAATTATGTCAGATTTTGAGAACCCAAGCAGTTGGGACTCAGACTGGCAAGAAGTTATTGGGGGAGAAGTTGTAAAACCTGAGCAAGGCTGTGGGGTCGTGTCTTCTGGATCTTCTCTATACTTCAGCAAGGTATGGCTAGGAGTTGAAATGATATGCCATCAGGGTAGTGACTGGTTCGACATGAGACTTGTACACAGGCATCCCAAATTCTACAGGTACAGATATAAAGTGATTTTACTGCTTCTCACACCCTTTACTTTTGACTGGGAATAGCCATATTCCTGTCCCTTTGTGACATTTGGGAAACTCATTTTATTATTGGTTTCAGTTACTTTGAATCTATGTTAAGCCAGATTAGTGTTTCTACAGCATCTATTCTGTGCAGTGCTTGAGACTGACATGGGAGGCAAGCATCTACCACTGAGTGATATCCCAGATTCCCACACATGACAAGACTATTGCATTTGATTTAAATCCTATTGGTTTCCTATACTCCAGTGCTATGCAGGTTTATGTCTTGGGCATCCTTGACTGGAACAGGTTCTTAATCTGTCTTCATTCTTCCCTTTGTAGAATATGGGAGAGAGCAAGCCAGGGGCAACAGATGAACAGGGACAGGGACCAAAGAGCCTAGAGGTTAGGACGAAGCTCTACGTGTGAAATCCTGTCGGTTTCTACCATTTCCTAGCTCTATGACTCTAGGCACATTAGTTAATTGTCTTTTCACGTAGCCTCTTTGTCCATAAAGTGGAGACAATAAGAGAGTCCACTTCATTAGTGTTCTTATATAGATTAAGTTAATGTCAACTGTATAGAAAACTCTATGAATTTGTCATTCTGTAAATCTCAGGAATTTGGTTGGAGGGAGAAAGAAGGATGGTAGGATGGAAGTGTATACCGAGCTATCCCTAGGGGGACTGAGCAGCTATCTGTGTTGGGCAAACATCTTAGAAGCTGTTTTGCTTTAGTTTAGCAACTGCTGGTAGACCCTAGTGAATGGTGCATACAGCTGATCTTGAAATGTTCAGCTATCCTAATTGGAGCACCTAATTTGGCATACGAATTGGTAAATAGCAACAAGGGACCCAGATGCCAGGCAGGACTGCAAAGACTAATTCTCTTTGAATACCCCCAGTCCAGTCCACACTGATTTGCTGAGGTTGAGTGGAGCCTCTTTCCCTCCTCCCATGGCACAGTACAGGCGGTCCATTGTTTTCTGTTCTTCTCTGGTTCATCTCCTATATAAGCATAAAAGATTGGACAGGCTCCAACCCAAGTGTCATGTCTAGCCCTAATTATTGACATCGTCTTTAGGATGTGAAGTGCCTGATGTCACTTCTTTATAGAAGGGATTGCAGTCACCATTTCTGGGACAATTAGAAATGTCTCACTTTATTTACATCCTATAGCAAGTAAGCAGGTGTGAATGATATACCATAGGGCCGATACATTGCAGGATTCGTTTTGGCCAAAATCCAAGACAAGTTAACTCATACAAGTGCAAAAATAGGTTCAGGTTTTGTTTTTATGTAGGTGCAAAACAAAGAATCAGCAAGAAACCAAGACAGGGGAAGGATAGAAACAGGATGGATTCATTTTCTGGCTGTTGACATTGAAAATCCTCTCATTACTGTCTTTAGGGATAATAGCCAATGCATGGCCAATATCCAGTGGAGATGTGGTTCTGCAGAATGGGAGGCTATGCTTGCTGTCAGTATCTGTTTAAAATAACATTTAAAATATAAGTCTTTCACTGGTAAAAGTATGTACATATACATACATGGAAATCTTAAGCGTAAAACTGTCCTGGATTACAAATCAGTATTCCTTCAACTTGATTCAAAGTTATCTGTCTTGAAGTCAGACTGTCCAAGTATACTGTGTTCCAGAGCTCAGGTGCTGGTTGCCTTGGAGAGTTATTTCTGTGTATTTCAGTATTCGTGTCTGTAAAGTGGAAAATTGGGGGTAATAAGTCAGTCAGTGCAGATGAGGAACAAAGACTCTCATTGGGCGTGATACGCATAGTCATCACTGCTACTCTTTTATGAGAATCAATTGTAAATTAGTGCCATATATGCCTTTGTACTTAAAAATCATCATTTCAAAAGTGAAAAATTTCCCTTCATCTCTCAATGCAGCCTTCCCCTCTGGACTTCTGTAAAAAAATCTCAGCCCCTCCCTTTTTTCCTTTTTTTCTTTAGTAGCATCTGTTTAGAATTTTAAGTGGAAAAAAATACCTTAAACCAAAAGAGTAGAAAATTGGGTCCATGCAATCAAATAAGGAAAGCTTAGGTGGACTCTCTGAGTATTTTGTACTCAGAGATCACTTTCCTGTTCCTATGTCAGATGGACTATCACTGGCAAGAGTGGGACTGTCACATTTCCACAGGGAGTGTCTCCAGGTGATACCTCAGTGTCCCAGGAGGATTGCTTCAGAGAACTTTGACTACAGTATCCTGGCAGAGATATGAAATAAGTAGCCGGGCATTCCCCACTACAGAGCATTTGAAATGATGAACAGGCAGCCAAAAAAGAGGCCAAGGTCATGTGCCCACCACCCTAAGTTAATACACCTAAAACCCTGGTCCTCTCCCTTGCTGGACAAGTGTCTGGACTACCCTGTGGCCCTCCTTTCCCAAATGCATCACTTGTATTGGGTTTCCAAGTATGCATTTTCTGCTCCAGCCAGGAATCTCTCCTGATTAAAGGTTGTATGGGTGTCTCTGCCTTTGCTTTGGCTCTACTGCCCTGCCTTCTACCATCTCTGAATTCACATAAGCCTCATCACATTCCACTAATGGCTGCTGTTTCCAGGCAGCTCACAGGAGCTGGGCCCAACTACCTGAGTCACTGTATTCTTGAAATTGTTCTGTAATTGGATACATAACTGATTGTTTAACTTTATTGCTTTTCTGACAGTATCAGGTTGAATGCAGTCTCTATAGTCAAGCTGATCTCTAGATAAATAAAGTGATCAACTCCAAAATGCCTGTCATGATCTAGGCATTTATATCTCAATAGATACTCCAAAGACTAAGTAGTCTTGTCCACATGACTAATAGGAACTCTGCAAGTTAGGAGAGTAGGGCCTGCAGCAACTGTCAGCATCGTCTCTGACAGTCAGTCTGTGGCATCTCTTCATGTTGTTTTATGTGGTATAGTTATTAAAGAGTTAATTAATTTACCTAAAAAGGAGAAACTCTAAAGAAATGATTGTTTTCAGGTAAATATAAGAAGTTTTTCTTGCTAGTGGCATTTTGAATACAAAAAACTAATAAGGTGAAATTTCACAGATTCTTAAAGATTTTGTTATCAGTATATTACCTGATGCCTGATAAAATTTGATTTATTTTAGCTGAACCCTTAAAAGAGGAAGTCATATAAACTCAAATTTGTTTTTCTTCCACATACTGTTCCTCCTGTACAGACCCCGAGGTCTGAAAATACTAGGACATCTGAAGCGTTTCCCACAGTTCTTCAAAACAACCACAAGATAGTTCATACTCATTTAGCCTGTTGTCCCAACACATGTATACAAAAACACATGATGTGCATGTGTGTACACATATGTACATGTATCCATCACCACTGCAAAGTAGGAAAACTTCAAGCAATTATTACATCATATTCTAAATTATGACAAAAATTTTATCATGAGCCTTTTTTCTTTTGAATCAATGTTCAACATTCCAGATTACTGAACAACAACAAAAAAAAATGATGTGTGCTACTTCTCCATGAAAAACCACTCTCGGTGCCAAACCAAGCATTTGTATAATACCATTTGCAAAAGTCCTACAAAAGCAGTTTTCCAAATCCCTCTGTCACCTGGAAGAACAATCCTATGCCGTGGGCTCACAACAGACCCTCATTCCGAACAGCTAATTGAGATAATTGGATTTGTATAATTCTCACCTCAGAGCCTCATCCTTCTGGCTCATTTCCACATGCTGTGTTTTTCATAGAAGCTTGCTAGATTGAAATGAACCTGCTAACACTTGGAGGTTTTTTTTTTTTTAACAAACATCACTCTGTCTATGGTGGTCCTGGGGTATGAAAAAACAGGTGTTTCTCATTTACCATATTTCAAATGAACAGTTTAAAACAATACAAAGCACATACAAGAGTTCCCAATTCATGCTAGAAATTGAAGGTTTAAAGAATGAACCCCTACATCGGAGTCACCTTCAGTGGTCATTTGCAGATACCCTGATTTCTTTCAGACTCTTAATTGGTTTTAAAACTCTTACTAGCTTAATTGCTCCACATATATCCACCTCTGTGACTTACAGTGACAGAAAAACTCTCCCTGAGTGAAGCTAGGAGATAAAACTAGGTATTTGTGTAACTGTGTGGGAGTTTCACTCTAATCTACATGTATCACCTCTGTTTTCCTTCCTGACTTCTGATCAAACTCCCAGGTATCCTCTAAGGCCAAAGAAGTCCACTGATTAACTCTGGTAGAACCTAGCTAGGTGGGAGAGTCTCACAATGCACCTTTTTGTTCCACCATAGCTTGAAGCCACTATACAGAACTGGAATAACAACTGCTTGTCAACCAGTGTCCGACCCCTCATAGTGGCATACTGACACATAGGGACAGAGCAAAGAGAAGGAAATGGGCTTCTGGACTTCAGGATATGTCTAACACTTTAGGACAGAAGAGACTGTTGGATGGTTTCAAAGTTCACTTAAATGGTACCTCATACCATCTTATCTGAGAGTGAACAAGGCAGGTGGAGAGATTGTAAGACTTCCTTTTTGCCAAGAGGCTTCTGTCCTGCCCACTTCACTTTAACTTGCTCTGGAGATAAGGGCTGTGAGCAGGTCTCTGGGAAAAATATACCTTCAAGAATGCAAGCAGAATTCCAGACACCTTACATACATGTCACATGTTATTTAATCCAATTGTCACAACACTATAAGGAAAGTATCATTACACACATTGCACCTCTGAAGAATATAAAAGCTCAGGAAGGCCACACAGCTTGTGAACAGGATGAGTAAGAGACTGAGAGTCAAGCCCAGCCCACTTGAAGGTCAACTCAGCCATAAATGCTTGCCTTTGAAGCACGAGGACCTGAGTTCAATCCCCTGAACCCACATGAATAATAAAACTAAACAAAAAAAACCCCACTACCCAGGCATATTAACACGCCTTTCATCCCAGTACTGAAGAGGCAGAGGGAGAGAGATCTTTGTGAATCTGAGGCCAACCTGGTCTACATAGTTTCAGACAAACAAAGTCTGCACAGTGAGACTCTGTCTCAAAATATATACTAATAAAATTAATAATATAATTAATTAATTAATTAATTAGTTAAAATAAGAGCAGGTGGGGTGATATATGCTTGCTCTCAGCACTGGGAAGGGGAATAGAGACAAGCATATTCCTAGAGCTCACTGGCCAACCAGTCTAGCCTAGTTGGCAAGTTCCAAGCCAAAGAGAAACCATGTCTAAAACTAAACAGATAAACATGGATGTTGCATAGGTGATGGCACCTAGGCTTGTCTTCTGGTCCTTGCATTCATAAGCATTCATGTGTACATGAACAAACATACATGCAACTAGTCAATGGTCTTTCTTCTCTATTGCTCTGACATTCGAAGACTTAAAAAGCCAGGATTGTGTTCTTTGGTATAGTGGGAGAGTCTCAAGTCTCACAGCTGCATCTGGGTGTCAGTGATTGGAGATGAAGCGAGAGCATCCAGGAACAGGAATCACAGGCACAGCAGAGACAACAGAAGAGCAGAACTGCTCTTCTAAGTATTAACAGGTCCCAGAATTGTCTTCTATAGTGCAGGGTGCTCATGTGGACTTGAAACCAAGCTATAAAATACCAGAGCTTCCCAGTAAATGACTTGGTTCTTCTGCCCTTTGAAAGGCTGGGAAGAGGCAGCTGGTGAGCTGGGATCTGGACACGTCTTGGGTGGACTTCGTCCAGTTCTACATCCAGATCGGTGGAGAGAGTGCTGCATGCAACAAGCCTGACAGCAGAGAGGAGGGTATCCTCCTCCAGTATAGCAACAATGGTGGCATCCAGTGGCACCTGCTGGCAGAGATGTACTTTTCAGACTTCAGCAAACCCAGGTAAGCTCCCATCTGGTGAACCTTCCATTGTCTTTCAGTGATGGTAGATGTTGAATTGTTATTAAAACATATCTAAAACATTGACAGTTCCAGAAGCTCATGAAGATTTGGGAGAAAAGCCAAATCTAAAAGTTTTTCATCTAAATGATTAAACAAAAACCACTTTGGACTCATATTTAATTCTTTAGAAATGTTAGCTGGGTATAGTAACACAAGCTACCAAAGCACTTCTAAAGCTATGGCAGGAGGATCTCCATGAATTCCAAACAGTCAAGGCTACAGTGAGATCTTGTCTCAAAAAGATTAAAACTGGTTTTAGAGATTTGGAAAATTTTTTGACTCCAAGAAAATCACTAACCACTGATACCCAAAGACGCTCGAGGAAACAGCATAGCTTTGCCTGCTTTGCCTTTGAAGATTTGCTTTTGTTCTGTGGCACACACAGTACAGTTACACAAGATGGAATTTATTTTGTCCTGCATTTCATACACTATACCCAGGGATGGCCCTAGATGGTGTGTGACCAAGTCTATAGAGTTTGGGTTTTCTAAAGCTGTTATGTAACTTATCCAGGCTTTATTTAGATAACTAACGCGTATATAGAAATCTGAAATGACACAGACAACAACTATTCATGAGTTCAGGGCAATAATTCACATTTAATGATAATGCCTATACCAGGCAATTGGCATATTATGTGTATTAAAACTTGGTTCTATTGTGATTGTGTAGTATTTGAAATTATGTTTAATCTTTATATTTTATATGAACATAACATAGAACTACTCAAGAAAACACTTTTTAGAGTATGTCTTTTATAATCTTTTACTTCTAGTTTAATGTGGAGATAAAATTCTTTTTTATATATTAACCACCAATCAATATTAATTTACATTAATGTCCTGTTTTACACATTATAACTAAGCCTTGTGTTGAAAAAATATTGAAGAAAATACATATTTAATTTTTATAAATCAAATGTATCTTGCTACCTAAATTTTACATATTTTGTGGATTGGGAGTTTATAAGTTTCCTGTTTTTTTAAAAAAATGGTCCTCTTAAAGGTGACACAACTTTCTATAGAATTCTACTCCAAATATTGTTTTAGCCAGTGTTCTACAGCTGTGAGGAGACGCCATGACCATGGTAACTCTTACAAAAGAAAGCATTTAATTGGGGCCTGCTTACAGCTTCAATGGTTTAGTCCATTATCCTCATGGCATGCAGCAAGCAGACATAGAGCTGAGTTCTATACTGCAATCTGCAGGCAGCAGGGGAGGAGAGAATCTGAGCTCGGCAGGGCCTCTGAAACCTCGAAGCCCACCTGCAGTGACACACTGCCTCCAACAAGGCCACGCCTACTAATCTTTTCTAACAGTTTCCACTCCCAGGAGACAAAGCTTTCCAATCTATTGAAACCACCACAAATACTATACACAATTTTTAATTTAATTAAGCACAGTGGCTTATACATATAAAAACTAGTATTGAGAAGGCTAAGGCAAGAGGATCATGAGTTGGATCACAACCTGGGCTTTAGAGCAAGTTTCAGGAGGACCTGTAAAAAAATATAATAATAATAATTAATAATAATAATATAAATAGAAAAGAATAAATTGCGGAGGACTAGGTGGTGCATGAGAACTTGAGTTTGCGTCCCCAGGACCCACAAGAAAAGCCAGACATAGTAATGATGCTTGTGATCCCAGTGGTAGAAAGATAGAAGACAGGACAGGAGGGGCCTAGAGTTCACCGGCCAGGCATCCTGTGCCACTTAGCAAAATTCCTGGCCAGTGAAAGACTCTGTCTCAAAACAAAGATGGGAAGTATCAAGAACCAACACCTAAAGTTGTTCTCTGTCCTCCACATGCACACATGCACATGCATACATGCTCAGTGTATACACACACACACACACACACACACTAATGTATACAAACACCAGTGGACAGAGGTACACATATACACACACATGATATATACAAACAAGTGCACAGACATATACACATATGCACACACCAATGCACAGTGACACACATGACATATACACACCATGCACAGAGACATACATATACACACACGTGACATACACACACCAGTACACAGAGACACATATGCATATATACACCAATGCAGAGACACATGTGTACACATATACACACATGTATATACATACCAGTGCACAGAGATACATATGCATGCACAAACAATAAATAAATAAAAATATTTCATTTGTGAAAATTTTTATGGAAGGCTAGATACAGACTTTAGATGATACTAAGCTGATAAAGAAACTTTGAACAGAAAGATATGAGAAAAGACTCTGATGGCAGTGAATAACAAGAAATATGGGAAATGACTTTAACAGACAGACAATACTGACTGGGAACAGCTGTGTAGAAAATGGTAAAGCTACACTAAGGCCTCTGAACACTAAAGACAACAAAGAAGTGGGACATAGTGTAGACGTCGCAAAGAGGAAATCTGAAAATCACAGATGAAGATACCTCTTTGTTTATGTTTGATTCCCACTCGCAGTGTGCTTTGTGTCTAGAAATAGAAGCTAACAAAGCAACCTAAATTTGGAGAACATAAATAAAAAGTAATATACATTATACTTTTTAAAATCCTAAAATGAAAAGACACTGGACAAGGAATGAAGCCAAATAGATGACCCAGAAATTGACTCGAGTGAATAGGGGCCAGGGAGATAGCTCAGTCAGTAAGACTGTGCAAGAGGGATGGCCAGGGAGATAGCTCAGTCAGTAAGACTGTGCAAGAGGGATGGCCAGGGAGATAGCTCAGTCAGTAAGACTTGTGCAAGAGGGATGGCCAGGGAGATGATAGCTCAGTCAGTAAGACTGTGCAAGAGGGATGGCCAAGGAGATAGCTCAGTCAGTAAGACTGTGCAAGAGGGATGGCCAGGGAGATG
>NW_021604744.1:245663-247233 GCF_004785775.1 Grammomys surdaster | reverse complement strand
GATAGCTCAGTCAGTAAGGTACTTGCTGTGCAAGAGGGATGGCCAGGCTGTAGCCCCAGAACCTAAGTAAAAAAGCGAGGGGTACTGGGGAGGCAGAAATAAGGGGCTCACTGTCAGGGCAGCCTAATCGAATCAGTGAGTTCTGACCCTAGTGAGAGACCCTGCCTCAAAAGCAAGGAGGATGACATCGGAGGCAGACAATCTGAGGCTGTCCCCTGACTGCCACAGCACAACTACACATGAACACATGCAGGCACATACAAGAATGCATATGTGGGAAAGAACATGTCAACTATTAATGATTAATATTAATTTATTAATGATTAATCAGGCCATGTTAGATGTAGAGGATGCTTGGAGAGAGGGATGTTTAAACTGTCACTTTGTATCATCACAAGCTCTGAAAACTGATTTAGGGTTTCTTGATCTCAGCAACAGATCACTGTCTGATCCTGAGAAAGCACCGAAACCAAGTACACACTCAATGGGAAAATAATGATGAAAAGAACTACTCACAGAAACGTACTACATGCAAATGTAAAACCACTTTTGTATGTACATAATTATAATGTCAAAGAAAATAAATTCAGAAGGACAATTCCAACAAATATGAGAAATAAGGATTTTTACCCCACAAAGAGTTTATACAAGCTACTTTTTAAGCATTAAGAAGCCATTTTAAAAAGTGAATGCAAAAAAATAAATGAATAAATGAGGAGAGGAGGCCAAAAACAAATATTCATTAAGACATGGGTAATACTGAGATGCCACTGCATAAAAGTTCTGTTTTTAAACAGGCTACATACCATCTTTAATGATATTTCCAAGTGTTCTCTCAACATGAAACTCTCATGCCATCTTTAAACTATTACCACCCTTTGAGGAAGGACTTTAGAGTCTTAAACATCAGTAATTTATATGACCTGGTAATTTCATGTAAAAATCTTACCTAAAATCTTATCTAAACCAACAAGCAAAGGCAAAATGCTTTGTGCATAGGCTTTATTACAGAATTATACATAGTAAGAAAAATATAAAAAAATATGCATAGCATGAAATGGTAGCATGCCTGTAGGATGAAAATTATATGAATATTAAGATGATCTTAAATTATTTTACAGACTTGGGACTTGTTTATTGTAAATATTGTTTTAAAGTGTAAGGAACTATATTACGCAATGCCTGTGTATATAACAAATTGTCCAATGATGAAATGCATTAAAATTTTGATAGATCCAAACCTTATGCAGTTTATTGATGGTTATGTTTTGTATTAAATTCACAATTTGTATTTTTCACCATGAGCAAGGATTACAATTTTAATGTAATAACACAACAGAAGGCCAGATCCTCCTAGATTGTTCTTTTGTTATGATGATAACAGGTGTGCATATGTGTGAGCAGCTGTAGCTCACAGTTAAGGTTCTCCTACATGGGTCGGGAGATCAAATAGGTCATCTTACTTGGCAGCAGGCACCTTCACCCTCTAAGCTATCTCAACAGCCCTAAATATTTTTCCTAATAGTTATGGCCATTGTATGACCAATACGACATATTACGTAATGTTGCT
>NW_021604744.1:202369-245563 GCF_004785775.1 Grammomys surdaster | reverse complement strand
ATGTGACTCCCTGTCTGTTAAAACATAATAACAAATGAAATGGACAAAATAAGGACTCAAGCTTTCCCACTGCATAAGCATCCTATGTACTGTGTCTGTCCATTCTCAAGAGACTTCTGAAGAACCAGAGGGTCAAATGAAACTGAGCCTTCTCTTGTTTCTTCCTTTGATACTTTACCAGCTTTTAAGAACAGCACAGCTTTTCCTTTCCCAGCCATGAAGGATTTCTTTTTATGTAGATTTGTCTACCTGGAGCTCCCAGCTGCTGCGAAGACCCCTTGTACCAGGTTCCGCTGGTGGCAGCCTGTGTTCTCAGGGGAGGACTATGACCAGTGGGCCATCGACGACATCATCATTCTGTCAGAGAAGCAAAAGCAGGTTATTCCAGTTGTCAACCCAACTTTGCCCCAGGTATGTCTCCTGCTGGAATAGTGAACCAGGGAAGGAATGACTGGCTTTTTTCTTTTGTATTGGATATTTTATTTACATTTCAGATGTTATCCCCTTACCCCATCCCCCCTATCCTCCTGCCCAGGAACTCCCTATCCCATTCCCCCTCCTCCTGCTTCCATGGGGATGTGCCTCCACCTACCCCCCACTCCCACCTCCTCACCCTTGAATTCCCCCACACTCAGCATCCAGCCTTCATGGGACCAAGGATCTCTTCTCCTACATATGCCTGACAAGGCCATCCTCCCCTACATATCCAAATGGAACCATGGATCCCTCCCTATGTGCGCCCAGGCTGGTGGTTTAGACCCTGGGAGCTCTGGTGGTTGGTATTGTTGCTCTCTCCTCATGGGGCCACAAACCCTTTCAGAACCTTCAGCTCCTTCTCTCTCACTCCTCCATTGGGAACCCCATGATCAGTTCAATGGTTAGCTGTGAGCATCTGCCTCTGAATATGTCAAACTCTAGCAGACCTCTAAGGAGACAGCTATATCAGGCTCCTGTCAGCGAGCACTTCCTGATATCCACATCAGTGTCTCCCTTTGGTGACTGCACATGGGATGGATACCTAAGTGGAATGGTCTCCAGATGGTTCCTCCTTGAGTTTCTGTCCCACACTTTGTCTCCATATTTGCTCCCTTGAGTATTTTGTTACTCCTTCTAAGAAGGACTGAAACACCCACACTTTGATCTTCCTTGTTCATGAGCTTTATGTGGTCTGTAAGTGGCATCTTGGGTATTGTGAGTTTCTGGGTTAATATCCAATTATTAGTGAGTGAATACCATGTGTGTTCTTTTGTGAACACACAAAAGTTACCTCACTCAGGATGATATTTTCTAGTTCCATCCATTTACCTAAGAATTTCTCAAATTCGTAGTTTTAATAGTTCCATTGTATAAATGCACCACATTTTCTGTATCCATTCCTCTGTTGAAGGACATCTGAGTTCTTTCCAGCTTCTGGCTATTATAAATAAGGCTGCTATGAACATAGTTGAGCATATGTCCTTGTGTCAGACAGGGCACTGGGTAATGTGAAATTAATTAAATTTCTATGTTCATATTGTTACTGTTCCCTTTGTAGTAAGAAAGTTCAGTCCTGGGCTTCTAGTTCATCAGTCATTCAGACGTGAGAAAGATTGTGAAGTCTAGTTATCAACAAAAATGTTAATGTGTTTAAACAATAATTAGAAACATAGTGGTAAAAAATTTTTGGTTGCTAAGTCTTCAAGGGGAAATATGGTTGCATTTTTTTGTGTTAGTTTAGCAGTTCTGTATTTTCATAGAAATGTGAATGGTGTGTGGGCCACGTGAGAACTAAGTATTTCCTCCTTGTTTTCAGTGTCATCAAAGTGTCTTCCTTTTGCTTGTATTCTCCCTATTAGAACTTTTATGAGAAGCCAGCGTTTGATTACCCTATTAACCAAATGAGTGTGTGGCTGATGTTGGCCAATGAAGGGATGAGTAAAAACGAGAGCTTCTGTGCCACTACGCCTTCAGCCATGGTGTTTGGAAAGTCAGACGGAGACAGATTTGCCATAACTCGAGATCTGACCCTGAAACCTGGATATGTGCTCCAGTTCAAGGTATTTGTGCAGCAGGGGTCTTCCCAGAGCAGATGAGTAATGGAAAAGTCTCACGTTTATATACAAAAAAAGAACGCAGATTTTTCATATTCTGCTAAAGAAGCGACACACTTGAATGAAGGCTCTGCTGGCTTAGGATGGTAAAGCTTTTCAGCTGTATTTATGAGGGAGACCATTGGCTAGTTTTGAGGGAGTCTCAGAAATTGTTTCAATAGCATTATGTTGCCATGCAACTCTCCCATATTTGAAATTAAAATTGGCTGAGGATTTTGAACTGAGAGTGATGTAACGAACCCCTGTTTTCAAATCATTCTAGATAAGGCCTGTCTGTCTCACTGGTGGTTTGGAGCTTATGTTTTTGTTGTGTATTGGAGGTCTAGCACAGGACCTTGCATACACTAAGTGTGCTCTAAGCCCAGCCTGTATTTTATGCATTTACTATAGTGTTTTAGAATTCCCTTCCTGTAATTTGGTTTCACTCTGTTTTCCCTAACTCTCCTTAAAGCACATTGTTTTTCAAGCTGTGGTAACATGCTAAAAAAAAGTAGGAAGTATTTACCCTGACAAACTCTTGTCTCAGAACCTAATCAAAATTTCATTGTGTTTGTTTATAGTAAAATCCCACTGGTGAATTTTGGAGTCGAAAGCAATGCAGTTTTAATAAGCCACTACAACTACATGGTCTTTATATAACAATAGGATTAAATAATAACAGACATTAAATAATTTACAAGTAGAGCTATTAAAGAGATCAGTTTATGGGTAGTTCTTCAATATAATTTCTATAGACCTATACACAAGGTAGTTAGTCACAAATAAAATAATTAGGAAATGGTAATTGCCTTTTTATATTTTGAATTTAAAAAGGCAAAATAAAAGAATCAGTGAAATTTTCAGGTATTTTAAAAGGGCAACAGCATATAATACTTAAGAAAAATCCTAATTCTCACATCACAGCTAGTAATTTGTGCTCATTAGTTAATGATGGGTGTTAATTATGGATTGGTGGTCAATATATACTAGAAACCCTTAAATTGTCTTTTGGTATCCTTTGCATAAAAAATATAGTTCTGGTGCATTCTAGGTAACTGCTTGCCATATTACAAATACCACGTCTTAGGAGTATAGACACCAAAACCGTTGCCCTAGTCCTCCGGGATCTCAGGAACTAGAAAATAAGCCAGAAAGGTAACCAGTCACTGTACAGTCACAGGGTTCCAGGGGAATAGTCCCAGACACTGTGAGTGAGCCCTGCACAGCACCTGACAACATCACACAGGTTAAATAGATGGGATGTAGAACAGTGACCATTACCAAAGGTGCGCTAAACAGCGTTCAAATTCATTTAGAGAGGAAACCATCTTAAACTATAATTCCAAAACCTAGTGCTGTGCTAAAAGGATTCCTGTAATAAAAAGAATACATGGAACTTTTAAAATTTGAAGAGTTTCTAGATTTATGAGTGATATCACTCCTGAGGCCTCTCTCTGGAAATCTCCCACAGGGAGAATTTTGCACCCTGTGCAGTGTGGGATGTAATAATAAAGCACTCTGAAACAGGAAGCAGGAGGTAAGTTCTTAACACATGATAATTTCAACTATAGAACCAGAATATATGCCTCTAAATAAAGGGCAGGAAAAACAGAAACGGCTGTGCCAGGGTGGTGGCGGCTGCATATTTTACAGTTTTTAAACAATGCCCACTTTATGTTGACAGTCATGTGACTTGCACATAACATCTCTATGCCATTACTAAACTGAGTCTAGGACAGAAGCTTGGCTCTTTCTTAACAATGATCTTTATTTTTCCTTTAAAAAAACCTGATCTCTTGAATCAGACAGACAGACAGACAAGCATTGTGAAACAATGCTTGTTTCACAGAAAGGAGAGGCAGCCTACCCTTTGAACAACCACATTCTAAAGGAAAGCTACTTGTTCATCTGCTCTGGGAATAGGAATGAAAAACACTTCTGACTCAAGAAACCCAGAAGATGAGAGTTTGGTCCAGCTCTCTATTGAAATGAAACCTTCTGGAATTTACAGAGGTCTGGGTTGAATGTGAGCTGTATCTTTCTTATCACTTAAATGTCATGTCAAAGCATAGCAGGGCCCCTGGCTGGCATTGCACCTAATTCAATAAATAATATCTTAAAGCAAAATCTCGTCTAATTCTGCCCTTCGTTCTAACAGCTAAACATAGGGTGTGCCAGCCAGTTCAGCAACACTGCTCCGGTTCTCCTGCAGTATTCACATGATGCTGGCATGTCATGGTTTCTGGTGAAGGAAGGATGCTTTCCAGCTTCAGCAGGCAAAGGATGTGAAGGGAACTCCAGGGAATTGAGTGAGTCTACTGTCTATTATACTGGGGACTTCGAAGAATGGACAAGAATCACCATTGTCATCCCAAGGTCCCTAGCATCCAGGTAAAGCAATCTCTCTCATTGTGAGCCATAGCACCATAAACTCTGGCTGTTCCTACCCAAGCAGTGACTTGAGGAATAATAATAATAATAATAATAATAATAATAATAATAATAGTTACTGAAATAGAATTGCCAAAATAGCATAAGTGGGTAGTGAATCCTGTTACTCAGTCAGCAATTAGCTCATTCAACAAGTATCTGTTCCTCACATACCTATCTGTCACATGTACAGGCTGGCATACAGCAGTGAGCAAAAGATGTTAAGGGTTAAAAGAACCACGTGGCCTTACAGCAAGCTTTTGCCATATACAGATGTTTGTTAATTTAATGCCTCCTTACATAGAAGAGTTGAAGTATCTTTCCATGTAAATGGTCACTTTAAATAGATTACTAAAACAATAAGAGAAAAATTTTTAAAACCTTGATGGGAGGATGATATAAATAGACAGAGAACTCAAAATGAATCAAGTTCAATAAAGAAGGAACTAGTTTAGCTCTCAGCTTCTTGTCAGCTAAGAAATACAGGATCCTTTCATCCCCATTGGTGAGTTTTAAACAAAAGAATAAAAGCAAGCATGTTCTGATTTTTTTTGTAAAGACATATTTATCCAGGTTCAATATTCTAGAATAAATTTAATATCATCTTGTATCAGATATAGTCGCAAAAGAGAAAGATCATTGATTTTCACTTTCATTTTAGAAAAGATAAAGAAACATTCTTCAGGTAGACACTTCTTAGTTACGTTCTGGAGCCTTTAACTTTAGAACTGAAGTCATACAAGACGCTGTTTCTATTGCTTCTTGATGGTGTAACACAGAGTTAAGATACTCACTAGTGTCATTCAGCAATACTCCAAGAGTCTTTATTTCCTGGAATAAGGTAGGCCACATTCTTCCAGACTTGACATAGCCTAATAAACTGTAAGTTTGTGAAGCACTTGGCTATCCAGAACCCAGGTACACCCTCCCTGCTCCATGGGGGAACTGAAGCAAGGCTCCAAGTGCAAGAAGCAGATTCTTTGCCAACCTATGCTAGATGCATAAACTAAGCAAGAAACAAACTTCTGTTGGACTAAGGTCACAAGGTTGGGAGTTGTTTGTTGCTACAAGAAACCTATCCTGTGCTCTGATGTGCCGATAATCAAAGTAGCTTAGCCACAAAGCTGCTAAGCACTTTTCTGTCTCTAACATTCCCACCTAATGATCATAGATTTACTGAGCACGATCTAGCTACTCAAACTAATTACATTCTCTGCCTCTACCATTCGTTAAGTGTGCAGTCCTCTAGGACATGGACTATAGCTGTCAGTGGGCAAATGTGTCTTTGTTAGATCAAAGATGTAAAACTCTGTGTGACCCTGATAAATTGTAAAGCAGAATCTTTAAATATCAGCTATTTTTTTTAAAACTAGCCATAAAATTATTTTAATCATTAGATTCCTGTCAAGTTACATAGTGTCTTTGTTTTGTATGTCAGTTTTATGTTATGGTTTAGCTGAGAAAAATAAAAGACAGAGACAAGAAGAAATGGGAAGATCCTAGCAGTCAGGCACCTGGTCTATAGAAAGTCTGAACTTCAAGAAGTTTGCTATCTCAGTCTCTTTGATCCAAGAGCAGTGTCTAGGATGAGTCTCCATCACTAAGACAGTTCTCTCTGAGAGGAACTCTCCAGTCCGTTGTTCTCAGTCCCTGGTTCCACCCTACCTGCCTCCATACCTGAGGAATCGTTCACCTCCATAAGGACCTATCTAATGTTTGCCATCTTTGAGAGCCATATCCTCTTGCCACCCATTCATCTGAAGCTGTCAGGGCAGCCTGTTTGATTGATTGTTTGTTCATTTTTCTCACATCAACCACCCTTCATGGTTTCTGAAAGTATGGCCTCAAGACAGCTCTTCCAAATACACAGCTGGAGAGTAGCAAGTGGCTCCCTTCACTACGATAACTAGAATATTGGATGACTTAAAACATCATTATGAAAACAGACAGTTTCCACGAGGAGTCCAGGAACACAAATCCTTTTTGGTTTCTCTTAGGCTCTGAAAAATTTTGGTTAAATCTGTAAATTACAGTGTCCTCATTGGTGGGCAGAGTAGCCCAGTTGGTAAGCCCACTTGTGACCAATAAAAAAAGCCCAGGCTTCATATCAGTAAATAGACCAAATGTTTTGAGGCTCTCAATATTTGGATATTTTCTTGAATTTCAGCTTTGAGGAAAAAAAACTCTTCTCCATTAGAATCCAGCTTCCTGGGTTACTTTGGATCCCCAAAGTAACCCAGCTTGCTGATTGACACTGTTTGTGATGACGAGTCCTCTGCTAAAGAGTAGTAAATGTGTTCCTATTTACCCTAGTAAGTGAGCTGTCTCTCAGTTTACTTTCTGTAATACATCATGCACAGGAAGCTCCAAGCGCAGTGTTCCGGTTCTGTTTCTGGCAGCCATGTTGGTGAACTTTGGGTGTGTATTCTCACATTCCTAAGAGACACATTATCACAGCAAACTCTGTTCCTCTGCCTCTTACAGTCTGCCCACTATGATTCCTGAACCTTAGGTGCAGGAGCAGTGTGGTAGATGGATCCACTGGGATTGAGCTCTATAACTTGACATTTTGATTGGTGTGGCTTTCTGTAATGGTCTCCGTCTGTTGCAAAGAGAAGTTTCCTTGATAAGGAGTGACAATTACATTTACCTGTGGATATGAGAATTAAAGTTTATAATGTAGTTAGGAACTCACAGCACCACTTTAATGGACATTTACTTAAACTAATACATCTGTATATCAAATAATTCTTGTGCTTTGGGGCTACCAACCTCATGAAAATAGTTTGAGGACACCTGCATCAACAGATTTCAACTATGTGATTTCTCCTTCATGTTTCTCTCCTTCCCAAACAACCTATGGTTCAGCACAGAACTTACTTTCCTCGTATTCTGTCCACTATTCTACAGGCAAGATCTGGCACCTCGTGGTCACATCCAGTGCTCTCTTAATTCTTTCCAGCCTCTTCTTCTTATTCCACCAACTTTGAAGACATTAACTTACTGGTGTCCAAACATAGTGTTGAGTCACTGAGACTAGAAGCAGGTATCAGTTGCTAGGTGCAATGTGAAGATATACAAGCAATTGCACAGGTGTGAAGCCTTGGTCCATTTGATACTCCCAACTCAAGACCAGCAGGGCACTTTTTCTTTGTTCGTTCACAGGTAGCAGTGCTGATAGGCATCTCATCTGGTTACTGAGAAGGTTCAGAATGAGCAGCTTAGAGTTTTAAAGTGAGATGGGGAGGAATGAGGCAGCCATGAGTAGCAGCCATGAATTGCAGGGGAGCTGTCTGTACAGCCTCTCCTCTTCTGTTGTCAATGCCAAATAGCCAGAGTCCCTTTATGTGCCCCAACAAAAAAACATTCTATTTGATGGCCTCAAAAGACTGCCAAATAATTTGTTGGAAAGGAGTCCAGAGGGAGCAGGAGGGAGATAGGAGACCATCATGGCCAATATATATGATCAAAATACAAAATGTTATATATGTGTGAAATTATCAAATCATAAATAATTTTTTCAAATGGCCTCCCTAAAAATAACCTAAAATTGATATGATAGAAGGGTGAAAATTAACTAAAGAATAACATTAGGTTGTTACTAAAAGAGCATGGGGTAGGAAAATATTCAAACAAAAATTTATGATATATCTGGCATCAAAGGTCTTCTTAGAAAAATCTGTAAGACCATTGTACCTATGTCCTCCTGGATGTTAAACTATTCATGCTGAAGAAATCAGGCAGGTTTGAGAAGCAGGTGTGACACTCAGGGACATACTGGCTCAGGTGAGTTTGTCTGAGACCTTTTGCATTCCCTTATTTGGTAAGATGTGATGGTAAGAACAGACCTGTTTCTCCCAACAGCAAGACCAGATTCCGATGGATCCAAGAGAGCAGCTCTCAGAAGAATGTACCCCCATTTGGCTTAGATGGGGTATACATATCTGAGCCTTGTCCCAGTTACTGCAGTGGTCATGGAGACTGTATCTCAGGGGTGTGTTTCTGTGACTTGGGGTACACAGGTAAGAACCCCGATTTATCATTTTCTGTGTTGAAGAATTCTAGAACTTGGGCATCTAGGCACTTGACTCAACCTACCAAAAAACAAACAAACAAACAAACAAACAAAACAAAAAGAAACCACCCTGCTAAGTTTCACTCATGTGTTTGTTATTTAAAAGCAATCATAATGTACATCACTTGGGTTCTAAGTCATGCCAACTTTATAGTAAATACTTTTATTTTTATCCCATTTGATTCTAAGAATGAATAACTGTATTATAGTACTGCTGACCCTGTTTACATTTGAGGAAACTGAGGCAGAGAACGGATTTTTGATTTTTAAACAATTCTCCTTGGGTTACAGCATTGCTAGAAGTGGGTCTGTGCTCATACAACATGCAGTCTCAGAAACCCAAACTGAGTTCTTAACCCCACATTTACAGGTTCTCCCTAAGCTCTTTATAATGAATATATATATATATATAGTATATATATATATATGCATATACATATATATGAAATATGCTTTTCTCCATTTAAAATTAAACTGCGACATAAACTTCTAAGCCTAAGACTGTCAAAAATAAAAGGAGCTTTATGTAAGCGAGGTTTTACAGCACTCACCTTTGGGTGTTGCCATAGCAAAAGTTTCAAGAAAGCCTAGATTAAAGCTTAAAATTAGAGAAAATATCTTAAGCTACAAAATCTTCGTCTAAAGTTTTTCTGGCAGCAACATCAAAAGGGTCCTTCCCAGCTTGTCAGTACGCAGGCCTTCATCTGGCGAACAACCAAAGACAGACTGGCTTGCTCTTGCAAGCCTCTGTGTATGTCACAGAGTTTCAAGGACAGCATTTTAAAATTCTGTATTGCCCTTCCTACTAAGACTCGTAGTGGCTTTACTGTGGACAAGATCTCTGCTCACATAAACTCTCTAAGTAGGAACAACCATGGACATCCATCATTCCCAGCATTTGTCCTCATTTGACAGTAAATAAGTCACCAGGGCTGGGAGATGGCTCAGGGATCAGAGCTCACTCTGCTCTTGCAGGGAGCTGGGTTTAATGCCCAGCCCCACATTGGTGGCTTACAACCATATGTGTGTCCAGTTCGTGGGGGTTCTGACACCTCCACTTCCACAATTGCCTGCATTCATTTGTACAGATGTGCATACATACAGAGAAACACGAATGCATATGCTTTTTAAAAATTAAAAAAGTGCCTTTTTAAAGTTAAAAATTAAACAAAAATTGGCAAATTTCATTGATTTACTTGTTTTGTTGTTTTGTGATGGGGTCTCATGTAGCCCAAACTGATTTTGAATTTAGAAGGTGGCCAAGGATAGCTTTGAACTTCTGATCCTTTTGCCTCTGTCTTCCAACTGCTGGGATTTCTGGCATACACCACACTCCTGGCAGTAATTTTAATGTTAGTAATAGTGGCTGTCTTTAGGCAGACAGTTGCACAATACAGACTCTTCCTTGCCCATAAGTCAAGTGTATCTTTCAATACTTAGTGATTTCAACAAAACTTGTACATGTTTCTTTCCCCTGAAGCTGCACAAGGAACCTGTGTGTCAAACATCCCCAACCACAGTGAGATGTTCGATAGGTTTGAGGGGAAGCTAAGCCCACTATGGTACAAAATAAGCGGAGGTCAGGTTGGGACAGGCTGTGGAGCCCTTAACGACGGCAGGTCCCTCTACTTCAATGGCCTTGGGAAAAGGGAAGCCAGGACAGTCCCACTGGACACCAGGAATATCAGGCAAGTTGTCAATTAGAACATTTCTTTTGAATACAGTAGACTACTGTTATGGAATATCTTGTATCTCTACCTGTGGATTACAATATGTAAAATAAAGTTTAACATAAGCTGCATGATAAAATAGATGGGTAATGAGAACAAATGACACCAGAGTTTGACATTAACACAAGCTTGTTTTCCAGGCCTCTATGATATTTTTTTCACCTTAGTTTTCAAAAGTTCTGCATTATCCTGTAAACTTATATACACTTAATGTAAACTGATAAAGCAAATATATTTCCAACTTTGAATTTTATGTCTGAAAATGATCCCTCTGTCTACTTGGACAGTCCATTTGTGGTCATTTACTGAAAATTGCCCCCCAGGAGAATTAGAAGCCTACCCTGCCACCTACTGGTAGAACCAAGAACTGTTTGGCTCTAAAGTCAAAGTTTCCTAAAAGGAAACTGCTTTTTTACATCAATTACATTACGTGGAAATTAGAAGGAAGGCAACAAGGAAAAAAATAAGTAAATTTTAGAGGTGGTCTTTACTAAAAATGCAGCATTGCCTTTCATATTTTTCTACTGTGAGTCTTTTCCATGTTCCCTCAGCATCCTGTCCTCAAAGGTTTGCCTGCTCAGCAGGATCATGGCTTCTATGACTGAGGCACAATTTACATCACACTGGGTGTCAGCTGTGGGGAATTTAGCCAGCTTTCTCTAAGTCAGTATCAGACAGGGGATCAGCTTAAATGCTTGCGGAAGTGACTGATCCTTATGTATCTGACTTTAAAAGTGGTACTTGAGAATGATAGGAAGTTTTATTGTTCTTTTGTTTGTAACTAAACTGAAGTTTTTATGTTTGTTTGATTCCCCCAGACTTGTTCAGTTTTATATACAAATTGGAAGTAAAACATCAGGTATTACCTGCATCAAACCACGGGCTAGAAATGAGGGTAAGCTGAATTTTTTTAAATTTTAAATTTTTTTAAATTTTAATTTTTTAAAATTAGGTTTAGCATTTTATGTGTTGAGGAAGTGTCTGTGCATTTATGTGTGTGTACCATGTGTGAGCTGGTGCTTGAGGAGGCCAGATCCCCTGCAACTGACATTATAAATAGTTGTGAGCCATTGTTTAGGTACTGGGAATTGAACCCAGATCCTCTGGAAGAGCAGCCAGTGCTCTTAACCACTGAGCCATCTCTCCAACCCCAGGCGACTGTGTTTCTATAGAAGTTATGGCAACTTTGGCTACTTAGCCTTTTTTTTCTCTCCCAAAGTCTGATGTGGATTATTTCAGTTTCCCTAGATCATACCTGCCCTCTGTTCTGCTTCAGTAGAAAAAGCTGCTGTGCAGACCCCAGTCCCATAGCTTCTTCATGAGCTCCCTAAGCCTGAAACCCATGCCTGCCCTGGGTCCAGGCAGAAGCAAGTGGCATTTGTTTTAGTGAGTTCTACTTCTCTATAACCCCCAAAGCAAGGGAAAAACAATAGGAGAGATTTTTGCATTCAGTGTGAAAACTAAACTTATTTGCATAGAGAATTTTTGAATTGTATATTAGGTTCTACTTTTGCTCTTGGACATTCTGGAGGGGACAGAAACCTTGTTCTTTTCTGAGTACCTATTTGCTGCAGATACTACTATCTCAGAACTGTTTATGACGAGTGGAGAAGGAGGCAAAGTGGCCAGGGAACATGTACACAGGCATACAGAGAGAAAGTAGACAAAGAAGGATTTGACCCATCAGCTCTAGGATTTATGCCTTTTGCATCATATGATTGACCCTCTCTTCTGCTGACCTAAACTCTATGCTCACTCACTCTTTTTTGGTTCCCACTTTTCACCCTCAAATTATAAGGTGCTTAAAGAAACTCAGCAGCAGCCTTGAAACATAAGTGGCTCCCATATTCCTGTGGGTATGCTAGGATTCCTTCCAGAGCCCTACATGTGTCTGGTTCTTAACACAGAATCCACAGACTTCTCCTGTGGTTCTTTCTCGATACTTCATCATCTTAAAACCCCATTGGTTTTTACATCATTATCATCTAAGTTTGTTACCACATTAGGCTGTGTCTATATATGATGCTCTGGACCAAACGGTACCCACTGTGGAGAGCTCTGCTTAACCCTGATCATCCCTGTCTGAAGGTTTCAATGGTTTCCTGTGACTGTCTTTCTTTTGTTTGTTTGCTTGTTTTGTTGTTGTTGTTGTTTTTGTTTGTTTGTTTTTTTGAGACAGGGTTTCTCTGGGTAGCCAGGGCTGTCCTGGAACTCACTCTGTAAACCAGGCTGGCCTCAAACTCAGAAATCCACCTGCCTCTGCCTCCCAAGTGCTGGGATTAAAGGCGTGCGCCACCACTGCCCGGCTTCCTGCGACTGTCTTAATGTTTTTGCTTTAGTAATTATTCAAATCATCCTTCTGCTGAGGAAGCAATCTAGAAACTTTAATAGGCCATGTTTCATTCCTTCATGTTTTTCTGCAGATATGTATACAGTCTGATATGTTGTGGGTATTGCAGATAAAATATCTCCACAATGTCACCACGTTTGCAGCAGTCACAATGAGCTAGGTTATGCTGCAGTAAAACAAATAACCCCTTAAAACAAAATAAAAATACAGTGTTTTCTTCATTGTGCTACATTTTCTTCATGGATTGTCTGATGTCCTCATTCCAACACTCAAAATTCTGAATGTTTGTTGGGTGTTGCCAGCCATGTGGCAGAGAGAAATCTGTCCCATGTGTAGGCTGGGGAACAGCCAGGATAGCATAAATGGCCACCCAACAGCCAAGTCTAGTTCCAAAAAAAATGTCGAGTAGTAAACTATAAAGAAAAAGTAATGAAGAAAATGTTAGATTTCGAGAGAAAGACAGAAACAAACTGTTGAGACAGGAAGTAAGCACATAGGGATGGTGATTCTGATAGAACAATCTCACCACCATCTCACCAAGCAAATGACAGCTGATAAATTTAATCCAACAGAAGGTGAGTGATGTAAAAAAAATCCACATTTATACCCCTATTTGTATATAAGATTTTAAAAGGCTTTGGGGGAAACATATACTTATCATTGACATGAGATTCACTCTCTACTTGCTGTAGATGCTGTTTGCACTGTGAGGTTAGTTCCCCTTAGGATCCCTTTAGGAACAAGCAATTTGTTCTCAGCTAGCCCTGAACCATTTTCTTAGATTTGGTGTTACCCATATAATTCACATCCCATTGGCATTTCTCATCCTTTTAGTGAAGCCTTGTTGTTAACATGTAAATCTGACTAAATCCTTGAGCAAATCTCTCCCAGTGATAAAGTGAAGATTCTTTACTTACTCAAGCTGAAGCATCAATTTACATATTTGGAATTAAAGTCAAAATTAGGCTGTCTTCAATAAGACTAGGCAGAATGCAGATGGAGTTGTAGTTTAAAAAGAGAAATAAATGCTTTACATGCTTTAAACATTCAGTAGATGTGCTAAAGTGACTTGGCTTATTCAAATCTACAATGCGTTAGATGACACAGTTAATGAGGCTTAGCAACTGGCAGAAACTATGGATATTGCTGCTCTCCTCCTGACAGTCCTCTGCTCACATACTTGTCTGGGAGGCCCTCCCTCATCACAGTTCAGAATTAAAGTTTCATCTCTGTAGACCTCATTGCTGCATGTAGGTAGACATGACTCTCCTGAAAAAGCTAGTGAGGGGGGAAAGGCAGAAGCAAGCTCCAAATGAAAGACACGCCTCTGAGCATGCCTTTCCTGTTTTGATGAACACCTCAAATCTTTTTAAATCTGCGTTTGCTAACATGTAAATTCTGATTTAAGGGGATTGGGATGGTATGCTGCATGATAAGTTATCATAAAGACCAAGAGCCTGAAAGTAACAAATGTGTGGTATCTTATGATTCTCCTACAAGGCAGGAGAAGACACAGCTCAGCTGAAGAGCTTATGAGGCTGCAGTCAAGGCAATGGACAGACAGGGGACAGAGGTTGGGAGACTTTGCTGAAGGCTGGGTGATCTGTTTCAAGAACTGGGCAGAATCTCTGTCTAGATTCTCTCCATCCTTCCAGACCTGTCCACAGACTGTTAGAATATCTTCTTACATGCATGTATGCTTCCTCATAGCCACAGATCCAGAAGGAGGAATCCCCAAAGCCTTTCTTTTTTCCTTTTAGTACTTCTCAAAAGGGCTCACACATTGTTTAGTGAGCCCTGCACTACTGAGCTCCACTACAGGCTCAACCTCCATGCTTTTAATGGCCTAATTTCAAAAGCCATGTGGTTCCTACCACATTCTGCTCATTAGAAGTAAGTTACTAAATCTCTCTGTATACAGAGGGAAGAGATTTAGTTGCCACTTTTTTTTAAGACATATATATGTGTGTGTGCCGTATGTGTATGTAATCCTGTATGACAGAAAAGGGCATCCTATCCCATCGTTGATGGTTGTGAGCCACCATGTGGGTGGTGGGAATTGAACTGAGGACCTCTGGAAGAGCAGCCAGGGCTCTTAACTGCTGAGCCATCTCTCCAGCCCTTTGTTCTACTTTTTAAGGAGAAAAGCATCAATGAATTTGTGAACTTACTTTTAAAACTATCACAGATAGAGAACACCTTTTCAGATGATGCAGGAGGGTCTGTATTTCCATGATATTTCACTTGGAATACTTCAATCCCCCTTCTACAGTGCCTGCTCCTACTCAACTACCCTACCCCACCACTTCTTTTCCCTTCCTCTCCCATCTCTTTTCCATTACTTAACTGAATATAAACTATATTAAATCAAATCCATAGTCACAGAAAATATAATTTTTGAAGTGTCTATGCTCTCAGACATCACAGTTCAGAATTAAAGTTTCATCTCTGTAGACCTCATTGCTGCATGTAGGTAGACATGACTCTCCTGAAAAAGCTAGTGAGGGGGGAAAGGCAGAAGCAAGCTCCAAATGAAAGACATCCAACATTACCCTTTGAAAAGTAATAGGACATATTTTGAATAAACACTGAGAGCTGCTGAGTAGTGCTTTTGCCAGACAGCCCCTGGGCTGACTCAGATGAAGGCTGGAAACCCCAGATTCATTTTTTTATGAGGTTTCTTGTGACTCTCTGCTCTCCTCACATGTGGGTGTCCCCTCGGTTAGCAGCACTTCTTTTTTATTTTTATTTTTTTAGATATTTTATTTATTTACATTTCAGATGTCATCCCCTTTCCTCATTTCCCCTCCCTAGAACACTATCCCCCTCCTCCTTTTTGCTTTTGTACCATTTTAATTACATGCATGCATTAAGGTCAATTCTAGGTTGAGGGTCTAACAACACAATAGATGCAAATAGTCAAGGAACAAGCAAGACAATAAACACAAATAGTCAAAGAACAAGCAAGGCATTAAACACAGTTATGTGAATACTCCCCTGAGTGATCACTGTTTCTAAGGGCTTATCAGGATGAACAAAATATCTGAGCTGACTTCCCTGTCCTAGCCAAAAGCCATTTTCATGTCTGAAGCCTACTTCCTTCTTCTAGCCTAAAACTTAGATACATGTCTGATATTACTTCTTTGTTCTAGCCTAATATTTAGATTTGGTTAACAGCACTTATAACTCTCCATCCCTGCTGCTGTGTGCAG
The DNA here is from genome assembly GCF_004785775.1 of Grammomys surdaster. Lineage (NCBI taxonomy): Eukaryota > Metazoa > Chordata > Mammalia > Rodentia > Muridae > Grammomys > Grammomys surdaster. The sequence continues at coordinate 229,697 of NW_021604744.1, read as the reverse complement.
TCCAGCACACCCAGGGAGGCCTGTTCTCCTCTTTCTCATTTCTGTTTTCTCTCAGAACTTGACAGATTCTGTTGTAAACACACTGGATGCTCTGCAGTTCTCTAGCTTTTCACAGATTTGTCACTGTTCCTGGCGCCATCACCTGTCAGGAGGAGCACCTGTAATGGCATGTACTGCCAATTTGCTCTGAGCTGCTTGCTCTTCATCGTAATATTTGTCAACTCTTTATGCTAATTAAGTCTTTGTTATTTAATATTACAATGGATGGAGGAGCTCTAGTTAGTAATATATTGTAAGTCAAATATTCCATGAACAATTCATAACTTTTCAAGCATTAAAATATAATAAAAGAGACAACAGATAAAACTTTACTGGGCATAATTTCTATAAATGCTTAAGAACTAGATCAATGTCCCCCCAACTATGATTATGAATATTCGATACCAATTTTACAAATAATTGTAGAATAAGCCATTAGATACCCTCAGCTTCTCTTACAGATATATATTCATATATACACTCATATGCATAGATCCTTTCATATATAGCCATATACAGAGAACATCCATGTGTGTGTGTGTGTGTATAGTCCCACAACCATAACCATAGCAATTTTCTCTCTATTGACCATTAGCCTTCCCCTTTGTCCCCTTTTAAAAGTAACAACATTTCTGAGAGAAATAGCAGCAGAGGTAGCATGTGACATCCCTTGCATGCAAACCTGTAGTTCCCCAGACCTTGTTACAGGGTGTGGACACAGATGGCACAGACAGAAGGAGGAGTGGCACAGAGAACAGGAAAGAGAAGCAACACTGGAGAGTCCCAGGTCTTGCTGCTTTACTCTTAAATTATCTGGCCTCATTCAGGTTTCACTAACCAAGGTCTGTCAGAATCTGCAGGACTGGCTAAAGGGTGCTCTGCCTAACATTTCCTGCTGAGCACCGCATACTGCCTACTGCTTCAACAGCAAGCATGTAGCTAGCTCATCTTGTGCCAGAGAAATTAAGATGTTTCTTCGGAGCATATAATGATGACTTGAGACATTGTGAAGCTCAGGCTAGAATCTAAATTTCAAGTACACGCTTTGGAGCAGCTCCCTAACCAGCTCACTCACCATTCCTACAAAGCTGAGTGGTCTTTAAAGGAGCTTATGTATTTCTTGTCTTCACTTACTGGGAGTGAGCTCATTAGAAACTGTCAGGAAATTGATGGGCCTATGAGTCTACTAATTCATGCCTTGTAAGTGAGATGGATGAGTGTTCTCTCTCTGAGACACAATCTAAAGTTGCTGTAGTTTTGCTGTTTAAAAAATACTGTTCCTTGCCTCTAAGAATGCTGTCTTAGTTATTGGATTTATGTCTTGTAACTCAGGGCTTGTTGTTCAGTATTCCAATGACAACGGGATACGCTGGCATTTTCTGCGAGAGTTGGATTTCATGTCGTTCCTGGAGCCACAGATCATTTCCATTGACCTGCCCCAGGAAGCAAAGACACCTGCCACAGCTTTCCGGTGGTGGCAGCCACAGCATGGTGAGTCACTGTTCTTTCCAACTTCCTGATGGCTTTCTAAAAGACATGTAATGTATAAGTGTGTTAATTTGCTGTCAATTTCTAGACAATTTGATTTAAAAACATGGTCACAAAGATATTCATATTGCTGTGTAATGAACCTGCTCCAACTGCTGCTGTTCATTTGATTTCAGGGAAGCATTCAGCCCAGTGGGCTTTGGATGATGTCCTTATAGGAGTGAATGACAGCTCTCAAACTGGATTTCAAGATAAATTTGATGGCTCCATAGACTTGCAAGCCAATTGGTATCGAATTCAAGGAGGCCAAGTTGATATTGACTGCCTCTCTATGGACACTGCCCTTATATTCACTGAAAACATAGGTATATATTGCTACCATATAACAGAAACATATTTGATTAACTACAGGACTAAGTTAACTAAAACACAAAAGAAATTTTCTACCATAAAATTATGTGCTTAACTTCCTGTGCTGAGAGAGGCTAGGGATGAAGAGCAGGGTATGCATCGTCCTCCAAAATGACCTGGCCACCTGGGCCTGCTGGAAGTTTCTTTCATGGAACAAGAGGAGGAGGAAGATGACTTGAAGGTAGAGAAATATGTCAGAGGACATACCTGTATTTTTTAGTTTGCAAACTTGAAAGTATATGACTCTATGAGTCCTTCTTAAGATAGCAAAGGTCTTGAACTTCATAGTCTGCCATATTTCTGATTCCATGGTGACAATATAAAAACAGTAAATATGAGAAGAAAATCAATGCAAATCTGAGGCCCTAAACATAAACCATTATTGGGTTTTCTGTAGGCAATGTGCTCACAATCATAAGCATCATAGAGGAGAATAATTCTGTTAAACCTTTGTTCTTGTTATTGTCATTGTTGACTATGTCTTTGGTAGGAAAACCTCGATATGCTGAGACCTGGGACTTCCATGTGTCGGCGTCAAGCTTCTTACAGTTTGAAATGAGCATGGGCTGCAGCAAGCCTTTCAGCAGCACCCACAGCATACAGCTCCAGTACTCTCTGAACAACGGCAAGGACTGGCATCTTGTCACTGAGGAATGTGTCCCTCCGACCATTGGCTGTGTGCGCTACACAGAGAGTTCAAAGTACACATCAGAAAGATTCCAGAACTGGAGGCGGGTCACAGTCTACCTTCCACTTGCCGCCAAGTAAGACTTGTCACTTGACTTCATGTTAGATTTCTGTCACCTAATTTGAAAGTAATGGTGATTCCACTTGGAAGTAGTGCTCACTGGGGTGATTATGCAAGAAATGTCTTGGGAAGGAGCATACTACATGGGGCCTCAGATTGCTGTTTTTAAATGTAACTAGAGAGTTCCAGAAGCTGTACTTGTGGTAGCTTCCTCATGTGATCCCTCCCTAGTTGGATTCTCAGCTCTGCTATAGACTGAGCCCATTACCCTGCAGTAAGTGTATGTTAAATACATATGGAGGTATCTTTTGCTGGTACAGTTCAGATAAGACATGCAACAAAAAATATAGGGGGAAAGCATAAGACACTGTATTAATTTTTTGTTAATATTTGTTTGAAATAGTTTGACATGGACCCACAAAGCCTAAACCAACGCCCACTTATAGCTCACGTATTCACTTTTGATACATTTATTGAATACCTACTTATTTTTAGTATCCTGATACCTAATGAATAAACTGATGCTATTACTTAGGATAGCGCACATCTAAGCATCTGTTTATCATGTGAAATGAAAACAGAGATACTGCACAAGATCCCAGACAACCAGCCTAGGGGGTAGTGGAAGATTGATGGAGGAGCTGACATTTCTGCTGAGTGAATGTGAGTGGGGCTTATCTAGGAAAAGAGGATCATGGGAGATCATACCTGCTGCTATAAAGCAGAACAAAATATAGAGGCCAGAGAAACTAAGAGTTGATGGGGTCAGTTCAAGGATTTGGTGATGCCAAATAATCTGAGGCAAGCTGTAGGAACAGAGAGGCTAACACCAATGAAGAAGACATAGGTGAATGGGATGCATCCACCGTCATCAGTGACTTGGTCTTGACAATGCACATGATGTGTGACCATCATAGTGTTAGGCAGAGTAACAATGCCATTACATTTTAATCTTAAAACCACCGTGCTTGTCACTGCCTCAGATTGAGGAAGAACCTGTCCTGAGAAATGGCACAACCTGAAATAGCATTACTGGGGGTCAGTCTTTGCTGGACCATGTTCTATATTCCAAATAACTAAGTCTTTTTCCATGCAGATGTTCCTTGGTAGCAGCTGCTGTTGTGTGGCAAGGCTGCTTGTACTTCTAGACAAAGTTCCCTTATGACTTAGTGTATTGTTTGCTTTCTAACAGTTCTCACAAAATACCTAACCAAAGGTATTTAAGGAAAGATTTATTTTGAGTTCCAAGGTAAAGTCCATTCTGGCAGGGAGGTTATAGCAGCTGGCCACACTGCATCTATAACCAAGACCCTACAGAAATTAATGTCTCTGCTCTGCTTTCTCCTTAGAGCCCTACCGCACCCATGGCGCTGCCTGTACACAGGGTAGAGCTTCCCTCTCCAGCTAAGTTTCTTAGGACACACCCTCATAGATACGTCCAGAGATGTGTTTCCAGGGATTCTAAATCCTGGAAAGTTGATAATGAAGATAAGTCATTGTGCTTACTATATCTCAAATAGTAGACTATACACACTGTAGAAAATAGGGAGTTGTATCCAGTTCTTAGCTTTAGAGACAGCGTGTTCAGGATCAACATAGAAAACACAAATACAATAGGACCCCGTATACCAGAAACTATTTAGAGTTTCTATGTAAGGTTCTAATTTTGCCTTTGTTGAGCCTTTGGTCCTTTTCCTAGTGCCTAACACCAGGCTGAAAACACCAGGCTGAAAGCAAATGCTAAAATTCTTCATGAACTTCAAAAACACAGGTCATGATTTCCAGATAGCATTTCTGTGTCACACATGTTGACTTTCCTATGAGAGAAATGGAAGAATGTTTGGATTGAGTTCATTCCATTATTCTCTTGATGGGCCAAGAGGAGAGAACATTTACTACTTAGTATGCAAATAAAAGTGTCTCAAAAAACAGGAAACTGGACTGTGGAAGAGGGTGCTTCATGGGGGAAAAGGGAAATAAAACAGAAACTCATGCTTTCAAAACTGCCTATCAAACCAACATTGTGGTTTTTGTTTGGTTTTATTTGTTTGTTTTTGTTTGGTTAGTTCTCCCAGGACGCGGTTCAGATGGATTCAGGCCAACTACACAGTAGGAGCAGATTCCTGGGCTATTGATAATGTTGTACTGGCCTCAGGCTGTCCTTGGATGTGCTCAGGACGAGGGATTTGTGATTCGGGGCGCTGTGTGTAAGTTCATAAATGGATACTTTCCTTGTTTGCAGTACCACAGTGAAACTGGCCTGTTGATGTCATAATAAACGATGCTTTTTCCCTCCTGTTTGTTGGTAGGTGTGACCGGGGGTTTGGTGGACCCTTCTGTGTTCCTGTTGTCCCTCTCCCCTCCATTCTGAAAGATGATTTCAATGGTAACTTGCATCCTGACCTTTGGCCTGAAGTCTATGGGGCAGAGAGGGGGAATCTGAACGGTGAAACCATCAAATCTGGAACATCTCTGATCTTTAAAGAGGTAAGCCAAGAGTCCTCCTGCTCTTCTCATCCCTTGAGCCTCACTGCCGAGAACAGATGCATTCTGGGTCTCTTTTTTTTGTTATTTCATGGACAGCACTGCCTTCTCGTACTCACCCTGTCTCACTAGGCACGTTCATTTTTTTCTTTTTTCTCTCTTCCTCCCTTCCCCCCCCCCACTTCCATCTTGTCTCTGAGATAAGGTCTTGCTCATTTTTGATGGTCATTTGCACATAACACTTTCCCTCTGCTTTGGAGATCAGACTTTTCATACTTTCTGCTGGAATTGATACATAAGAGTACATATGTATATAATCTGTAGAATTTGGTTGCTAGAAGGGAGCATTTCATAGTACTGAATTTTTATCTCACACTATTTATAAACCATTTTATGAAATCTTTTCTTTTTGTTGTTGTTGTGGTGGTGGTTGTTGCTGTTCCTTCTTTATAAATCTCCCTGCCAGGAGTGGAGTTGAATCTTTACTTAAAGGCCACTATAAAAACAAAGTGGTTAAGTCATGTTAACTTGCACTCTCGGACATTGTTAATATGCCTTTATAGTCTACCCTAGATGTCTAGTTAGAGAGGCATTAAGCAGCCGGATGATGCTTTGTACTCAGCTGGCACCTCTCCGTGTGTGAATGCATGCTACATCCCGTCCCTCTCAGCAAGAAGAGATTGACTAATCTAGGTGTGCAAATGAAGTCCTTGACAAAAGTCTGCATGGGTTTCTGTATAACCTTAATGAGTCAGACCAACCACTAAGAAAATTAGATACCCTGGAACTTTTTCAATTATAGCTAATAGATGCCAGTTAGCATACTTACTTGAATCCAAATTCTCCTCAAGTTTTGCATGGGTAAAGAGAAATACTTACTGACCTGAGTGATTTATAAGTCTTCAAGAGTCTGATAGACCAGAGACACTGGGACAGCACATCGAAACCCCTGGTCTAGAGGGATTAGCCTTATCTAAGTACATGGAAGGCCTATAACCTCCAACTGACTAGCCCCCTGCCAAGCAGCTGACAAAACCAAAAGACAGAAGCCTTGCAACTTCCCTTGCTTCAAAAGTCCTTGCCTGATAAATTTTGAAGCAATCGAGTTATCCTAGTCTTGAAGACTTACAAGTAGGAAAGGCACGTAGGTTCTGGTTTCCCTTTAGCTATCCAAATGCAAGAGCAGTCAAGCATTATGCTGTCCATGTATTATCCATCAGCTCTGCAAGATGTAAACAGCCCAGTGTACGCTGTGCAGTAGTCTGCAGTTTGACCTACAAAGGCATTCTTTCATGAAGAGAGGAAATGATAGTCTTTCTTAATGTTACAGGTTCAGGAGTATTCTCTGCTTTTAAAACAGCTTATTAGATACAAAAGAATTTTTCTTAGTGAGCACAGATGGATCCCTGAACCTGGTGAAAGATGGAAACGGAAACCAGCATCTGTACAGCAATGGTGGTTGACAGTTCCACTTCGTAAAAGCCAGTGTCGAGTGCTGAGCTGGAGCCAATACTTCCAGCTCACAAGAGGGAGCCTTAAGATTACAAAGCATGCCCCAGTCTCCTAGGAAAAGCAGTGCAAAGTGGATCCTTGCACCATGGCTGGGCTTGCTCTTCAGACAACCAGTTTCATACTTGTATTCAGAGTCATAATCCTTTATCTTGGTGCAAGCAAAGGATATCTATTAATGGAATCTCTGAACTGCCTGAGGATGCCACCCTTGCTTACCACTCCAGTTTCCATGGGACCCTGAGCTAGAAAAGAACTTGAGGTATTATGCTTGTGTATGCTGAAGGGGGAGGGGAAACACACCAAGCAAGACATGAAAGACAGGCATTGATTAAGCACTGTGCTAAGGCCATGGATTGTTAGGCATGAAGGAAAAAGAAAATGTATTGGTAGGGTAAGGGCAGCCTTACATAGCTGGTGTTTTTCATTAGACTACACAAATACCTCTTGGATTCTAAATGCAAAATGCAATTGTTTCTTCCTTTTATCCAAATTAAAGATGAGTTAATAGATAAGATGCTGATCTCTCTCTCTCTCTCTCTCTCTCTCTCTCTCTCTCTCTCTCTTTCTCTTTCTCTCTCTTTCTCCCTCTCATTTGCAACATAAGAATAATATCTTTCTCATGGGACTACTTACTAAAGTGTCTGTTAAAACCCAGCGTGTTATAATCATTCAAACATATGTTTGCTATTTCAGCTATTAGTGACGGTGGTCTGTAATAAACATGAAGTAGAGGGAAACTTTTTGCTTTTCCTAGCTAGTACAGTGTTGGGCTTTTGTTATCTGATAATTAGGAAATCAGTACAGTAGCATTACAGTCTTAGACTACAGAAAAGTCACTCAGCAGGCTCATCTGAGAAACAGAAAGCCTGTTTAGACCTTTGAATCTTTGCATAGTGAAATGCAACTCAGTGGCTGTCACCACAGTCAAAAACAAAACAAAAACAAAACAAAACAAAACAAAACAAAAAAAACTTTCTGAGATGGCCATTCCAGGCAACCAGAAGTAGTTAATTAGCAGAAAAAATTACTAACGCTAATGTGATCATTTTCCTCATTGTGTGACATCTCTGCATGAGTGGTTACAGTCTAGGCATGGTGACCTGCCTTCCTTCTGCCTTATTTAACTTGTATTTAACTTGGCCAACTGGGGTGTTGTGACAGCCTGAAGGAAAACCGCCTGGGACTGGCAGGGTAGGCAAAGCAGCAATGAGTCCCCAAGACTCCTCGGAGCCCTGGAAAAGTTAGCTATTAGTTCTTGGCCTCCAGTAGGAATACTTCACACATTTCGTTATCTTTCCCTCCTCCCTTCTTCTACAACACACTGTGATCAAAGGAGATTATTTTTAAACTCCAGTAGTGGCGATGTCATCACTTTTGTACCACTTTTAATAAGAGCCATAAAAAAAGTCTGAATTAGCAGTGGACAATGACATTGTATTGCTTAAACACAGAAAATGAAGACTGTTAGGAGAAAGAGAAGAACTCTCCTTTTTTCTTTTAAGCTGGACAAAACATTGTTGCTCGTCATATGTAACTATTGTTATGTCTTATGTAACTGTCACTCCACTAATTAATGCAAGGTAAGTAGATACAATCTAAGGAATTCCACCAGTGAAGCAAAGTTCCTTTCCCTTTGTTTCCAGGAGGGACTGAGAATGCTTATTTCAAGAGATCTAGATTGCACCAATACTATGTATGTCCAGTTTTCTCTCCGATTTATAGCAAAAGGTAAGTTGTTCCCACTGCATGAATCATTTTCCTCTAAAAAATGTCCTGTGCACAATCTCTCCTCCATAGAGAGGTTGCCTCCACTAGGGCCCTTAAGTTTCACTGTTCACAAATGGTCTTTAGTACAAGTTCCTCTTACCATAGTGGGGAGATAACTACTGTTTTAAACTGCTGATATAGATGGGGCTACCGCACTAGGTGATAAACTCACCACTGTGTCCTTGAACTCCACCACTACTGTGTTCTAGCTATCAGAATTTTAAATTAAAAATTATTAATTTATCAACACGTGGGGTTAATTTTACAGATGGTAATCATCCCAAAACACAACTCAGTCCCTCTGACTTTTCATATCTAATTATTTTCTTTAAAAAATAATGTCACTGTGGATATAAGACATTTTCAAATAATTTTTATTTATATCCCCTTGATTTAAATGTTCACAATCTTTGAAAAATGGATGTCACCAGAATGAATAAGGTTTAATTTTAATTTGGTATCTCCTACATATAGAGAAGAGAGAGGGAAAGGGAGGGAAACAAAGGGAGAGAGAGAGAGAGAGAGAGGAGAAAGAGAGAGAGACCAAGAGAGAGAAAGAGAGAGAACAGGCACATGTGTGCATGCATGTTCTACAAATATCTTGAAGAGAAAAGGTGTCTACATTTGGATATTTTTAAAATATATTCATACTAAAGCTTGACCTGCAATTACTTTCAGTTGTCACTGAACCATTTGGAGCAGAAAGTCTCCATGTTACTATAAACCGGCTCATGTTCTGATGATGTCCACAGGACTAGCTCAGAACCGGCTATGTCCTCATTATAGTATGCTTTATGCCTATGCTGTCTTCTCCCTAGGTACTCCAGAGAGGTCGCACTCCATCCTCCTACAATTTTCTGTCAATGGAGGAATCACCTGGCACCTGATGGATGAGTTTTACTTCCCTCAAACGACCAACATACTTTTCATTAACGTTCCCTTGCCATATGGTGCCCAAACCAACGCTACAAGATTCAGACTCTGGCAGCCATACAATAACGGTAAAAATACATGTGTTCTATTTTGGTCAGCACTGCCAGCTGTGTGTAATGATCCTGTTCCTCTGTCTTGGAGAAAGGCTTGCCCAATAGGCACACCAGCTGCGTATGCCACTCCATTTGACATGCCTTCCCTTTGACCATTCTCAGGGAAGAGTCAATATTCTGTGTCTTTGTCACCTTTGTCGAAGTTGACTGATAAATTCTTGGTTTAGTTTGCTGTCATTTGGGTTTGGCTGAGACATCTTGCCCTCTATTCCAGGGCTAGCCCAAAACTCACTACATAGCTTAGAACAGTTTTGAATTCAAGATCATCTTGCCTCAGCCTCACAGTTGCCAGGATTAAACATATGAGCCACAGAACTTAGGCATTTTGCTTTGCTTTGTTTTTTGTTTTGTATTGTTTTTAGTAATCCATCTTTACTGTTAGTTACTCACCAATAACAACTCGGTTTTGTTGAATTTACTAGAATGCACCATTCTTCTGAATGGCATTTCATTAGTGAAACAGATTATTGTGAAAAAGTAGAAGGAATTTAGACCAAACAGTGCCTTACATCTTTGTCACATTCATTGCCCATATTACACCAAAAACAAGTAGCATTTAACAGCATTTCACATTTGCAGAAGATTTTTTAAATTTCTAGCTTTGATTACTTCTTATAGTTCTTCTAATGCTGAATCTAAAGGGCCAGAGTTTTCCAGAACATGGATCTGTCTAAATAAGTACAGTTATGACATATTAAGCAGGAATAACCGAAACAGATATGGAAATGATATTTCTAGCTCTAAAATGTAACCCATATATTTCTTTTATGTTAAGATAAGATATAAGATATATTTCTTTTAAGATAGATAAGATCATGGTATAGTTTTGTTTAAATGTATCCATGTGTAAGAGATGGTATAAATACCAAGAAATTATATAAAATATATATAATATAAAAATATTATATATCCTGGTATTTTATATATGTGGATCTTATTATATAAGGATCAAACAAAAATCTGAAGAAGAAATTCACCTAATTTTAAAATCCAGAAGATGATGGACTCGTGGTACATCTGAAATGCTTACTTTTTTCTTTTTTATTCATCAAACACTTCCAAACCAAGACAATGAAGAAAAGCTACTAGTCTTAGGGCCATGATAGGAGTGAAAGGAGACAGAGGTGGGTGGTCCATTTCAAAAGCAGGTTATCTCCACAGGCTCCTAGTTACAAATCTGCTTTTATGCATTGCAAGACCTGCAGTAAAAGTACCATCTGTGAAGGTGCAAGGGACTGAGATGGATGGTCACAACACATCCACAGTCAAACAGAGTTCCCATCTCCACTTACATGGTCCAGAGTTCCCACATGGGGGTGGCACCTACCTGTAGTGAGACGGTCTTCCCACATCAACCTAATTAAGATAATTCCCTATGTGCATGCCCAGAGGACAGCCTCCCAGGTGATTCCAGACCTTTCAAGTTGACAGTTGACATGAACCATCACAGCATGTTTTTTAGTCCTTTCTTCATGATCGGTCCCAACAGTGCTTTGCAAATGCAGTCTAGTGCTTTCCCTTCTCATCTGCAATAGAACTATCCTTAAACACTTGGCTTGAGTCACTGGGAGTTTACAAGAATAAGGAAAAGAAATATAGTATTGTATCTCACAGCACTGATATCATGGTTGCGTTTTAATTGTAGCAAGATTACTTTCTTTGCCACCAATCACCCCTTGACTAGGTAGTCTACCTCAGTTCTAAACCACAGGCTACCAGCCTCATAGACAGATGTCTTACAGATTCCCCAACCACCACACTGCTGGAGAATGGTCCCTAGCAACACTCTGACTGGCAGGACAGCATGCATTCACAAGCTGCTCATCTCAGCTTCCTGAGATCAGAGTGGCTGTTCTGTGCTGTGTCATGTAATATGCTTACAAGCTTATTTTCTTCACACTCTGATTGCTGTGAATGTGCCACCATGAGACTTGTGAGTTTTGGCTGAAAAGCATATGTTGAAACTGTTGCCATTTGGCTTTTCCTACCATTTGCTTTCTTTCAATGAATGAATCTGATCTTCTTCTTTGGAAATTTTGATTTATCCCAAACTGTTTCAGGTAAGAAAGAAGAAATCTGGATGATTGATGACTTTATTATTGATGGAAACAATTTGAACAATCCTGTGATGCTGCTGGACACGTTTGACTTTGGGCCCAGGGAAGACAATTGGTTTTTCTATCCGGGTGGTAATATTGGCCTTTACTGCCCATATTCATCAAAGGGAGCTCCGTAAGTACTTAACTGAAAAGCTAAAAGTAAAATCATTGTTTCATACAGATCAGGGGGAATGTTTGCCTAAACAGTTTCCTCGTTGCTCTCTTGATAACCAGTGAAGAAGATTCAGCCATGGTGTTTGTTTCAAATGAAGTTGGTGAGCATTCCATTACCACCTGTGACCTAAGTGTGAACGAGAATACCATCATTCAATTTGAGGTATTGATTTCTCTTAGAAATGCTTTAAGTTTTATATTGACCAAAACCTGGTCAAGAAGAAGGAAGTCTTTACTGTGACTTCCTCTTAAGGTCATGAAAGATTTGTGTTATAATTCACTTTTATTATCAGACCAATGTTCATTTCAGAAATAGAGTTGCTTGTAACATAGTTCTGTCCTACCTACTGCAATAAGTGTTGAAATAGTTACTTTAAGATTAGAAAAACGTGAAAGAATGCTATTGTGGTCTTGTTATTCTCACAGTTTTTATATAAAATGAGAATGTCTTAGGACCTAGGTAACTGTAACTATAGTGTATACTGTGCCCACATACCAATAGAATCTTTATCATGCTACTCTGATAAAACAGTATCACACTATTTTTACAATTTTAGATATACCATGTGTAGTTGACATTTTATGCATTCCTTGTATTTGTCAAGAAAGTAAATTCATAATGGAAACATTTGCATATTAAAAACACTTGCATAAAATCGACATAATCAAAGGCTTCTTGTACCAGCATTCTAAGTAGTGAGTAAAATTTTTCTGATCTCTGACTTTGTTATATTTCCTGATTTTATGGTTTAAATACTAAGAAAAAATGGTACTTTTGTCTCTTTTAGGAATTGAGGTAGAAATTAGTGCCTAGAGTTGAAAAGTTCGTCAAGTTCCAATTGTTTACTCATTGGAAAGTAAAGGGGTGAACATATCCATCCATCGTTCTCCATGTTCTTCCCCTTCCACTCAACTCACTGCATATTAAATAATCAGCTACTACAATGGCACAATAGTAAGCCAATGTTCATCCACATTGGAAGGATGAGCTCTGGGACAGAAGGAGCCGCCTGCATGTAGCAGGAAGGAGCTTATCAAGAAAGGAAAGAGGGAGGGAAATCATCCCTGGTGTGATGGAAAAATACCAGTGACTTCATTCTACATTGTTTTTATATTGAATGTGTGTTGAAGATTCTCCAAGTTAAAAATTTTGGAATTATTTATAAAGTATCATAAGAAAGAAAGTAATCTTGCTACATAAGACTGATAAGGAAGCTAAGACTTTGGATTAAGAAAACACTCTTCATTAAAATTTTATTGGCTTGACAATAAAAAAAAATGGGCCAAAGTTACATTTGGAATTATCTCAAGCTTTCCCTTGTCCATTTTCTGTTTCTTATAACATGAGATAAAATAGATTTTATATGGCCTTTTTTAGGGATCCTTATGAAGAAAATATAATTTAAAGGTAATATATGTTGTCACATAGGGAACAGATCTTCCAGAGTGACATATTTCAGTAAGACCCTTCTCAGGGATTAAATGGCCTCCAAGGACCATAGCCAGTGTGCGGGCGCATTGCTCTGAGATAATCTGCATCACGTTTTCTTTCATCCCAAGATCAATGTTGGATGCTCCACTGATAGCTCATCTGCTGATCCAGTCAGACTGCAATTTTCAAGGGACTTTGGAGCCACCTGGCACCTGCTGCTTCCCCTCTGCTACCACAGTGGCGGCCTCGTCAGCTCCTTATGCTCCACTGAGCACCACCCGAGCAGCACCTACTATGCAGGGACCACCCAGGGCTGGAGAAGGGAGGTTGTGCACTTCGGGAAGCTGCACCTTTGCGGGTGAGAATCTGCTGCTTGGCACCATTCTTGTCTCTCATTTGGTGACCTGCCCTTCTAAAGTTACTCAGGGAGAAAATACCACGTTTTGGTTGTTTTCAGTTTTCACTTGAAACAGATAGTAGACATTCAAAGCAGGAAAGAGAGATAATGTAACTACTTGTACGTAGTTTGAGGCTAGAGTCAAAAGAGTGCTGTGGATTGCATAGTTTGAAATCTGTTTCCCTGTGCATCTTTAACAAATCAAAAGGAATCGAGAGAATGCATTTCTCTCATAATGTTGCCCCTCTTCCCGTGGGCTCTCACCTCATGCTATAAATGACAGCAATGCGTTCACACACGTACCCCTATAGGCAATGTATGGAAGCTGGGCACCTACAGCCAATTCCTGGAGTCTCATAAAAAGGCACTGACACTTTCCCCCCTGAACATTTTTACTTTCTCAACCCCTCTCAGCATTGTCGTGACATTATACTTGTCTCTTCTGTGGAAAAGCTATTTGGAGATAAAGGACTTCAATTCCCATAGAGATAACTATAGTTTCAAAAATAAAACTTATAACGAAGGGAACAGCTAGGACTCAGCAAAGCAGCCAGCCTGAGTCTCAGTCTTCCTGATGCTGTGCCCCTTTAATACAGTTCCTAGTGCTGTGCTAACTCCCAACCATAAAATTTTCATTGCTACCTTATAACTGTAATTTTGGTTCTGTTCCTGAATTGTAATATAAATATCTGTCTTTTCCAGTGGTCTTAGGGGACTCATATGGAAGGGTCATTCTACTCTCAAAGGGGTCATGACCCACAGATTGAGGGCTCTGTTTTAGACTACAATTGATTCTTTCAGTGTATATCAAAAAGAAGTACTACTTCAAGATGAAAATCAATGTTCAGTCCTCACATGCAACTAGGCGTAGTTAGACCTGCCTGTAAGCCAAACAAGTACGTGGCACTTTTCCAAGAGGATGAAAGTACATTTGCAAAAGTTAGCATTGTTTTGGAGCATAACCCACCCACCCCTCATTACCTCACTAGAGCTGTTTCCATAATTCGATTGTGAAGAGCGTAAATACTTTCTGTTGTTGACTGTGTCACTTGTTATGGCATGAAGGCAGTATACTTATAGACACCAAATGTTTCCTTCACATACAAGTATCACTCAACAGAATGACCTCTGCACCTGTTGGAGTGGGGTGGGGTGGAGGTTGCAAGGAGACTGTCCAGAAATCACAGACTTGGTACCACCTAGCTTGGTGTTGAGCTCCTATCAGTTAGCAGAGCTGTTCACAGAAGAAATAGGCAGGAGGCAGTATCTCAGCAGTAGAAAATTTATCTGAAATCAGTTTTCATGTAGAAAAAGGAAGAGTTTACTAAAGGATTCTAGGAAGTTTGTGGTCCTTACTCTTATTAACCTGCTGTCAACATCAAATCGATCATGGTTCCTGTTCCCTGAGACTCTTGACTCCAAATCTAAAAAGAAAATCTGAATATTCATTTATGGCTAAAAGTCCAGAGATCACCCCTGAACACACTAGGCATGGTCTGACTGTGTCACTCCAAAATTCATGTGGTGAAATTCTTACCTTAAAGGTCATAGCCTGAGGAAGTGTGGCCTTAGAAGAGGTCATTAGATCATAAATGGGATTGTAGCCATTATAGGGGAGGCCCCAGAAAACCGCTTTGTCTCTCATACCATGTGAAGACACAGCTAGAGGGCATCTAGCATGAACTGTAGAGCAAGCCCTTAGCAGATGCTGTGCTAGCTCCTTGGTCTTGGGCCTTCAGCTCCTACAGTGATTAGAAAGAATAAATGTCATTTTTTATAAGGTACCCAGTTCATGTCATATTTCTTTAGCCACTGAAAGCAGAGTGAAACAGATACCTTTGACCAAAGTCAAAAGTCCCTCAGTTCCATCATGGTACTACTGAGAAGTACCAGGTCTCCTTTTCAGTGAGCTTCTGCTTTTCTCTGACTTCCTAGTCAAGAAAGAGCCTGGTGGTAGGTTGTAGCCATGATTATGGTGTACCATCTAAGACATGCTTCAGAGTTCCCACATCTAAGTAATCTTACCTGACGCACATGAAGTAAGTCAAGAGTCCTGTGAGGGAAAGGCTGTCCACACCAACAGGACCAAGCTGCTGGTGGAATCCTCTGTGGCACACTCAGGTGTAAAGTATAATAGCATATCCTGGAAATGCAAGCAAGGGAAATACAGATGTCTCTATTTCACCCACTAGAGAAAATCCAGTTTTGAGAAAATAGTCCTAACATACAGAATTACGACTGGCATGTTGCTTTTTCTCCAAGTTATTTTATTTCTATGGCAAGGAGTCATGCCCACATTCAGAACTGTATCAACCCAAACTGTTCTCAGCCATTTCTGTAGAGGAAAGACTGTGTCCACATCTTTGTCTCAAGAAAATAATTAGTACTGTTTTTAAAACTCATACAACCATGAATTGCTGGAAGGCAAAAATGAAAATTTCTCAACTCAGTGAGCCATTCCTCGGTTTGCACTCAACATGGGACATAATAATAGCACAAATGCTAGCTGAGGGAGAGAAAGAGAGGGGGAGGGCTTAAAATTTCTGTGGTTTAATGAACACTGGACACACATATAAACAATTAAATATATAATGCTTTCAGTGTCAAGTTTTTACATTTTTTGCATTTTAATTAAAATGTAATTGTATCATTTGCCCCTTTCTTCTCCTCCCTCCAGGCCCTCCCATACCCCCATTCTCAAACCGACAGCCTCTACATACCATTTATGTTCAAAATATAAGTGTTGAATTTCCACCTAATTTTATACACATCACCTTTCAGTCAAATGTCTTTTTGTCCTGAAAACATCTTAAGTGTTTTGTTTTATGCAGTTTCATAACAAGTCAAGCAAAGGCCCCTACTGAATATAAATAGTGTGCTGTGCTCGAAATTCTAAGTGTATATTTCTAAGAGGCAGATTCTTTGAGCAGCCCTGGCTTGAGAGCGAGTGCTGACATTCACAAGGTGGATGGCAGTGAGAATTTTTCAAACTAAGATCTCAGCCGAAGGGAACCACAGCAAACCCAGGCTCTCAGCCCATTTGTCATGGCATTTGTAGTTTCTGTGCCAAGGCAGGCGAGCACTAATAAATACCCAACCAAGGTGGTTCATTTGTATTCAGAACATTTGAATAAGTAAGTTCAAACAAAATCCATGTAGGCTTTTCTTGAAAGGAAAACTCCAGCCATTTCTCTCAGCTCAGCAGTCTGAAAGTTCAAAAGGTAAGAAGTGTCTTTGCCTAGACTAAACTCGGACAAGTGTAGGAGAAGCTGCTTTAATTATCAGTTGGCATTTTGGGGGCAGTCTAGTCTACCTGGGGTCTTGCTGTAAACGTGAGAAAGTGCATGAGAACTTTGCTCCTATCGGTCTTAGTCCCTCCTACACTGCAGAGGTCTAACCATCCCAAACCCTAGTGTTTAACTTCAATTTCTGTTTCTCAAATGAAAAGCTAGTCAGAATTTAGCTTATGTGATAACAAGAAGATGGATAAATTACAGGACACAAAAGTAAGTGTCTGTGACATATCTAATGCCCAGTCCCTCTCTTCCATCTTCTCTTAGCTGACTTTTATACATGTTAAAAAATATACATTATTTCTGGACTTTTAGTTAAATAAATAGATTATTTCCAGTAACATGATTATCACTAGTAACATGTGATAATTCACTTGCTAATTTTGGTGATGATGATGGTTTGCAGGATTTGCAGGGATGGGAACAGTGGCTGATTGGTTGGTTGGTTAGGTTTTTATTTAAAAAAAATAAAGGTTCATGCTGGTCTAGAACTCTATGCAGAGGCTGGCCTCAAACTCATTGGGAGGGAGTCCTTCTATCTCTATGTCAGGTTCTGAGATTACAGTTGTGAGCCACCAAACCTGGCATATTCACTTATTTTTTGATTAAATAAATAAATAAAACAAGACATAAGAATGAGCAACCTAAATAATAAAGCTGATTTTCTAACTTTTTTTTCCTCTTAAATTTACTAAGCAGCTACTGTGTTAAAACCATGATTCTGGGACCATGTAATAAAGGAGGCATAGACATGAGTTTCTACAAGCTTTCTGCTAATAGAAGAAATAGGCATGTCTTAAATTATCAAGCAGTAGTACTGAAATCATGGAAATATCATCACAATTGTTGTAAAACATAACATAGCCAGAAGACCCAGCAATGACTCTACCATGCTCTCTGGAACAAATACTGGTGCTGCCCATGTTCATAGCAGCACTGTTCTCCATGGCCAAAAGGCAGCAACGATCAGACCAATGAATGAATAAAGCTGATAAATCCCCGTGATGGAGCATTAAGAGGAAGGAAAGTCTGACACTTGCTACAAGTGGATGTGCCTTGAAAATGTGAATGCTGAATGAATATAGCCAAATATAAACCATATGTTGCATGGCTTCATTGCTATTGTGTGCTCAGAATGGGTAAATCCACAGAGGCAGACAGGAGGTTGGTGGTTGCCAAGGAAAAGTAAATGTGGCAGGGCTACTGGGGCCTGGGGTTTCCTGTCAGGGTAACGAAATGCATTGGAACTAGATAAAAGTAGGCACAGAATTGTGCATTTTATGTGGTTCATGGTTGATTTCATGTTTCATAAGTTTACATCTATTTTTGAAGCAATTACTTATGCAGAGTGTTGACAGTGAACTAGTCTCTAACAAGAGAGCCAGTGCTGGAAACATAGGAAGATCAGGTGCAATCTTTCAATAGCTGGTAAAATTCTACTGTCAAAAAAAAAAAAAAAGAAATTCCCTGAAATGGCAAGTCTCATTTTCTTCTGTTTTCTTCAGCAAATCCTACCGGTGTGTGCCACCACTACTAAATCCTGTTTTCTTCTTCTTAGGTTGATACATAAGTAGTGATTTCCCATTGTTTATGGACCAAATGTGCTAACTCTAAAGATGTAATGTTCTATTGGATAACTTTGAAATCTCTGTGCCTTGTTTTCCAGATCTGTTCGATTCCGTTGGTATCAGGGATTTTATCCTTCTGGCTCTCAGCCGGTCACATGGGCCATTGATAACGTCTACATTGGTCCCCAGTGTGAAGAGATGTGCTCTGGGCATGGGAGCTGCATCAATGGCACCAAGTGTATATGTGACCCAGGCTACTCCGGTCCAACCTGTAAAATAAGCACCAAAAATCCTGATTTTCTCAAAGATGATTTTGAAGGTAATCTTTTCTGTTTAGTTCTTAGAAGAATTTACATATAAACACAGTCTGTGATGAAGAATTAACCACTCATGTATATTCTAATAGTTATACTTACAACTGCCAATATTCCAGAGTCCACTTCTCTCTGAATTTTATAGGTTATACTTTGACATGGAATTTAGTGGGGGAGAATGAATAAGACTTTAAATGAGAAATTAAAGGTTATTTCCACCACTCTTTTGTAAAATTTATTTAATTTTCAATAGGCAGGTTAGATCATTAATGTCTTGATACTGCTATTGATGGAATAAGTTGTACACATATGAACCTATAAGAAAAGTCAAAGAAATTCCTTTAACTAGTTAATTATAGTTAGTGTTTGATATTTGTTAGCTAGTTGAGAGTTTTGCACAGCATATTTTGATCTTATTCACCCTCTCTCCTCTGATTCTTTCTAGATCCACTGTTCCACTCAACCCTTGTCCTACCCAACAGTGTGTCTTTTTTTATTTCCTCTTCAACTTTGAACTGCCCAAATATTCACAGATGTGGGGCCTTCTACAGGGAATGGTCTTATCAGAGCTATACTGTTGGACAAACCTGTCTCTCCCTCTCTCAAGAGCAGACCATAGCCAGTAGCTTCTTGGCTAGGGAGAGACTTCATGCCCAACTGCCTTCATGCTGAGACTTGGTCTGGCTGGGCATGTTCAGGTCTTGTGCATGCTTTTACAACTGCTTTATTTTCATGACTTTTGATACTACATGTAATTGCTTATAAGTAGCAAGAGAATATGCTCAAGGGATTATCTTGTATTATAAGAAACAATTTGTTAGAAATCTTGATTCCACCAACCGTTCAGGCAGCCTCTCCTTTTCCACACTGTTATTTTACATCAATACATATGATGCTAGTGTTACAACAGAGAAGAACATTATATACTAGTTATTTTGGGAGCATCTAAATTGTAGATGTGCTTTTACCAGAGGTCGGATTAAACATTTTCATATGGTTGGGCCGATACAGCAGCTATGTGTGTTAGTGAATCAGACAAAAAGATTTTATTTTCCTCCATTTTCTGTAAGACTTTTAATTATTTTTATTTTTAATAATTGTAAAATATTAATAATTTTATTATCTATAATTTTATAATATGCTTTAAAACTACATTTAGGTACAAGCATACAGTGAAACATTACACTGCCATAAAACATTTGAACTATTGATATATTCTACAATTTATGTGAACCTTGGAAATAATACAATAGACAAAAGAAACCAGACTCCCAAAAAATCCATTGCATATTCTGTTTGTGTGAACATCCCAAGTAAGCTGGTCCTCGGAGGTAAGAGTCGGACTAGTCAGTTGCCAGGGATGCAGCAGAAAAGGAAGCTGCTGCATTGTTGATACAGGTTTCTTCTTGAGAGGACAGAAACCTTAAATAGTTACTGGTGAAGGTTTTACTTCCAAAATATACTAAATACTATTAAATTATTCACTTTTAGATTGTTAATATAGTAAACATGTTTTGTGTATTTAAACACATTTAAAAAATACTAAATCGAAGATTCATATCTGAGTAGATTTGAAAACCAGCTTTGAAAGACATTTAACAGCAACTATTAAATTATATTTAAATTTCTGTGGTAAAAAAAAGTATCCATTTTAAAAAGATACTGTGTTATTTCTCCATTAACACTGCCACACATTAGAAAGGACTTGGTAAAGACACTGTGTCCCAGGTTCCCTTTCTTATGGCCCCTCATTCACTTCTGAATAACCAGCATTTTTCTTTGATGTGGCACTTTCCTGGCTGAACCATAGATACTTGGGAAAAGCCCCTCTCTGACATATGAACCTTTATATCAGTCAAGGCTAAGAACACTGAAGATATTCGTATGATAAAGCATCCTTTTAATCCAAAAATGCACTTTTAATGTTTATGGCTTTATATTTTAAAACTACATGACATATTCCATCATAGTTCTTTGAAAACGTAATACAACTATATTCATGGTCACAGGTTAACCACATTTTCCACTTTCTCAGGTCAACTGGAATCTGATCGATTCTTACTGATGAGTGGAGGGAAGCCGTCTCGGAAGTGTGGGATCCTTTCCAGTGGGAACAACCTCTTCTTCAATGAGGATGGCTTGCGCATGCTGGTAACACGGGATCTGGATTTATCACATGCTAGGTAAGTGTAGCACACAATTGTGGACATGAAGAAGCCAGGAGCTCTCAAGGGTGACATCTTCCATGCTGTTATTAGGTGTCGTTCTGCTCAAAGTTCCCAATGAGACACAGATCACATAATTTCTAGTTCAATACCAACATCAGCTGTGAAACACCTAAACAAACAAAGCCTACTATCTGTTATTTTATAATCTTAAGAAAATAGCAATGTTTAATTCACTCTAACTTTAAAAAAAATACTATTGCCTCTATTTTACCCTCCTACTGACTACATTCATTAACACTTGAACTCTAAAGAAAATATGTACATTTACTATCTTGTCTTAGTAAGAAGCTCAGTAGAAATGCATCCTCAAGTTATTCATGATTAAGTTTACCTTCATTAGCAAATATTTAGTTGAGAATATTTGAGGTATGTTCTGTGGTGCTCATAAGCAACTGCCCAATGCCTCACTAGTACATAAGAAGCCATTTTCTAAATTGAGCATAGTCAGTCAGAAAAATACACATTTTAAGCTGGCTCACAGAGTCATGCCCTGTCAGAATGTGTATCCCTTGGTCACTTGATGAGCCAGAACCTTAACAGCAAAACATTACGTACAGTTTTACATGTGTAAAATGCAGCTCTGACCCATTTTTAAATGAACAAGGAAATCATGTTTATGGTTTTAAAACATTTCTCAATATTTTAAAATATATCTGAACATTCCCTCTTTTCCCTGAATTCAGTTTCTGATTATAAATAATATAAGTCACAGAAAATGCAAGTCTATCTAAAATAATTTTATAGTTACTGAAAGCAGAATTTTACCTATCCCACTCTAATGTATATAATTTTATTTGATAGTCTTTATGCCAGATTCTTTAATACCATCCAAGTTCTTTAATTTAGAAATTATTAAGTTTTCCAAATAAGCAATTCAAATATGTTTTTTTCTAAGTAGTAATTTGGTGTTTATGTTATCACTAAATTAATATGAACATCTTTCCAATATAAATAGATAGTACACCTAGTTTTCCCTAGATAAGAACTGTTTTCATTTGTGCAAACATCACTAGGCACTAACATTGCACGTTTCCATTAATCCAATGTTAAAAGCTGCATTCTATAGCTCCTCCAGTTGCATGCTGTGTGGGATTTGCATATATTGACCTTAAAATGTTCAGTGTAAGATCTCAGTGTTTTCAGGGCCATGATATAAATACAGGTTGGGAGAATGGTGAGCAATGAATGGTTTTGTGTATGATACTGATAACATTTATTATCAGTCCTGTTACATTACTGAGTATGTGTGTTAGATTTGACATGAAATTTATTCTGCCTTACCAATTAGAATAGTGGCCAGACCAGGCACCAGCAGCTTGCTGGCCAAAGATAACATGTGAGCCAGTTTTCATTGGCACCCCAGCTGCTTGCTGCCACTCTGTCCACCTCCCCGCCAGCTAGGAAAGCTGCCACTGGCTGGCCGCCACCATTCTCAGAGGCCAGTATCATCTATACCCAGACCTAGCAGCAGTCAGAGTCTGGCAAGCCTTACCACCAACAACAACTCACACTCATGCTTACCCTTCCTTCCCCTAATACAAGAGACAGAAAAGAGGCCCAGGCTTAACACAGCTCTTCCAAAAGTGGCCTGGTCTTTTGAAAAGAGGGGATAGAACTCCTGCATGTAAATGTGTCTCCTAAACCAAGAGATTTAAGATCTATAAATCTATAAAGCTACTGGTAAGATGGAAATGGATAATTTTGCCAGTAGTTATATATATATATAAAATACAGGTGCCACACACACACACACACTATATATATATATATACATACACATATATGTATGTATTATATTCTTCTAATTCCAAACACTGAGGTCTGGAATTCAGTTGTCTTTCCTAGACAAACAATGCACTCGCAGACTTGAACAGCCTTTGGATCTCTCCCAAGATCTTATAAAGTAGCCAAGGGAAGCAATGGCTCTGGCTTTCCTCTGGCTG
The DNA here is from genome assembly GCF_004785775.1 of Grammomys surdaster. Lineage (NCBI taxonomy): Eukaryota > Metazoa > Chordata > Mammalia > Rodentia > Muridae > Grammomys > Grammomys surdaster. Next base: position 206,754 of record NW_021604744.1, on the reverse strand, counting down.
CTTGGAGGAGAGATTCAAGATATAAATATGAGCCAGAATTGCCGTTTTTTCACACTTCACATTTAATTAACTCTCATTCACATTAGAACAGAAAAATCAAGCTTTGAAGTGATTGTTTTGGACAGTCATTAAATCATCATGCTTATTAACATCATCGTTGCCTCATACTGGCTGGAGGCTTGCCTTTTGTTAATGAGGATTTCTCTTTGAAGTAAAAGGCTACAGTGGTATCTTCTGGTGTCAGGTTTGTGCAGTTCTTCATAAGACTAGGATGTGGTAAAGGGGTTCCAGACCCCAGGAGCCAGCCCATACTTCTACAGTACTCCCTCAATGGTGGCCTCTCCTGGAGCCTTCTTCAAGAGTTCCTCTTCAGCAACTCCAGCAATGTGGGCAGGTACATTGCCCTGGAAATGCCCCTGAAAGCCCGTTCTGGTTCTACACGCCTTCGCTGGTGGCAGCCATCTGAAAATGGGCACTTCTATAGCCCCTGGGTGATCGACCAGGTCAGTCTCTTCAGAATTATCTACTTTATGACTTTAGAATGCATGTTAGCCCAACGCCCATGCTTATGAAAGCCCAGACAGACAGTCAAATGACTTGCCCAAGGACACACAGCTAGATTAGATATGGTGTTTAACTTCCTTCCATTCTCTAGCCCATCAATTGCCTAAACCTATAAAAATAAGTGACACAACAGAAGGCCTAGGTCCTGTTTAGAGAGGATGATGCCATATGGATAGACGGACTTTATCAAGCGTGATACAAGGTTATAATTCTCCAGAAAGAGAAGCATGCAAATTAGCATTGATGCGACATGCAATTGTTCTCAAATCCTCTTTTCCAGCCTTTGATGAAAAATAAGTAAGTCTTTCCCAGCATCTTTCTGGACTGCTCTAAGAGATCTTCATACATAATACAGTGTATCAAACAGGACTCAGAGAACCTGTTCACAAATAGTAGAGAGTTCATGCAAAGAATTGCAACTGAAATGCCTCAGGGCATGACTGTCCTTAAATAGAAATTTCACATGGAAAACAATCATAGGCAAACCAAATTTTGCTCTTCCAGCTTGGGGACTTGTGCTTTCCAGTGGCACAATTTGGCCTACAAATGGCTGTGAATGGTTTTGTCAGTCCTTTGATTTGTTTTCTGTAGCTCCTTGCCAGATGGGCAAACAGACCACAGAAACAAGAGCATTCTAAAAACCCCCTAACATTATGCTAGTTGTACAGTACCAGATCCAAGATGGCTGACAGATCAAAACAAACAAACAAAAACAACTGAACTCTTCTGTATGTTAAAACCTAAATCTGGGGTGTTCTAAAATGCATTTCAGATTCTTATTGGAGGAAATATCTCTGGTAATACAGTCTTAGAAGATGATTTCTCGACTTTGGACAGCAGAAAGTGGCTGCTTCACCCAGGAGGCACCAAGATGCCTGTGTGTGGCTCCACGGGTGATGCCCTGGTCTTCATTGAAAAGGCCAGCACCCGTTATGTGGTCACTACAGACATTGCTGTGAATGAGGACTCATTCCTACAAATAGATTTTGCTGCCTCCTGCTCTGTCACAGACTCTTGCTATGGTAAGTATTCCATATCCATACAGAGGGACAGAAGCATGGGTGCCCATGGCCACCTCTGCAGTGGGACTGTTCAGAACCTGTGTTATGGGGCTTAGGAAGATGGCTTAGTAAAGTTCTTACTGGGCAAGCTTGGCAACCTGAGTACAGCTTCCTATCACCCACATAAAAGGCCAAGCATGGCTGTATATTCCTGTAGTTCTACACTGTGAAGGCAGAGATCACTTCATCTCACTGGCCAGCCAGTTAGATTAATCAGTGAGCCTCAAGCTGAGTGACAGTCCCCAAGAAGCAATAAAGGAAAATTCTCAGTCTCCACCACTGGATTACATCCACAGATATGAACACACACATACATACATGAGTACACACACACACAAGTACTCAAGTGATAGTGTTATGTATGCAAATGATCACAGTACATTTTAAATTCTTGGGATCTTCTTGAAACTTTAATTTTTCTCAACAACATTGTGTCATAAATAAAGTATATTTTTAAAACATTGTGGATAGATTGAATTTCAGAAACTAAATCAGTAAGATTTCCACCTGGGGATATAGTTTACTTAGAAGACTGCCTGTCTAGCATACATAAAGCCCTGAGTTTGCTCCCTAGCACCATGTAAATTGCATGGTAGCACATGCTGGTCATCCAAGCTCTCAGGAAGTGGAATCAGAAAGAGAATACAAACTGCCATCATTGTACAGTCTTGACCCTTTACCTGAATTACAGACCCCTCAGGATTACTGAGGAATTCCAAACCTGTGCCACCTTACTTCTAGGACAATATAGGCCCTTGTTCTTTCTTAGATCAGAGAAGGTGAATATGTGAGGAGCTTTGTTTCTCTGTAACCAGATTTTCATATTTCTATGATTTTTAACTTTATTAGGAGGAATTCCAGAAGTATTCTTTGTACTTCAATCACAGTTAGTTAACACTAGTCAGTGGCGGGGGGGAGGGGATGGGGGTTGGTAGAACTTGTGGGAAAAAGATGGGTAAGCAGAAGGTACACATTCTGTATTCAGTAGGTACATTTTTTTTGAATAGGTGTCTCAAAAATTTAGTATTATAGATGACCAAAGGAGAGTGTTCTATAGAATGGAGCTAATGTAAGATGTAATGCAAACTCAGAGGAGAGAGCGTTGATGAATGGTGGTCCCACCTAAGGAGTTAGAGACCATTTGACAACGAGCTAAGTCTCCGTTGGACCTCTATGGCTGGAGTGGATTTTAAAGGGTAGATAGATCAGAGAAGCCATCCCAATCTGAGCCAGTAGCTTATGTAAAGAAGGATCCCCTGGCCACAGGAAAGCTGCAGGAGAATGAAGCATAATAGCCCTAAAAACAGAAATATACTTGGTATTCCAGTGTCCTTCAGTAACTTTAGGAGTCAACAAAAATAACAAAGGAAGCTATCCCAAGGTTGACTCAGCAAGAACAAAGCTAGATTTGACACACATAAGCCAGAAGTGTGTGCTTTAACCATAGGCAGGCACGGCCTCCTGAGAGAGGTACAATGAATAAAGTACTGAAAGAAGCCACAAATCTCAAAGGACCTTCAAGGGCAGGCACAGAAACTTGTGCTTGACAAGGTCACAAATAGGAGACAACAAGCACAGAGGAGTATTGCCTGGTTTCATTTCTGTTGCTGTAATAAAATACCGGACAAATATCAAGTTAGTGGAGAAAGAGGTTTATTCCATCTTATCATTGTGGGGAAGTCAAAGCAGGAACATCAAATAGCTAATCACATCACAACTATAGCCTAGAGCATAGAGAAGCAAATGCATACATGCTTGCTTGATTGTTTGATCAGCTCTATTTCTCCACTCTTGTATAGTTCAAGCCCCTGCCTAGGGAATGACACTGAGCACAATTCTCTGGTTCTCACTTTATCAACCAATTTAATCAAGACAATCCCCAAAGCTAACGTATTGCAGACAATTCCTCTTTTACCAGGTGATTCTAGATGGTGTCTAGATTGGCAATGAATGCCGACCATCACAGGAATCCTGATGTTTTAGGCGAGGTTAGCTCTGAGGTGGTAAGTAGAAAGGAATTTTAGTAAATAAGGTATAGCAATGATCTCCAGTGGAGGTGTGGGGTAAGACAGTGAAGGGGTATAGGGGCAGTGAAGGGAGGTAGAAAGGGCAGAGGTAAGACACTGAGAACAATCAAACAGCAGCAGACACTGAGAACAATTAAACCAGGACTAAATGACAGGCTTGGCACAGAGGAGGTAAGCCAGAGGACTCAACTCTTGGAAATGAATTTTAAACCCAGAGAGCTAGTGTCAAAAATCACCATTAATGAGGTTTGGTGGTTAAGAAAATGTGTTTATTTATGGAAGGAAATGGCGTGTTCCTCTCAGTTCTAGTGACAGGACTTCTTGGTCCTGTAAAGAGGAGGATCTGGGGCTGGAAAGACTGTTCAACGGTTGAGAGCACTCTCTGCTCTTCAGAGAATTGAGTTCAGTTCCCCAGCAACCAAATGGTGGCTTACAGCCTTCTATCCTTGGATCTGATACCCTCTTCTGGCATGCAGGTGTACACACAGATAGAGCACTCATGTAGGTAAAATAAATAAATAATTCTTTAAAAAGAAGAAGAGAAGGACCTGTCTAAGTTGCTCTTCATGATGTATTCAGCATCCTGTGCATTGTCAGGCTCAGCAAGCACTAGCCAAATAAATAAAATCAATGTTGAGACATAAAGCTGGTAGATACAGTCACAGTGTTAGTGTGTATATGTAGACTAGGAGGCCAGGAAGAAAGCACAAAGGGGGGGGGGGGGGGGGGGGGG
>NW_021604744.1:181543-201969 GCF_004785775.1 Grammomys surdaster | reverse complement strand
AGAAGATTTGGAGAAGAGTCTCTGGTCATGAATCCCAAGCACCAAGAGTTTCTCAAGATTCCCAGGGGCATTCAGTGTCTGCCCAAGACCAAAAGCCATGACTTTAAGAAACACTTAAGAGGGTGGTGGAAACTGGGGCATTTACAAAGCATTCAGCAGCCAGAGAAAGGTTGGGTCTGGGAGGGGGGGTAGGTGCGGGGAGGAGAGGAGAAGAGAAGCTGTCGTCAGGAGATAATATATGAGAGAAGAATAAGTTTAAAAAATAAGAAAGAGCAGTAGAGATGGAGAGAGGCCAAATGTTTAGAGGAAGAAAAGGAAGAGAAATACTTAATTTTCTGCAGACCTACAGTCTTACTGCTCTCACGCAAACCCGAACCATAACTTCCAGCCATCTCTTCATGCTTCTTTGATTCCTCAGTGTATTCCTTTATATAATAGGGTAAAATGTATAAGAGAAAGAGCTTCATGGTTTCTAAGAAGTGTCTTTTATTACGAGAGTAAAATTGACACAATGGACCAGAAGTTTTATAAGATGGTCAAAACTTAAAAGACTGTGGCTAGAGAGATAGATGGCTTAGTGGTTAGAGCATTTGCTGTTCTTATAGAGGAGTGCAGTTTAATCCCCAATACCCACACTGAGTGGCTCACAACTGCCTGTACCTCTGGCCAGATACTGTCTATGGACACCCATCCAAACACACAGACACACAGACATACACACAAACACTCACAGGAATAAAAATTATTCTGTCTTAAAATTTTGAAAATACTGCGCCAAACTTTTAACTATTTAAAAAGAAATCATTACATTTATTATGGGTAAAAATGACATGACATTAAGAGGAGTCTTACTGAGGAGAGGGGCTTCATTAGGAGAAGGAGGGGCGAGGGGTGTGAGGGAGCAGACTGAAGCTCAGTGTGTGTGTTATAAATGATTGCTGCTCTTAACACTTGTGGCAGTATCTGAGACCATAATGACTTTGCTGTAATTGTTCTAAGAGGTTCTTATTATAATGGGTGATTCAGGGAAAGTAAATTAATCTCAATGGATCATAACTCCTTAAAAGGAGTTGTAGTTCAGTGTTATTTATAAAATTAGCAAAAATGGCCAGGCATTGTGGTGCATGTTAATCCCAGCACTTGGATCTCTCAAGGTCAGCCTGCTCTATATAGTGATTTCCAGAACAGTCTCTCTGTGAGAGACCCCATTTCCAGATAGATGGATGGATGGATGGATGGATGGATGGATGGATGGATGATGGATGGATGGATGGATGATGAATGGTTGGATGGTTGATAGATAGATGGATGGATGGATGGATGGATGGATGGATGGATGGATGGATGGTTGGATGGTTGGATGGTTGATAGATAGATGGATGGGTTGGTGGATGGATGAATGGATAGATGGATGAATCATGGATGCATGGATAGACAGACAGACAGAGAGATGGACAGATAACAATAATGTACAGAGGGAAAAACAAAACTGGTAAATAGTTCAAAGTCAGAAACATAAACATGGGGAAAAGTAAAACTATTTCATTACATTTAAAACCTATGTACACACAGTAAGTTACTGTGGCTCCTGGGTCTGCAGACATGTGCTTATATTGAGAATACTACTTCCTGTTTCAGCTATTGAACTGGAGTACTCAGTGGATCTTGGGCTTTCGTGGCACCCACTGGTGAGGGACTGCCTGCCTACTAATGCTGAGTGCAGTCGTTATCACCTACAGCGGATCCTGGTGTCAGATACTTTCAACAAATGGACCAGAATCACTCTGCCCCTCCCTTCCTACACCAGGTATTGCTGCTTCTGCACATATTACCCCAATGTGATCAGCTTTGCTGTGTCAGGTTCTAGTAGGACAAAGTTGGAATGAGATGCATGATACTTATTTTTGTATGAACTAAGGCTAACTTAATAGGGAAAGTGCAAGTCAATATTTATGGTGAAGTTCTGTTTTTCTCTAAACCTGGGATTTTCCTGATTTTTAATGCTAATAATTTTTTTTGAATAATGGCTTATACAAGAAAACACTGGCCAAAATGTAACAGCTTCTCCAGCCTAATTTAGAGGTGCCAAGAACCAGCCATTTAAACAAGACCATTGGATACAAAAATAGACTTAAATGGGATCTATTTTTCTGCCATTTAAATCGCTGTCAATATAGCAGTTAGTGGTTTCTTATAAACGGATATAGCAAGGAACTGTTTCCTAACATTAACGTCTACTTTTTAAATTTTATCTTGAATATTACTTTGGAATCTGTCACCTAGAGAATGCCCTCTGCAAGAAACATGTGTAAGTGTTTCACTCACTGCACCAACAGAAAATGCCTTGGCTTGAGAGAAGTACCTGGGGACTGGTAGTGAAGAAGCTGAGTCTGAATTATGTGTGCATTTACTCTCCTGTGTGAGGAATGTGCATAACTACCTTTTCCCAAGGGAATAATGTTCTATGATTCCTTTACAATCTAAAGCACAGGAAAGCTTTAAAATCATGATTGCCACTCCTATTCCTCCTGAGGAAACCTGATTGGCTGCTGCCATCCACAGACCAGAGCAACCAGTATAGAGTAAGAGACCAGTTATGGTTTGGGCTTCTTACTGTCCTGTTGCCTCCTGACAAATGAAGACTGAATAAATCCTTCTAGCAGACGACCATAAAACTCAAGTGTTCATCTAGGACATAACTTTTCTTGGGATTATCATAAATGGAGCAGTTTCAGCCTCTAGCAGCCTATGGCTGCTTTACAGTTGTTGGCTCAGAGGCAGGAGACTTTATTAACTGAGAGCAGAGCTGGCAAGCTTAAACGAGATACGTGAGATTTTGTTGCTCGTTAAATGTATTGTCGTACATGAATTATTAAGGTGGTCTTAATAAGTAACAGGGAAAAAACTCCATTAGGGCTGCCATCTTTTAAGTCTTTATGAGTTCTATGAATTATTACCTGACTACTTGGCAGCATTTTGCAAATAAGTGGCATTCTAAGATTTACTTCAGCTAGTCATTATACCCTTGAGACATCTACTGAAGAAAAGTAATTATTCCTCATATTTTAATCAATGTTTTAATTGTCTCTTGCACATACTCACAAGAATTTTGACCCTTTCAAATGATTCATGAAAGGCCTGTGATAAGCATCCATTTTCCCTTGTTACCGTATTGAAAATACAGTTTATTTAGTATATTATCCTCAGCGCTCATGTTGTGCAATGGTCTTTCAGGTGACTCTGCCTTACAACACACCCCTCTGAGTAATTCAGAAAGAAATGTATGTAAATGAGGCTCTCCTCCCTCTGTTCTCAGTCTGGTGATCTTTTAAATGTGTTTTTCCTTGTTTTAAGTTAAACTTTCAGTGGTAGAACACCTGTGCTTACTGTGCATGAGGCCCTTACTTTGATCCTCACACAGAAATGTTGGTTGGCAAACAAGCAGGCAGGCACACAGACAAGATGCTAATCTAACTGACTGCCTTAGAAGTTTGAGACTATGCTGAAGAGTCTATGTGGTCTCTGAATCCTAAATTTGTAGCTCTCTGCTGGAGTTGCTATTTCAGTTTTTAGGTGTTTTTCTGTAAACAAATATGGTATTGATAGCTTACAAATGCATGCTAAGTAGGTGTTAGAAGTGGCTTTGAGCACAAGATTATTGGAGCCTTTCCACTAGCCTATGATATGGCGGGGGAGCATCTACATCCTGTTGATAATAGGATTAAGTGGAATATGATTGCCAACCCGTGGCATGAAACATTTTATTAAGCTGAAATAGCCAATTGTAATCAGTACCAGTTGCTTACCCATTCAGTCATATATTTTTAAAAATATACTTTTAAGTAATTGTTTCCTAGGCTTTAGTATGTGCTGGGGTTAACCCTATCTCAAAGGTCTTTTAGTTCAGTAGAAGGCAGAGGTATTCCCCAGAGATCACTGGCACTCAAAACTAACATTACAATTTAGCTGTGGTGTGATGGAATACTGGAATATGATATACTAAGATTGGATATCTCAAGGAAAGATGACTTGGTCAGGAAGGCCAGAGAATGCTTTAGTGAGAAAGACTAACTTTGGTATGATCTAAAGGTGAACTGTGTAAAGAGTAAGAGCAGGGGTGTCTAGCCAAGGATTGTACACTGTGGTAGCAGGAAGTTGGTATGTGTGAGTTCAGAAACAGAAGGAAAGAAAGAAAGTGAGATGGGAAAGGGTATCAAACCATGAAGAGCAGGGTTATAGGAATCCTTACAAGTCTGTTAAAGTGTTCAGGAATGAGGTGTGGTTAGTGAGCATCAAATTCAGAGAAGCTTATTCTAATTGGACAGTCAATGAGAGAGGGTAAGAGTAAAGACTCTCAGAGAGAGTCAGACAGACAGACAGACAGACAGACAGACAGACAGACAGACGTAGACAGACAGAGACTGGTAGTGTGTTCTCAATGGACATAGAGAAAAATGAAGACTATTCAGCTGTAGACCCTGACGATGAAGAGGACATTGTACGTGGAGGGAAAGGGCAGTGTTGGAGATGAATCTGCTCTCTCTCAGATAGGCAACATCAAATGGATTGAGGTGTTTTTCCTGATAAGGAATCCTGAGACTAAACAAAGATATATTATACTCCACTCCAGGTACTACTGTGGTAAATCCTAAGAACTTGGCATAGTTTTTTTATCTTCATTCCTGGCCATATGCATTGGTTAAGTTAGTTCTTCCTGGAAACCCATCCATAAAATCAAAATGAGTGAAAAGCATTAGTTCAGCCTCACGAAAGTGAGCCCATAATAATGTTATAACACTGTCTTAACTTCCTTCTCTGCAAAGGATGTAACCTATTGAAGAAACTGTAAATGATTATAACTTAACATTTTGCTGGGGAACAGACTAGAAGTCCCACCAATATTGAAAACTCAGAGTTTGTACTGAAGATCAGAATCAGAGGGAGTTTTGTGTAGAGATGTGTGAATTCTTCTTTGAAGAATTCAATGGATAAAGAGAAGAACATTCTAAACCAGGGGATCTAAGTGAACCAGATAGAAACACATGGGCATGCGCCTCAGAGTTATTGTTTAAAGCAGTAAAGTGTGAAAGGAGGTCATTAGTGGACTCAGGTTTACTCACAAAAAGCACTGAAGCAAGGCAAGAGAGCAAGGGTCATGAAAATGGAGGTGAGGGGATAACTTAGCTGGCAAAGGTCCCTGCTGGGCAATCATGAGTTTGAGCCTCAGAACCGGGGGAAAAGAAGCCAGGCATAATGACAGAATTGTAATCTTAGCACTGGGGCCTGAGACAAGCAGATTTGAATTTGTGAATTCACTGGGCAGTCACTCTAGCCTACTTAGCCAGTTCCAGGCCAATGAGAGACCCTGTCTCAAAAAAGCAGACTTGAGGACTCCTAAGGAATGGTACCAAAAGTTGTTCTCTGGCCTTTGCCCACACATACACACACACATGCACTAACTTCTCCATTGCATGTAAAAAGAAGACTCCCAGGTTTGCAGATGGAAATCTGTTCATAATACTATAGCTGTCTCTGCTCTCCAAAAGAGAATAGCTGAGTGGAAATGACTCAGAGGAGGCAGGAAAATGGAGAGTCAGAATAACACACTGTCACATGTTAATGTGATTGCACATGAGATGTGACTGCCATGCAAGAAAAGATCAGTGACATTGGCCACAGACAAGAAAAAAAGTCTCAAAATTTTTTCAGATTTTTTGTCAGTTTTTAGTGTCTTCAAAAGAATAGTTTTCAAAGCTACCAGAAATAATGTATCTGGCCTGAGAGGCCGATGAGAGCCAGATAACTGATAGAGACTTAACCAGTGTGTTAGTGATGTGCTTTCATCGCTTGCCTATGAGACATGGTCCTAGCAAAATGGAATAGAATGGAATGAGTTATTGAAAAGGACTAAAGGAAAGACTGGATGATGTCAAAATCAATTCCATACCCCCAATCCAAATCTGCCTTCCTATGTATTACCAACCAGACTTAAAAATAGGAGGTTAGTTCAAATGGCATAGGTTCTCGAAGTGTCAGCTGAGAACCCGGGAGAACTGGAAGGGCAGGTAACTCAAATCCACTGAGAAAGGACAGAAGGGAGTGGCCACAGTACGGCTAAGGGGAGACTTGGCTATTTTAAGTTAAGGTGAAATGATCCACTACCGCAGGCCCAGTGACCCAGCTGCTGCCATCTTCCTTAAAGATTAACTACAACACACATGCTGTAAGCCAGGTACTTTAGCCACAGAAGGGAAAAATCTGTGGGAAGTTAAAGGAGAAACTAGAAGCAGGGCTGGGGGGGAGAAGGGGTGGTGGTAAAGCAAAAGCAAAAGCAAAATAAAGTTAAAGGGAAGGCAACTTTTCAGTGAGATCCCCACATACACCTGAGAGTAAAGAAAGCAGAACCAAGCCAGCAAGCATAACATTTACTGTGATCTTCAAATATCTAGGAGAGCCAGGAGTTCATTTTGTTAAAGAGAGATTCTTTATCTCTGTCTATTGTTATTCCAATACAACAGGATGTTTATAAAGGCTTCATTGTTCAAACATTCATGACTGAACAGTCTATGTAAAATGTTAAAACTAGCAGGAGAAATCCTGGACTAATATCTCAGGCTGTCTTCTCCTGTGTTGTTTAATACTTTGAGCGTCACTAACTATGGTTTGTTGGCATTTTGGGTTCATAAAACATAGTAATTTTGTATAGTACCACTGAATCCCACACACTGAATATGTTGTTATATTGGCACTCGTGTTAAACAGGTTAAAACCATGTCTATGTGTTCTGCAGTAGAGATTCAGCTTCCTCTGAGCCGTATGTACTACCAACTTCTTACCAAGTTTATATCAGAGAATTTGATGTTTGACTCGTCTTGTACATATATGTGAGTTATTGAAATTGCTTTCACAGCTAAATATAAGTCGTCCTTCACTGAAAAGATAAGTTGAAAGCTAAAGGAAATCTCTTATATTCAGTCCAGCCTATTGAGTAATATTCCAGTGAGGTGGAATATTACAGTTTTTATTATTGTTTTCTGTGATATTCAGCACAATTTTTTAAAGTTACTTTGCTTAGAGATGAGAGCTACTCTTTTTTATTTTAAATTCTGAAATTAAAAATTCCCTGTGCTTTTAAAGGATTTTTGTTGCCTTATATTTTTATTTATTTAAAAAGCAAATATACTAAGTTAAAGAGACCCCCATGTACTCAGTCACTGCAACCAATGCTGATTCGTAAGTAACTCCACTTACTCTAACCCCATGCTGTTTTGATGTAAATTCAAAACATCATAGCATTTCCACTAAAAATATTTCAGTGCACGTTACTAGACAGGAAGAGCATTTTGGACAGCTGTGATATAATTATCACAGCTAAAGATGGCAATTTCTTGTTCATAACTTCTTCAATATTCACCACTCAGAGTTCCTGGTCTCATAAAGTGTCATAAAGTTTTTGCAACTCAGGATACAAATCAGGATAATTTAAGCCTCCCAGACCTCCTTTAAGCTCTCTTATCTCTTCTCACTGAGTGTCATGGCATACTATTGTCTTTTGTTGAGGCAGGTCATGGGCCCCTCCCTCTCCCTGCTGATGACAGAAAGATTTGGAGGCTTCTGGGATATACTGAATGTACCACTTCCTGTCTCCACACACATATACTCTTCAGCACCAACAGAAGTACTCCAAAGTCTTAATGTCAAGGACCCTGTGCTTGGCAGTGCTTCCAGTATTTCAGCTGTTTGTTTCAGTTTTCGTCTTCCCTGAAAACCACCATCACCACATTCCTATCTTTGCTGATGGGGTGTCAGAAACATCTGTATACACAGCAGCAGACCAAACCCCAACAGATCTCTCTTCCTCCTCTTAGTAGACAGGGCTGGACAAAGAGGTTATCTGCTTTCCCTATGTCACTCACTCAGGGGCCTGTACCAAGATATAGTGAAGGTCACTGTTTGTCTCCTCTCCAGAGAAAAGAAAAGCTTAGAGGAGTGACTCATGGAAATGCTCCTTTTGCTAGCTGATATTTTTTTTAATAAAGTAATCCTGGAGGCTGGATAAACACTGTATATCCGGTGTGTGTGTGTGTGTGTGTGTGTGTGTGTGTGTGTGTGTGTGTGTGTAATATATATGTAAAACACACATTTATAACTACATAGTTACTTAAATATATACCAATACCTAGTATAAGTCAAGTGATTCTTGCCTTATCACGCTGGTTTGTTAGTGAATCAGTGTATGACTAAGGCACTGGGCCTCGTCATCTTCATCAGCAGATTAAGAGTTAACTTGAGTATTTAGGTGTCTATTTGAGGGTAAATGTAATGTCAGGTAAGATCAGAAAGACTGAGATCCTTAGCTGTGGTTTCTTTCAAAGGAATTTGTCCCATCATGACAATGACAGTGAAGTCTTCCTGGGTAAATGGAGTCATTCTGCAGAATCTAAGAGTATGAAATGTTTACTAAAACCTATTAAAAGGTGTGGCCATGTCATGGGGAAGGTGCACAGTGTATTTGCAGTAACATATTAATGCTTAGCAATTGATATTACTAGAATGTACTTTTGAAGCACCTCCAATGTGTTGATGGAAAGGAAGTGGTATAAACTTAGAAAATAATCAAAAGGAGAGATTTCAAGGGTATGTGAAAATAAGAAATTTGCTCTGGGGCCCTTTTTCCTCCAACTTGGAGAAGCAGCAGCTGGTAGCAACCATCATTAGATGGGACCTTCAGGATAAGCAATGACACCTGCCAAGGGAGACGCCAAAGCGCTCGTAGGTCTTGGTAAACATGAACAATTAATTAATTTTCACAACACCCTTGTGAGTCAGGAAGCAGCATTTTCTGAGCTTTGCAGATGGGAAAGTGTCAGCATGTAGATCTAAGTGATTTGGCCCCTCTCACAGAGAGGCCAGGCAGGGCTGGAAATAAGTTGCTTCATTGGAAAGGCTTAGAGGTTGAATTGAACTTCTATATTCTGCCTCTGAATCGATATTGCACTTCTTCCCTTTAATAAAAGTGCTTCTTCTTCCTATAAAATAATAATGGATGATGTATTTGCCTATGAGTATGTGACTACCAGATATTGCTATTCCTTAGAATAGAAAACCATTGCATTTCAATAGGGGCTCAAAAATTGTCATATCTGACCTCCTTATTGTGTAGAAACATTCACTTGCTCACTGAGAACATAGAGCTCACTGGTGCCAGAGTACAAATTAGAGCCCTCGCTTATCTTTAGACTCATTGGCCAACTCCAGTGTCAGTTCAATCTTCACATGGACTCCTACTGATTCCTTTTCTGTGGAGCTCAAGAGAGAGCAATAGACTGAAAAGGGGACGGGTTGGAAGTCTCCACAAAAGCCGGCACCTCCAGCAATTCATCTGGCTCTTAAATCTCCTGTTCAGTCTTTCTGTTCAGAGGCTACCCAGACTGTGACTGAACAAAACCAGTCATCAAAAAGCCACCACCTGCTAGGCAGCCCGTGCTACCTCTCCAGCCTTTTCCAGAAGCCATCAAATTACTGTCCCTCCAACACTGACCCCAGTTCCCCCCTCAGCCACCTGCATGGTATCTTTTATTTGCTTTTTTTGGGAATGTTTATTGCTGTCAACTTAATATTCTTGCAGTAGATATTTATGAAATCCCCATTTATAAGCACTACAGACAGTGAAACAATTAACAGAAAGAATAATTAATAAAAGCAACTGCTTCAAAAATGGACACTTTATAAGGTGACATGGGCTTTAGTAGCCGTGTATGTGTGTGGTATTGGGGAACAGGGAAAGTTTATTACATGTTATTATCGATAAGCACGGAGGACACAAAATAATATTCCTTGCCTTTCAGGAAATTTATAATAAAATCAAAAGACAGAATAAATTATGTGCAGGCTGACTACATTCCTTTCGCAGTGGCCTGGAATATCAATCAGCTCCCTGTCTCTATAGAGCACCACTCAGAGTTGAGCCAAAAGAGATCTGCCCCACATGCTGCCTTATGACTTAACATGCCAGGAAGGAACTGTGTCACCCTGAAACATATGCACATGTGTGCTAAACTGTGTTAAACACCACATAAAAGCAGATTGCTGTGGGTCTGAATAATATGAAACAAATGCCATTTTTAAAAGGGTCAGAAAGAAAATGTCTCTTTGAGGACTGACGTTTCCTGTGAGTTCCTACAAGCAGAGAGAGTGCACTCCTCTTGAGGGGAAAACACTAGTACAGAAAGGTGGGAACAAATTCCATGTGCTCTGGAAACCTCAAGGATTGATGCTTAAGATGTCCAGAAGGGAGAAGAGGAGAGGCCCGCTCACACCAGGGGCCAAGGACAGGACTTGGTGCTTAAACTCAGTGCAATATGAAGTGAAAGATCTGAGCTGAGGAGACGCCTCTGCTGGTAGTGTGGGAGCTTGAGAGAAAGGACTGTGAGAAATCAGTTTATGCCAAGATGCTCAGGACACAAACAGGACTGGGCTGTTTTCCAGAATGAAAATCTTAGTTATAGGTTATTCTTTTTGGATTATTAATCAAATTTTAAGTACGTATCTTTGATTAGAAAATGTAAGACTGTTGCTGTGATTTCATCTTTTTTCCCCTTCCTGAAACACATATTCCCTGACCAAAATATTAGGTCTTTTAGTATAAAGTATGCATGGCTCAGTAACCACAGTTTACTTCTCTAAAAGTTTTGAATGGTTGCACAAGGCCCAGGTATTGTTTGCGTCTTACTGCCATCTAGTGGCTGTGAACACGTTTGATTGCTGAACAAGATGTTCTCCAAACTGTGAAGGAGAAGCATTGCTGCTTCTGAAATGGAGAACTTCTGGGTTTATATGTATTTATTTCATAAAATAAGCCTGGCTTTATTTCTTACCTCTCCTTCTGCATGTATAATTATTTCGGGTTCCATTGATCTCTCTGTTTTATGTTTATCCTGTCCCTAAGGTTCCATTAGAACTGTTCCTGGATGCTGAGTGAGGTGGATGCCTGTTTCACTGCACAAAAGTATCTTGCCCTAGAGAGCAGCGGAAGAGCATGAAACCCAGCCCACATTCTGTTCTAAGTTAGAGGCAGAAGGGTTACAGCTGCTCAAGGATGGGCATTCTTCTCCCAGTTTACATCCCTGATGTCTCCATACAATGGCTTCCATGCAAAACTCAGACTTCCATTGTTCCCCTAAGGCTTCTGGTTTTAAGATTAGTCTATGATGTAGTCCTTTTTTCAAGACCCAGCAAGATCCCGGGGGCAAAATGCTTGCTGAATCTATTTGTTTGGCTTAGTACTGTTAACTAGAGGTTTGTCTGGGCTGTTGTTATATATTTGA
Organism: Grammomys surdaster; assembly: GCF_004785775.1. NCBI lineage: Eukaryota > Metazoa > Chordata > Mammalia > Rodentia > Muridae > Grammomys > Grammomys surdaster. The sequence goes on along the minus strand of NW_021604744.1, from coordinate 190,642 downwards.
AAATAGGACTGGGAAAGTGTGCCTTTGTGTTGCCCTCTTCAAGCTTACTAGAATACATTTTCTTCATTGTAAATCTCTTCTTCTTCCAAGGTCTCAAGCCACTCGTTTCCGCTGGCATCAGCCAGCGCCTTTTGACAAGCAGCAGACCTGGGCAATAGATAACGTCTATATTGGGGATGGTTGCCTAGACATGTGCAGTGGCCATGGGAGATGCATTCAGGGAAGCTGCATGTAAGTTGGAATATTTCTTATGTCTAAATATTGCAGCTTATTTCATTGGGGGCTTTCTAGAACTGGTTTTGTCATCACTCCCCAAGTAACTAGCTTTTGCATTTTCCTGATTACAATACTGAGCTAACAGTGGAACTGATGGCCACTGTAACTACTTTACATCTGATTAGCACCTGAACAACAGCTACATTGTCAAGAGAAAGCTCAACTATAATTGACAGTATTCATCATTCTTCTGTTTCTGTGATACATTTGAGCCTTGAAAAGATGATAGAAAGCTTTCGGGAGTTCAATAGATTCTCACCAAAAATAATATATTAAGTCAGCGTAGAAGGGAGTGCATGCATTTGTTGAGATTTAGTTGATACTCTCATGCTGTTTGTATAATAAAGCATAAACATATCTGATCAGTTTATGAGGCATATTTCACAGAAAAACCCTCTATAGCATTCTTTATAGATCTTTAGCAACTTTGGAAGAATCTATGTTTTAAGCACTTGGATAGATATGTATGTATACACATACACACACGTACACACATGTGCACATAGCTGCACTACAGCCTTTTATGCTTCTTTTTCTAAAGTCATGCTGTTTGATTGAGTGTATAGACACTAATAGAAAAATGCATATTATCTTCTCCACTAATCTGTAGACATGGAAAATTTGGCCCTTGGTCAATGATTGTATCCCATATCCAGAGTGCCTCTGAAGAGCCCTGGGCAGCCTCCCTGAACAGAGAGTGGAGAACTCTGTTGAGGGATGGCAATGCTTATCCAAAACATGGCTGCTGTTGAGCACTCAGCCACTTGGTTCTTAAATTGCCGGAAGCTTCTGTGAAAGAGACCAAATCCATATCCTATTATCCTCGAGGAGTGTGGTTGGGCAGCTGCAATCCTATAGGTCATCCCTTGGTCACATGAGTCAGGACTTCAGTACATTGTTTAAACTTGTTTCTTTCCCTCAGCCTGAAACCACTAGACATTACTTTAGGAAAGCCCTGAGGAGGTTAATTCAACCTCTGGTGTTGTTAAAGAAACCTGGTGATCTTTAGCCAAGCTCTGCAACTCTGAAGAGCAGTAACCTTTCATGACCCCAGAATGTGGGAATACTTGGGCTTTCTCTGATGTTGACTCTGCCTTTCTCTTGTTCCACACCCAGCTGTGATGAGCAGTGGGGAGGCCTGTACTGTGAGGAGCCTGAGACCTCCCTTCCAACCCAGCTCAAAGACAACTTTAATCGTGCTCCCTCCAACCAGAACTGGCTGACTGTGAATGGTGGGAAGTTGAGTACCGTGTGCGGAGCTGTGGCTTCGGGCCTGGCTCTCCATTTCAGTGGGGTAAGAACTGGGCTAATGGTTTCTCTTTTCTCCAACCTCTAAGTTCCCCACAAGTCCCATGAGTCCCTTTTAAAGTTTAATCAGCCAATCAAGATGCAGTTATCCTTGATGCCTAGTCATGATCTGAACTTTCAACTTTACACAAATCAGGCCGCACTGAGCATTTACAGTATTTTCCTATCAAAAACTTGAGACTATTTAAAGACTCAGCTTGGGTCAGCACAGGGAATATTTAAGAACACATTTTAAAGGATTTACATATATTTCCATCCTGAGAAAGGAGACCTGTACAGTGTGTGTGTTGGGGATAAGGGGGTTTCCATCTTGATCAAACCATAATCGAAAGTTCTTGAGCTCACTACACATTTGGGATAAAAGAGTAAAAATCTGGGAAATGAACTTCAGTGTTTCTTGAATGTATTAACAACTTTTATAAATCATTCCAGGAAGAATAATTTATCAGTAATTACTGAACATTTGTATTTGGAGCATATTATTTTGTGTGTGGCAGAAGCAATGTGTGGCAGAAGCAATATTGGAATACTTTCCTTTGAAAAAGAATTGTAATCATTCTATTTTGCTGCTAAATTTTACATTTTTGAAAGCATACTATCTCTAGTATCATGATTAGATAGGCAAATTAATAAAAAAATAACCAATTTACACTCAACCCTTTTTTTTAACTGTACTCTATTGCAGAGTTTATATTGATGCCAAAGAAGTAGTCCTATATTATTTATATCCAATATTCTACCCAAGAGTAGCAAAGTATATATTATCATAATGACTATAATGACTGTTTTATAATTGACAACACTAAGAACACATATTCAAGATACTCTACCTCAAGTAGAAGTGGGAGTGGCTCAGATGTCCATATACGTTCAATTAACAAATACCTACTTATCAAGATTAATTGATAATTAATATAAATGACATAAGTTAGCTATGAATATTTAAATAAATGCCATTTGGGGGTGGGGAGAGATGCCTCAGTCAGCAAGTACCTGTATGCATAAAGACTTAGATCCCCAACATCCATGTAAAAATAAGGCCTATGTAACCCCAGTTCAGAGTGTAGGTGTGGGTTGGGGTAGAAATTAGAAACAGCCAGATCTCCAGAGCTCATTGACCAGAAAGTCTAGCCAATTTGTAAACTCCATGTTCAGTGAGAGACTCTGTTCAAAAATAAGGTGAGGTATGATAAAGAAAAATACCCAACATTAACCTCTGACCTCTACTTGCATGTGAACACATGTGAACATGCACAGGTGTGAAAACATAAACTCATGCCCCCATGTGTACTTACACAAAACAACCACACTCATTTAAATAAATAAATAAATTTTTAAAACATTTTAAAGGGCATTGTAACTCTCATAATTAAATCATATAAGTATTTCAGTTGTGGTTATCTTTAATATTTTATTCAAAATAGTTATGTCTGAGGGCTAGAGAGATGGCTCAGGGGTTGAGAGCATTTGCTGTGCTTCCAGTGGACCTGAGTTTGATTCTCAGCATTCACATGGTGGCTCACAACTGTCAGTAACAACAGCTCCAACACTTATACACACAGATGTAAATAAAATAAAATAGTTATGTCAAAATATTACTTCATTAATAACTGGTGCTTTTTAGCAAATACTAATAGTTGAAAATACATTAATAAAAACTTTGCACACTTTAATTCCTACTTTTACTTTGATATATATACATATATATATACACATATATATGTATATATATGTGTATATATATATATATCACACACACACATATATATGTGTATATATATATATATACATATATACATATATATATAAATGGAACCTCCTTAGAATATATGACATAATGTAAGTATATGAGACTTATAGTAATAAGTCTCAAACACTGAGAATTGGAAGTTCAGCAAACATGAGGTGAGCATCATGCTAGAAGCTAATGTAAGAGATAATAGAACAATCAGAGAGATAATATAAGAGAGATAGTAACAATACCATGAACCTTGAATTACAAAAACAATATTTAAAAGAAAGTAAGAGAAAAGCTGTAATCTGCAGGGTCTGAAATCAAGATTGCTTCCTGATGCTCCTTTCCTATTCTGCTTCTTTTCCTTAGGGCTGTAGCCGATTGTTAGTTACTGTGGATCTGAACCTGACTAATGCTGAGTTTATCCAGTTTTACTTCATGTATGGATGCCTCATTACACCGAGCAACCGTAACCAGGGAGTCCTGTTGGAGTACTCTGTCAATGGAGGCATCACCTGGAACTTGCTGATGGAGATTTTCTATGACCAGTACAGTAAACCTGGGTTTGTATCTGTTCTGGCTCCAATAACTAGGATGTTGAGAAAAAGTGCTTAGTAAGGCTACTATTAACCAGTCAAAATGCTTAGTAAGGATACTAGTAACCAGTCTTCAGGGACTGAGGTAGGGGACTACAGCTTACTCATCAGTAAAGAACAACTCTGAGACAGAAAAAAACGGAGAGCTTTCTAAGCTACACAATCACTAAGCAGAGTTTATTTTAAGAACTTTCACATTCCAGAGTAAGATTAGTTGCTAGATCATAATGCCAACAGTAAATAAGCTTAGTGCAAAAAAGAGAGAGAGAAAAAAAAGACCATGGAGGCTGAGTATATGATAATTTCAAAACTATTTGGAGAAACACAAACATTTGTTTATAAAGTATCTGCTCAGTATACACAAGAAAACAGTAAGATAGAGAATATCCTTAAGATGCCTAGGACACATTAAATCATTTTAAAACCCTAAACAGCCATCATTTATGAATCTTTAAATCTTTTAGAAAAGCAGTTTTAGAAAATCAGTATAGCCATTTAGCAAAGTCAGAAGGGGCCAGATGAGGTGGTGCCCTCTGAGTTCTCAGTAACTCTGAGACTGAGGTTGAAGGATCATGGGAGAGCATATATTGGACAACATAGTGAGACCCCCCCCCATCTCAACAACAGAAGGAAAAAGGAAAGGGAAATGAAATAAAACAAGAATATTGAATCAGGAGTTACCCTCCTCCCCTCAAGGCTCAGCAATCTGTGGAGAAGATGGGGCAGAGGATTGTAAGACGCAGAGGTAGGGTAAGTTCCCTTGAACTCTGTGTTTTCCAGACATGACAGGGCAAAGGCACATATGAACTCATGGAGACAAAGACAGCATGCAGGAGACTTGTGCAAGCTAAGCCAGACAAAATTCCAGCATAGAGGAGGGGGGTAGGGTGGGCATGAAATCCCACCTGATACACAAGGAGCTGTTGGTATTTGATTACTTCTGGGAGAGGGAACAACAGTTTTCTTTAGTGGAGTGGAATTTGGTGCATCACAAATATTCCATGACAGACCCTGTGACTAGTAGTCAGCCAACACAAACTATTGCATGTATCCCTTTAATAGGGAAAGAGAACAGAATGTGGAGTTGGGTCAGAAGAGAGGTGGGGAAGGATCTGGGAAGAGTTGGAGGAATGAGAATGAATATGATCAAAATATATCATGTGACTTCTCAAAGAGTAAATTTGTATAAAAAAAGTGGGGGGGGGATTGGGGAGAGATATAAACTATTTGAAGTCATTCTATCTCAAGGGAATGAGACAAAGAGAGATCCAGTAAGACACCCAACACCCTCCTCTGGTCTCTACATGTACACCCACACATGCGCCCCACAAAACTCACACAACAGTAATAAGTTTAAAAGGAATTGGGCAGATGAGCTCTAACATCAAGAGACATGAAGAAATAAATCTTGGAGAGGCCTGTGTCAAAGCTGCTGCTCTCTAAGTACCCAGTAACAACATATTTGTTGTTACCTTTTCTTTCCTTAATGTGAACACTAATGTCCTTCCTGGACCAAAGAATGCGCAAAGTGACTGAAGTGTCCAAAGCCCATTTACATGTATCCTTGTTGGTTGCTATCCAGAATACAACCTACTGTGCTGGGCAGGTATAACTTAAAAAAAGACACAAAATAACAGCAAGGCCAAGCAGATGGCTCTGTGGCAGAGTACTGTCTAGCATGTACAAGGCTATCAACATCGAAAAGAAAAACATCACCAAGGAAATGCTGTGTTAACAAAAGGAAAATACCTACACCTCTTTAATATGGAAGGCAAAGATTAAAGCAACTGTTATTACAGCCCTTAGCTTTAGGATCCATCCCAAGATTAACGTGGACAGGAACTTTAGCAATAAGAGGCTGCTCTTGAAATACAGCTGAAACAACAGAGAAAAGGATGATGCAGAGACACAGGGAGAAAACTAAGGAAATTGTTTCCCTGAGTTCAGTGAGCTCTGAATATAATCAAATGTGTGGTTATATTGCTGGCTTGCAATGCATATTTTTTAATTGCAATTGTAAATGTAAGCCTCATTTCTACATGATGAATTTGTATTGGAGCATTAAGTTATCTGTCCTTGGTGACTAAGTCAGAAGACGTGCTGAGGTTGTTAGCAATTCTCTGTCAGTATTTCTTCCAATGAAGCCCATTAACAAAGCCTTGTCTGTACCACAGTCAACTGAGACCTGCTTACTTTCAGGCTGAGGCTCAAACATCCTCCCACAAGCTAGTGTCCATATTCCCAGCCTGTTGCTTTGAACTTAGCAGATTAAAGTAAAAAGCAAAGTGCCAAGGAGGAAAGAAAGAAGGTTGAAAACAACCCTTATGTAGCAGGAAAAATAAGGCCAAGATTGGCTTGTATCTCTCAGAGTACGTACAATATGGACTCACAGTTACCTACCCAGGGTCGCAGATGTCTAAGGTCCACAGGTGGCTCAGATGGATAGCTAGCTATGGTGTGCTTACATTGTTTACATTCTGTTTCTCTAATGACTTGTAAAAGGAAGCTAGTTAACAAGGGTCCACACCCAGGAGTTGATGTGTTAAGAGGAAGAGTAGAGAAATGGAAGTGTATCTGGGAGGAGCTGAGGATGAGTATGATCAAGATACATTGTATGAAATATATTCAATGGGATAAACTCAAATGTAATAAAGCTATTTTTTAGTTTGTTTGGGAGCTAGAGAGCTGACTTAGTTGGTAAAGTGCTTGCCTTGCAGGAATATTAGGAACGAAATTAGATTGCTGGTGGTCATCTAAAAGCTAGTTCTAGTGGTGTCCACCTGTAACCTCAACACTAGGAAGGTAGACAGGATCCCTGGAGCTCTCTAGCCTACCAATCAGTGAGCTCCAGGCAGTGATAGACCCTGTATCAAAAAGTAAAGTGGAGAGCACTCAACATTGACCTCTGACCTCCACTTGTTAACATACATATTTGCATGTACAGCTGGAGAGAGTGGGGGAGAGTTTTAAATAGGATATATAGTTGCTTACTGCTGTTTCACATCTTCTCTTCATATGAAATATTTAACAAATATTTTCCTCACCCCCACTATTTTCCATTTAGATTCGTGAATATCCTTCTCCCTCCTGATGCTAAAGAGATTGCCACTCGATTCCGTTGGTGGCAGCCACGACATGACGGCCTTGACCAGAATGACTGGGCCATTGATAATGTCCTCATCTCGGGCTCTGCTGACCAGAGGACAGTCATGCTGGATACATTCAGCAGCGCCCCAGTACCACAGCATGAGCGCTCTCCTGCAGATGCTGGCCCTGTTGGGAGAATTGCTTTTGATATGTTCATGGAGGACAAAACGTCAGGTGCTTTGCTCACGAACACTGGACAAAAGTACAATGAAATGCAGTTGAGGGGGGAAGCTTATCACAAGTGAAACTGGGTCCTTTCCAGGTGTTTGGATAATGCAGAAACAAAGAGGACATCGTTCGTTTGTCCTGTCAGCCTTCCTATTAGACACTGATCTCTTTACTGTCATTATAGAACAATGGGAGGGACATTTTTGTTTCTGTTTCCTATTTTCTACTTTGGAGGAAAAGAACCAACATTTCCTGGCCTATTGTTGCTCCTGATGGTGTTTGGGTCATGGTCTCTCTCTGTGGTTCAGGCTATCCTAGAATTCACCATGAAGCTTAGGCTGCCCTCAAACTCACAGTGATCCTCCTGCCTCATCCTTCTAGTTCCTTTTTCAGCATCAAAAGGCAGAATGCCGTGTTTTCTGCAAGTCAGGCACATTCACAGTGGCATTTCGTGTTTCAGATCTTGTCTCAGGGTCTGCTTGCTATAGATCTCCCTTCTTATCCTTTGTCCTCAGCAAGGATAGGTCAGTGACCATGGCAACTGTGGGAGCTGAACCAATTCTCATCAGAATGCTTTTTGTTTTATAGCATTAAAATAGGTTTAAGGCAGTATCTTATATTAAGGCTGTGGCTTTGCGGTCTCACATATATTGGTTGTACTTGGTAAAACAGTGTGGTCAGATACATGCTGGTGATGTTTAAATATCTGTCACCTCCTCACACTGTACATCTACCCAGCAGTGACAACAGCCATCCAGAAAGTAATACGCTGTGTCTCATCCTGCTTAGCGCTGATGTCTAGCCCTCCCCCCCTCCAAAAAATAGCATGTGGCCAATTTTACAATAATAAAAACTTTCCAGAGAAATGGTACACCTAGGGAAAAATGTAAGGAATTTTAGTAACTTAAAATACTGAATTAATAATGTTTTACTCTAAAAGCAAGAAATTATGTTCAGGCTATGAAATTGAGAAAAATACAGAAAATCATGAGGATTAAAAATTAGAAATCACCCAGGGGATAACCAGTATCACTATTTATAAAATAATTTCAGTGTTTTATATGCCTAAATATTCAAGTATAAAGAACACTAGTGTGGTAAACTTAGCATTTTACATATAATCAGTTTCTTTTTTGCTGATGTTTTGTGTTGTTGACACAGTCTTATGTAGCCCAGGTTATTCAAGCTTGCCAAGTAGGCAAGGTTACCCTTTACTCCAAAGTACTGAGATTACAGTATATACCACATGCCTATCTTAATCTGTGCTTCTTAAGTAATCTCTTTATATTATTCCTTAATTTTTGCCAGGTTAAATTCAACTTAGCACGTTAGGATTCTAATGTAATCTTTGTGCCTAACTATACAATGCAAAGCTTAGTTTTTCTCAAATACTGTCTAGGCCTCCAAAATTATTTGTTCATCCATTTAGACTGGTTTTCAGAATCCAGCGAAGAAGAAAACAGGGAATCACTTGAAATAGTTCTGCTATGTATGTTGAAACAATTCTAATGATCTTATGATAACACAGTACCTATAGTTAATGATATAATATTGGGCTGGACATAGTGGCTTCTACTTGTAATCTCTACCCTCAGGAGGCAGAGACAAGAGGATAGCCATGTGTTTGAGGCCATGCTGGGCTATATCATTCATTTCAAACAAACTGGGCTATAGAATGAAACCTTGTCCCTAAAAAAAAAAAAAAGATAGATAGGTGATGAATGATGGGTGGATGATAGATGAATGGATGATGGATGGATAGATAAATGGATGGATGGTTGATGAATGGATGGGTGGATGAGTGGTCGATGGATGAATGGAGGATGGATGGATGATGGATGGATGAGTGGGTTGGTGGATGGATGGATG
>NW_021604744.1:169947-181533 GCF_004785775.1 Grammomys surdaster | reverse complement strand
TGGATGGATGGATGGATGGATGATGGATGAGTGGATGGATGATGAATGTATGTATGGATGGATAGATGGATGGATGATGGATGGGTAGATGGTGGATGATGGATAGATGGATGGATGGATATGTGGATGACATGCATTTTATATTACAATACATTGAGGAGCTGTGCATGGTAGTACATGCTTGTAATCTAACATCCAAGAGATTAAAATAGGAGGATCAGTCCTGAGTTTGAAGCCAGCCTGACCTATAAAGTAAGATCTTGTCTTAACCATTCTACTCCTCAAAAAATGCACTAGGTATCTGTCAGTCAATATTCATGTTATAAAATGTTTATATTAGTTTTTATTTTATATGACATTGTATATAAAAGAGATTTCTACTTAATTCTGGGACTTGATTACTGTGAGTATTTACTTTAAGTTCATATTAAATCCATCATCCAATTTTTTTACCTTTTTTTTTTCAGTGAATGAGAATTGGCTCTTTCATGATGACTGTACAGTGGAAAGATTCTGTGACTCCCCAGATGGTGTCATGCTCTGTGGCAGCCATGATGGACGAGAGGTATATGCAGTGACACACGACCTGACTCCCACTGAGAACTGGATCATGCAGTTCAAGGTGAAATTACCATGGTCTCAATCACAAAAGTAACCATACATTAGCAACCTAATCAGCCATCATAAAGATAAAGGTTTTCTAAGATTTCACTGATTTAATATATGCTTTGAAAGATAAAACTTAATGTTAAGGTAATATACAACTCAATTATTGTCTAATGATTAAAAAATATTGTATATCTATGCTATTTCAGGGTAAAATTTTGAACTTCATATAAAAGCAAATATTTACAATCAGGATTATACATTTATAGAACAAAATACTGGTTTAAAACTGTATGTAAGATATTGATTGCAACTTACTAAGTCACAATATAGAAAGTAAGTTGGCTGGGTGGGGTGGTGCCCACCTTCAATCCAGGCACTCTGGAGGCAGAAACTGAAGCAGATCTCTGGGAGTTCAAGGATAGCTAGTCTACATAGTGAGTTGCAGGCCAGTGAAGGCTACATGGTAAAACTCTGTCCAACAACAACGAAACAAAAGCTAAATTATTTCCTTATGAGACTAAAGCCATTGTAATAGTTATTTCTACTTCTAGAAAGACATTCAGATGTTTCTGTAGAACAAAACTTACAGACTAGGACAGCATGATTAGAACCCATGCCAGGAAGAGCGTTGGATGACATTTTGGTCTGGATTATTCTGCTGTATCCTGTCTACCTGAATTTGTCTACCTGTGTTTGCAGAGTTGCCATACTATGGCTGTCACCACTTTAAAGGCCTGTGTTTCTTTTATCGGGTTCCACTGTATCTTGCTTGTCAGTGAAAATGATTTATTGAGAGTTATAAATTATATGACAAAATGGTAAAGTGAGCAAGGCTGTTAGCAATCCTTTTTGGTCAGCTGTTCTGCCAAACATAAGTGCCAGACCATTAACAAAACAATTTGTAAGTGTGGGCCCAGGCCTTCCAAGGAAACCAGCCAGTGTGGTGGAGGCGGGGCTTCCAGCTTCTCTCCCAAGTCCTTACACAATGTACTTGGCACTTTCTACAGTTTGTCACCTTGGGCAACCATGGCAGTGGCCCCTGTCCATCAGCAAAACAAATAATGAACCTGAAAATACAGGTGGCAGATATTGAAAATACAGGTGGTAGCTATCAAGGGATCTGGGCCTTTCTTACTGCCAATTCTTTGGTCCTGAAATCTGTAATGTGGTTTTAATGCCTTGACAATCTTCATTTTCTGTTTATTAGATCTCTGTTGGATGCAGAGTGCCTGAAAAAATTGCCCAGAATCAAATTCATGTGCAGTTTTCTACTGACTTTGGCGTGAGCTGGAGTTACCTAGTCCCTCAGTGCTTACCTGCTGACCCAAAGTGTTCTGGAAGCGTCTCTCAACCGTCTGTGTTCTTCCCAACTAAGGGGTGGAAAAGGATCACCTACCCTCTTCCTGAGAGCCTAATGGGGAAGTAAGTAGAAAGTTAAAATAAAGCACAGCTGTTCACACCTGGGAGGCAACCACTGGTACTGCCTTCGAATCTTAAATTCCAGGGTAATGTGCTCTCTTTCTCCCTGACGTCACTAGGGTCCCTAATTGGTGACTTCTGCAATGGGCACACTTCATGTTTTAATCCTCAGACTTGGAGGATTTTGTCCTCAATAAATGTCCCTGTCAGGTCCTTCTCTTTTCTGAACCCCAGTGCTGTCAAATAAGATTCAAGCAACAGTAGTGACCTTGGAGCCAGATGCAAACACACATTACATACCTTACAGACCTCGTAGACTATGGTCCAATATAAACATGTTTTCCAAATCGTTAGTTGAGCAGGGAGCAAATCCCAGCCCACACTAGCTGCACAGCCCCTAAGTTCAGGCCATTGTATAAGATGGCTTTCAGGTTGTATTTTTCTCTTATCACAGAACATCATTATTGAAGAATAATTAGCCTGGAGCAGTGGATTAAATCATGCTCTGGAAAGTCTGTGGGTAATTTAATTAAAGGTGATTCCAGAGATTCACCAACTACTGTAAAATTAAGAAAAGAGATACATTAAGCAAAATGACAGGTGTCCTTCTACTAAATTAATCATCAAATCAAGCTAAGTAAAGAGGCTTCTGAGGAAGCAGACCATGGTGTATGAGCAGGACGGAGGCTCTGAATAAGGCAGGTACACACACAGCCTGTCCAGTCCAATAGACATTATCATTTTCCTGGAATGGATCAGAAGAGCTTACACAGTTAAGATGCTGGGAGTTTAAACAAAAATCTACAGTGGTTCAATTAAAAATGAAATATCCTGGGGCTTGAGAGACAGCTCAGCAGTTAACAACATGGACTGCTCTTCCCAGCACCCACATTGGGTGGCTCACGACCCCTGAGGGTCCAGGTACAGAGGATCTCACACCTTCTTCCAGCCTCCATTGGCTCTGCACTCACATGCACAGACTCCACCCATAGAGATGTACCTATGCACATAGTGAAAGTTAAAACATTTAAAAATACCTTATAACAAAAACTGTAAAGATGTGTAGGCTCTGGGACTGGATGGTTTGCAAATGGATTTAAGACTCAAAGAAATGGCCCAGTCGGTAAGGACCCACTCTGCCAAACCTGAAGACCGGAGTTAGAAACCTAGGACTACAGTCCACACCCTGGCATGCATGCTCATACACACATGTACACCTCCACACAAATAAATATAATAACAATAAACTATTATTGTTTACATTGTACTTTTACATTGCTTTTACATTATTTCAAGGACCTTATTGTCTTTATCTCTTATCCATTATCCCTCTATCAGTGGCACTGGGGATATTTTCAGCCCTGTTGAATATATAATGGCTGTCAGAAAATTGGACCAGAATGCTTCTTTACTATGTCCAGTGGGAGAGGAGATTGTTTTCTTTCTTAGAGAGACAGAACAAGAATCCCATTGAATCCCATTGGTACAAATTATCCCATTCCTAAGCCACTTAGTAATTCCCCCCTTTCTGTGTATGTGTGTGTGTTGTGTGTATCTCTTTTTCATGTATGTGTATGTTGTGTATTATCACACTATATATATTCTATATATAATTTTCATAGTGTGCAGATATAGCATTTATTTGGATAAAAGACTTTTATTTTTGTGTAACCGATGTACTCACCATATCAAATGAGATATAGAACATTTACATTGCCCTAAAAAGTTCTTTACTTTGCATTTTTAAACCAGAATTGTGTGGCTTATTTTAATATAAGGTTCATTAGAGCCTGTTTTTTTCTGTACCCAGAACACAGGAGCAACGATGAAATTAGAAATCTCTAGGAAACTGTCCTTTAATGTAACCCTTCCAAAATTGTTTTCTAATTACCATGGTTACTTTGAGAATATTGATATCATTTTCCAGGAATTGAGAAGTTGCTGTTTTCTAAAGGCCTGAAGGCTGTGTGCATACTAACAAGACTCTGTTGTGTGCATCACTGACCTCCTGTACAATTTCCTAAGTGTAATTAGCCAATCGAAATGCTCCCACAACCACTGAAGTTCAGTTCATCTTGTTCATCTGATCAATAAATGGACCAATTAATTGAAAAGACAGTTCTCAAAAGAAGAAACACAAGTGGTCAATAAATAATTGAAAAAAAAGTCTTACATATCCTTAGCCATCAGAAAAACATATAAACTAAAATTGCTTTGAGATTCCATGTCACCCCATCCAAAATGGCCTCAAGATGGCACATGGAGATAAGTAGTGTGGCTCAGGGGGATGTACTTACTTGCCACCAATCCTGGGGATCAGGATTCCTTCCTTGGAACCCATATGGTGAGTGAAAAGAAACAACTCCATGTTTTGTTCTGACCTCCACATGTACACTGTGACACACACATGCACACACACACCGGATAGTCAGACAGATATAAAAATATTTTTAAGCAATAACATCAAATGCAGGTGAAGTTGCAGGGAAAGAGGAACTAATATTTATTGCTATTGGGGTATAAACTTCACAGACACAATGAAACTTGATATGTAGATTCCTCAAAAAATTCAAACTACCATATGACCCAATTATACCACTCTTGGATGTACAATAAGAGGATGCTGCAACAGCATACCACACTATCCTTGCAGATCCTTGTGCACAATAACCAAGAAACAGAGCCAAAAATCTCCACTGTCCCCTTCTGGCCTCTGCAGGCAGTGAACACATATGGTGAGCAGACATTCATGCATGCAAAACACCTATATAGATAAAGTGGTGAACAAATACTTTGATATCGTACATGCCCACCACACTATGAAATTTAATGCAGCTACCAAGAAAAATTAAATCATGACATCTTCAAGAAAATTGATGCAGCTGGAAATCATTATGATAAGCAAACTAAGCCAGGCACTGCAAGTTTTGTTTTATCTGCAGAACCTAGATTTAAAACCTGCCATGCATGCACATGTGGAGGAGGGATCACAAAACTAGAAAGGAGATCATGAAAGGAGAAGGAGGGATTTCAAGCCAAGTGTGGGATACAAAAGGTACTGAAACTCAGGTAATAATGACACAGGAATTGGAAGCAACCAGAAGAGAAAAGGAACCAGCCAGAGGAGGAAGATCTTGGGAGTGGGGAACCAACCAGAGGAGAGAAAGAGCATGGGGGTGGGGAACCACCCAGAGGGAGGAGAGAGCATGGGGGAGAGGAACCAGCTAAAGGGACAAGAGCATAGGGGAGTAGGGCTGGGGAAGAAAATGAATTGGAATGCATACAAACAAAATAAAATAAAAAAATGTAAGGCGCATGGGTCGGGCACTTTGTATACAACCCTAAAATTTAATTTTAAAAACAAGAAAAAGGAATCTGACTTATGATTCTAGATTCCACTATAAGATAATCTTGTGTTTGAAACAGTTCCAACTGATTTTTATTTGTTTTGCAAATTTCTACAGAATTGTGCTGAAAGCAGCTACACAGTTCCGTTACTAGAACTGGAAGTTGGAAGTGGTCAGAATACATTTTATTAACTCAATTCATCCACAGAGATAACTGCAATTTTTTTTCTTGTGAGCACTGAGTGTGTGTGTGTGTGTGTACAGTGACTCTGAATAAAGTTAACTTTTGTTTTTCATTCCTTTGTTTTTGCCAAAAGTCCTGTAAGATTTAGATTCTACCAAAAGTACTCAGATGTGCAGTGGGCAATTGACAATTTCTACCTTGGCCCTGGATGTCTGGACAACTGTGGAGGTCATGGAGACTGCCTAAAGGAACAGTGCATCTGTGACCCAGGATACTCAGGACCAAACTGCTACTTAACTCACACCCTGAAGGTACTGTTGAGCTGCTCCCTTACAGGCCAGTCCATGACCAGTTTTTGTACATGAGAATCTGTAGCAAGGTTTTGTGTCTCTGTCCCTGCTTGTCTGTCTCCACCTTTCCCTCCTACATTTCCTCCCTTGTCTGTTTCACTATGTAGCCCTGTGTACACACACCAGAATGACTTCAAACTTATAGATATGCCCAAGACTCTGTTTCTTGAATGCTGGAATTAAAGGTATGTGCTATTATGTTCAGCTTTTTCTTTAAAAAACAAAAAACACTCAGTTTAAAGCCAATATTTGCCTTTAAAAAAGATCTTACTTTCACAATTGGTACAACGGAGGATGACACTATTATTCCTATCAAATGAAGCAAATATTACTGATAGCCCTCCAAAACTGAATGTTCAAACATGCTGCAACACTGCTCTAACATTTTTCCAGAAAATTCTATGGTCTAACTTATTAACTACTGAAATGTGACTGAGTCATTTTTGATGCATTAGTTGTTCAATATGTAAAGTCAATATTTAGCTTCTTAACACAGATACCACACATAAGTTTTGTTTCTGTAAATAAACAAAGACATACATCATTTCAATAGTAGAAAAATGTTCCAGCTAAAACAGTACAACTGCCAGAGATCATAGCTCCTACCTGGAATCCTGGACTATACGGTGAGTTCCAGGGCAGCCTGAATAGGAAGTCCTATCTCAAAAAAAAAAAAAGTACACATAATTGAAGCCTAGCAAATACTGAAAATAAAATTTGAAGCTATTGCTCATTTGTGTCTAAAGAAAAGGCCTGAGAACATTCAGACATCATTAGTGTCATTAGATAAGCAATTCTATGAGCCTGCATTGTGAACTCTAATTCAGTCTTCTAATGAGAGCATGTGTAGTTAGCCACGTGTTCTTCCAGCTCATGTTCTTACATACGAACATTCATTTATAAAAAATTGTACTTATCTTCTCACCATTAGTGAAGTAAAGTCAGATGGACTTGTGTTTGCATGCCTTTAATTACAAGGTTGATTGTGTTCCATGTGTGAAGAAATGAGACTTATTTAAATCATTTAACCACACAGTATAGAACTCTCTTATAGAACTGGGGAAATGTATAGAAGTATATGGAAACTGTTTTTTACTGTAATTGCAAGTCTATGTCCCCTAAACATAAGATAAAATTATATCACTTCCCTTCTGTGAATAATACAAATTTTCTGGGATAAGGTCTATAAAAAATAGTATTTATCTGTTTGGTTTTAGTTATTATGTTTCAAGAATAGCTGAATTATGTTATTTCTTTGAACAGAAGAAAGATTGTCTCCTGATTCTAGCCATTATTTAAGTTACTCTGATTTTACATTTATTAAGATTATATTTTAAAAATACTGATACTTTGACCTTGAATCTGCACTTTGATGTGTGTTAGTTTACATTTTTATATCTTAAAAACTAAAAGCCTAATTATTACTTTTCCTTTAAGCAGTTTAAATTATCTTCAGTATATGGTAGAAAGTAAAGTTATGAGCATAATCTATTGTCTTTCAAACATATCTTTGCAAAAACACTGAAATCAGTTCGATTATTTTTAAGTCCAAGCAACTTTGTTGGGTAAAGTACCATCATTTCTACTTGAAATCATCATCTTTAACTGCATTCCTGGACCTCCTCCTCCCTCACAGACTTTCCTGAAGGAGCGCTTTGACAGTGAAGAGATCAAGCCTGACTTATGGATGTCCTTAGAAGGTGGAAGCACTTGTACAGAATGTGGGATCCTTGCCGAGAACACTGCACTCTATTTTGGGGGGTCCACTGTGAGACAAGCTATTACTCAAGATTTAGATCTCAGAGGGGCAAAGTAAGTCATATTTTTCTCATATGTCTGCCATGGTAGCACAGTTGACACCAGTTGTTACTCAGGACTCTCGGGACCTGAGTGATGTCTTTGCTTTGGTCCGTCATTCTGAGAGAGAATGTGTGCTTGCATTTAGATTCCTGCAGTACTGGGGACGTATTGGCAGTGAGAGCAACATGACATCTTGCCATCGGCCAGTCTGCCGGAAGGAAGGCGTGCTGCTGGATTACTCTAAGGATGGAGGCAAGTTCTGTGGGTGGCAGCTGTGTCTGGTAGCTCATCCCACATCCATACAACGCCCTCAGAAACCAAACTTTGCTGACAGTGACAAGCACGAAGACGTCAAAGAAAGCAACAGCTCTGGCTTGCGTTACATGTCCTATTCATGGGACTGCTTTTAGGCAAAATCTAACCCCCACCATTAGAGAGAGAACGAGAGGGAGGGAGGGAGGGAGGGAGGGAGGGAGGGAGGGAGGGAGGGAGGGATGGATCCCATTAAAAAGAAAAGGATTTTAATAGAATTTATATTTTTATGTACTCTTTGAAACTCATGTATATAGCGTATCTTTATCATATCCACAACCCACTTTCTGCCCCTCCAGCTCCCCCCAGGTTCTCTCACACATCTCTCTCCCAACTTCATGTCCTCTTTTTAAATAGATTTTTTTTGTAAGAGCATGAAAAAAACAAATTTTGAATGGTTTTCTGAGTAAAATATGATTTCAAAAGAATCTTAGGACCAGCAAAGTTGTATACACCTTGAATTCCAGTCCTTGGAAGGCAGAAGCAGATAGAGGTGTGTGAGTTCAGGGTCAACCTGGTCGACATAGTGAGTTCTAGAACAGCCAGAAGTACATAGTAAGATCCTGTCTCAAAAAACAAAGCAAAACAAAAATATTCCAAAATACTGTTGTGTCAATAACATAAATACCATAGGGACTCTACAAGGAAAACCTCACCAATTATAAAAATATCCTGAATTCATGAAACTATGTTAATAAAATTCTGTTGTATTATTGTATATTATTATTAATATAATTCACACAATTCATATATAACTATCAATCGATTAACATAATGAAATATTCAGAATAAAATGCTTTAAGGGCTGGAGAGATGGCTCAGGGTTGCCTGAGGACCAAGGTTTCATCCCCAGCACCCACGGTGGCTCACGGTCATCTGTAGCTCCAGGGCTGAGGAGTCTCTTGTAGCCTCAGTAGGCATCAGGCACCCAAGAGGTGAACATTCATACATGTAAGCAAAACACTCATACACACAAAATAAAAATAAGTTAATCTTTACAAGTAAAGTAATTTAACAAGATTATTGATATAAAACCAACTCTAATAGAAAACAGCTAAAAAGATTTTGTTCAGAAGAAAATATGTTTTAGCAGCCAGATAACATTCTGAATAACTAGCTAATAGATGACCCAGAACTGTCTCAGCATAGTTGTGTGTTGTAAACATTTTTCCCATTCCTATCAAGCAATATCATTTCAAATATAAATTACAAATTGTATAGAATTCTGATAGCTGTATTTTTAAATCTAGAACCAACTGGTCTAGAAGCAAGCATATGTTCTTCTTGGGAAAAAAAAGCCTCTTAAGAATCTAGAGATGAATTTAAATTAAAATAAAAATTAATTAATTAAAATTAATTTTAAAAATAATTAAAATTACGAATATGTAAATTTTACTTCAATATGTTTACTTTGACCAACTATGTCTAAATACCCTCACATTATGATCAGCTTTGTATTGAAGCCATGAGAATAAATGTCGACACTTAAAGTCCCTAGATTCAGTTTTCACTGAATGGGTAAACATTTTCTTAGGAAACATATAGAACTTGCGATTGCTGCTGGTTTGTGATTTGTTTTCCCGGTGCTAGGGAGCTGATAACTTTGTTTTTATAGGAATCACTTGGACTCTGCTTCATGAGATGGATTTCCAGAAATACATTTCAGTGAGGCACGACTACATCCTCCTGCCTGAGGGGGCCCTCACCAACACAACTCGACTTCGCTGGTGGCAGCCTTTTGTGATCAGCAATGGACTCGTGGTTTCCGGGGTGGAGCGTGCGCAGTGGGCGCTGGACAACATTCTGATTGGTGGAGCAGAAATCAATCCAAGCCAACTGGTAGACACTTTCGATGACGGTAAGAAGAGAGCTTCAAACAGCATTCTCTCTGTCCACTGTGGGTGGAGGCATCAGATAAGTATTCCATAGCCAGCACCTTGTGGAGTCTAGTTCATGCTGCTCAACTGCTATGAGCTGTTCTTGGGCTCCATGGTTGATAACTCTTCAAAGTTCATCACTTGCTGAACTGTCAATTGAGAACTTAAAGAACATCACTAAATAAAAAGTGTTTTTATTATAATTCATAATCACAATGCCCAGAATATTTTAGTCTTTTTAGTAATTTCTGTTCCATAGAACATGTATTGCAGATGCCTGCCCAGAATATTTTAGTCCTTTTAGTAATTTCTGTTCCATAGAACATGTATTGCAGATGCCTAGGAAAAAGCAGAGTTCCATCCAGAAAAACAGTTTCCCTTTTATAGCAAAGTGATCGATCATTCTAGCAGCCATTGCCCTAAGCTAGAGCTCTCCCCTGGGATTTATATATTAAAACAGTTATGTAAAATAAAAGCAAGCGTTGGTAGCAAACATGAAAGCAATTTAACATTGAACATCTGAGTTGAAGAAAATAATGTAAGGCATTGTTTCCCACTTACTTAACAGAAGGCTCCTCCCATGAAGAAAACTGGAGTTTTTACCCTAATGCAGTAAGGACAGCAGGATTCTGTGGCAATCCATCCTTCCACCTCTACTGGCCAAATAAAAAGAAGGACAAGACCCACAATGCTCTCTCCTCACGCGAGCTCATTATACAGCCAGGATACATGATGCAATTTAAAGTAAGGGAAACTGATACAAGAACTTTTATGTGCATTGTGTGAAAAGAGATTTGTTCTGACACCCAATGATTGATGTTGCCCATTAATAGACACTGTAACTGTGGTAACATTTTACAAAGGTTTCTTCAGGTATGGTTATTTGACCATAGATAAAGTCTGTGGAGATGTGAAGACACAGTAAGAAATGTATCCGTGTTATAGCTCATATATATTCATCTGCCAAAATGAAAGGCTTCTGTCGGTGCCTCGAGTCCACACACACCCTTCCCTCTGCCTAAGCTTCATCACTCCATTTGATTCTTTACCTAATCTTCAGTTTATTTTTCAATGTTCCTTTATGTCCAACTCCACAAACCTGCACATTGACACAGTTGTAGCTCCCAAAACTTCACAGAACTAGAGTATTTTTTTTAAAAAATCTTTTATACTGTTTAGAAGGCTAGATAGGAGGGCATAGTGAGCGATTAGTAGATACTCACAGAGATTGATAAAGGTATGGCATCTGCTCTCTTTCTGATGCCTGGAAATCCTTTTAGAGGGATTATAGAAATGTGATTCATTATTAGTCATTTTTAAAACCATCAATTATTCTGAATGCCCGTGGTTTAAAAGCCAGACTGGAGACTTTGTTACAGACATTGAAGTGCATCTGCCCTGTTAGACTCATTTCAGAGATAAACCAGTGGTGTCAATGCTTCCACTCCCTTAAGATGGTGTTCAGCTTTTGTGATTTGAAAGCTGCTCACAGTCTGTCATACTTACTGTCATTCCACACCAACTTCTGAGCCAAGTCCTTGAGAATCAGAGTTCTCCTCTCCTGGTCCCACTGGGGTCTGTGTCAGCACATCCTTGGAGGGCTCTGTGAACTCAGAACTGAGGGACACTATTTTTCTCCAACCAAATTAGTTTATTTAAACTAAGAGAAAGAGGATGGAGAGGTGGAT
>NW_021604744.1:44441-169547 GCF_004785775.1 Grammomys surdaster | reverse complement strand
CCTCTCCCTCTCCCTCTCCCTCTCCCTCTCCCTCTGCCTCTCTCTCTTTCTCTCTCTCTCCATCCATCCCTCCCTTCCTCTTTTCCTCCCTCCCTCCCTTTCTCTCTCCCTCTTTTTTATCTCCTTGGTAACTACTTCTTTGCCCTTTTTGTCATCTTTTTCCCTCTACCTCCAAACATACGAATCTCTCCCTCCACTGCATCTGATCACTCAGGACTCCATACAGTCTTCCGGCTTGTATCATATCTTGAAAAGCAAGTCTGAAATGTGTGTATCTAACCTTGACCAGCTCATCAACAACTCAATTTCATATTAGTATTTTAAGTTACATTGTTCTTTTACTGGCTTGAGTTTTGTGTGTGTGTGTGTGTGTGTGTGTGAGAGAGAGAGAGAGAGAGAGAGAGAGAGAGAGAGAGATGCATGCCTTGGTTACCCATGTGGAGGTCAAAGGACAACTTGAAAGAGTTAGTTCTCTCCCCACACCACGTGGACCCCAGGAATCGAACTCATGTCATCAAGCTTGACTTCAGCTCCTTTTACCTCCTTTATTACCAGCCTACTAACTCCATTTTAGTAGTTTCTACACATTTCTGACTTGCTCTTAGTATGTCTCATGGTAAACTCAACAGTGTCCCTCCTGCTCCAGGTCCTCCTTACGACTCCTGTTGATCAGACCACCTTTCACCACTAACTAGACTTAAATGTCTTAAAATCTTCACTTTTCACCTGTAGTTGATGCCTGTGCCCTCTAATTCTACGTCTACATGTCCTTCCCCTCATCAGATCTCTGCATCGTTAATGTGTGCCCTTTTTAAGTCAACAAATAACTATCAAGTTCTCTTTTGGCACCCAGTCTCTCCACTCCTACCTAACTTTGATGTCAGAATCAGATGAGCTTTATATAGCTTGGCTCTTGGTTCATTGGTTCAAACCTTCGGTGGTTTTCTGTTCTCAGCAAGCTAAGGTCAACGGCTTGTTTATCTGTATCACAGCCTGTGAAACTCAGCTCAGCTCACTTGCTTCATCCTGCAGGGTTCCATTCCCTCTCCACTTGCATCCAGCCTCAGCTTTCTGCTACCTCTGCCTTCCAGATGCTCTCCATCCTCCAGGGTCAGCTCACATGCGCCTAATGGATGAATCAATTTCCAATTCATTTAATAAACTGCATTCTCACTATTTCTGCATTGGTTATTTATGTGTGTCTTTTAGATTCCCGCTAATATTATTGGACTACACTTCTTATTCTAACCTTGAATTTTAATTGTCTCATTTATGAGTGTTATGCCTGAAACTTTTAGCACTAACCTAACACTAGCACTTATTGATTAAATGAACAATTAGAGCTTATATTTGAGTCACCAAATTTTATAGCATTCATTCATTATTAAAGTTCAAACATTTAATTGCAGATTATACTGAAAAGGAGGAGAAGCCATAAGAATGACTATTTAAGTAATACTTTTTTAATTTTTCAATTCTAAATAGCAAATAAGTGCTCTTAAACAGTGAGCATGCTTTGCATTAGATACTTTCAATTTCCTTCCATAAATTCTTCTCATAATATTTTTAGCCAATTTAGCTTGCCCAAACTCATGTAATGTGATATATTAGTTAAATTAGTAGAGATAATACCTTAAAATTGTTAATTCTCAGCTTCTCTGAAAATTGCATGTCTTAACAGCTCTAAGGAATGAATTCTCCATGCACCGGCAGACTCCTTGTAAAACTTCCTCTGAATAGTTGATCGCTCATCAGAGTCTTGATGTTGAGATACAGGATTTCTTATTAGTTATATTGGATATCATTCAGTCTAGCCCATACACTGATTGCTCTTGTTTGTTTTAGATTGTGGTGGGTTGTGAAGCCACCTCCTGTGGTGACCTTCATTCTGTAATGCTGGAGTACACTAAGGATGCAAGGTTGGTGAAATTAGTTTACATTTCCTCCAAACCTGAAAACATAATTTAAACATGGGTCTAATGTTAAGGTAGCTACTTGCAAAGAAGCAATTCTGTGTGTGGAAAGCAGAAGTTTTCAGGAGATTGTGGCACGCCTGTAACCCCAGGACTGGGGAGACAGGGGCTGCCTGCAATACCTAGGGAGGCCTGGTCAGCTCATGTGAGTATTCTTGCAAGTTTCATTAGCTTAAAATTTATTTACATGTCTCCACATTTTTCTTTCAAACCAAAGGGAAAAACTCAGTTTTCACACTGGACAGCTGCTTTACCTTTTAGAATAAGATATTGAGTTTGTTCTCATGTAACTATTTGCTTCATGCTGCTCATTTTTATCCAACCTTCAGAAGATTTTTAATAGGCAGATGATCTGAATGTGCTCCAACTGGTGTCCTGACACCTAATACACGTTAGCAGTGGTGGAAGGAGCCTGGCATGGGGTGTTTCCCTTATAGACAGCTAACACTATCACTATGAAAACAATTATATTATGCTAAGTCAATTGGTTCTATGTATATTTCTAATGAGAAGTTACTTAAACCCGTTCTTATATATGCTGTTATTTTATTCTGTTGTCTGTGAATACATTTACATATTTTAATGTAGTTTTAAAGAGTTAACACACATCTAATGAGAAGTTATTATTTCCTTTTTGGTTTTAAGTTAGTTATGCTATGAGAATTTCATAAATATAGACAAGGTATTTTATCATATCCATCCACTCTCCTCCTTGCAGAACACACCCCTAACCCCTACAGCCCTTATTAGTTAATTTTCTCTTCTTTCTTCTTTTATAACATGCTCATTAATCTAGGAGCTGTTCTTATGTGTGTGAGTGTAGGGCTACCCACTAGATTGTGGGTGACCCACAAGAGGTTTGGGTTTTTGTTTGGGTGTGATCTTTTCTTAACATTTTAAATGTTTTTAATTGTCCGGGCAGTGGTGGTGCACACCTTTAATCCCAGCACTTGGGAGGCAGAGGCAGGCGGATTTCTGAGTTCGAGTCCAGCCTGGTCTACAGAGTGAGTTCCAGGACAGCCCTGGCTACACAGAGAAACCCTGTCTCGAAAAACCAAAAAAAAAAAAAAAAAGAAGAAGAATAGAAGAATAAGTGTTTTTAATTGAAATGGAACTATATCACTTTGCCCCCTTCCTCTCCTCTCCCCATCCCCCAACCATTTACTGTCTATCAAACCCCTCCAATACCCATTGCTAGAATGAAGGTTCAGCGGTGGAGAACACTGGCTGCTCTTCCAAAGGACCCAGGTTCAGTTCCCAGCACTCAGTGGCTCAACCTTTCTGTAATTCCAGTCCTAGCCTGATTGCCTCTTCTAGCCTGTGCAGGAACTGCACACATATAGTGCCCATGTATACATGCAAGCAAACATTTATACACATGAAATAGAAATAAATCTTTTTTAAAAAAGAAATTCACATAAAATGATTTAATCCTATCCCAAAGGATAGGAAATATTAATCACAGAAGGACTACTTAGTGGAAGGACTACTTCTGACTTGTCTAATGCAGCCCTGTTTGTTTATTGCTACAGGTCTGATTCCTGGCAACTCGTGCAGACCCAGTGCCTACCTTCCTCTTCCAATAGCATTGGCTGCTCCCCCTTCCAGTTCCATGAAGCCACCATTTATAATGCTGTCAACAGTTCAAGCTGGAAGAGGATCACCATCCAGCTGCCGGACCACGTCTCCTCAAGGTGGGTTGTCTACAGAGGTAAGCCTCATGGGGCTGACAGACAGCCTCCGCAGCAGTGGGTCTCAGCCTCCTTAGGCTTCAGTACAGTTCCTCATGTTGTGGTGACTCCAACCATAAAATTATTCTTGTTGCTACTTCATACTGTAATTTTGCTACTGTTACAAATTGTAATATAAATATCTGTGTTTTCTGAGTCAACCCACATGGTAAAAACCTCTGCTCTATATAGTCAAGCAGAAAGATGAGAACAGAATTTTAGCTGCAGCCTGATGACCCTTTCTTCTTCTTGCCATCCCATGTCCCAAGAAAAAGAATGAGAACATATTTATAAATTATTCACAAAGTCCAGATTTTCTTGTAACTACGAATCATACCTGTGCAACAATTTACTCAAACATCCTGAAGTTAAATTCTACACAGAGACAGAAGTCAGGGCCCATTCTGCCCTAGCACTTCATCCTGCCAAAGACTGTATTGCTCCTGTGGACATGCAGACCTCCTGGGTTGCCAGGTTACAGGAAGCTGAGGATAAATAAGATGCTGTGTGATTTTTCCCAGGAGCAGCATTCATTTCACTGAAAGATTTAGAAAATTATATGCTTCTTTAATTTTATACATATATATGTATATATGTGTGCACACTCACACACATATGGACATAGAATTACTATAGAATGGAATAGGAAATTCTCATAAAGGTTGAAAAGAAGGAATAACACTCTGTCTTCCATACACATTGAATACAAACACACATATGCATGGGCACATAGATGAAGGAAGAGAAAACCTTAGAGAAGATACAGCTTTCAGAAAGGCATGTGAGAACTCATACCTAATGTCTGGGAAATGAGTCAACTCCCTGATTTTGGGGTGATTTAAATAGAAATTTGAGATCTTTCCTCAGATCCCCAATACCACAGGCAGAGGCTAGACACAGACAGGAAGGCTGTTGACTCTGTGTTTCTCCTTGGGTCTCTCAGTGCCACACAGTTTCGCTGGATCCAGAAGGGAGAAGAAACTGAGAAGCAAAGCTGGGCCATCGACCATGTATACATTGGAGAGGCTTGTCCCAAGCTCTGCAGCGGGCATGGCTACTGCACCACGGGGGCTGTCTGCATCTGTGATGAAAGCTTCCAAGGTCTGAACTAGGGCTGTTTGTGAAGCAGGATACTGTGGGCTCCTTATGTTACATACAGGACACTAGGAAATGGATGGGAAGGCCAGGCTGAGGGGCAGAGGTGGATGACACAATCTTTGACCTCTAGTTTATTATTTTTGGGATGAATTCTCAGCCTTGAGTTATATTCCTAAAAGCATTATAAATCATTTTTTAGTTGGCCTACAAAACACTGGCTCTCATTATGATATTTATATATATGGTCCCCTTCCCCTGTTCCCCTCCTGCTTCCTGAAACTCATTTTTAAAAGAAGACTGGGGAGTTGGGAGGATGACTTGGCCAGTAAAGCACTTGGCTTGCAAGCTCAAGGACCTGAGTTCAATCCCAGAACTCACATAAAAATGCAAGGCCTGATGTTATACTCGTATACTGTAAGCACCGGGGACAGACAGGAGGTTCCTTAGGGCTCGCTTGGCTGCTTGTCTAGACTAGCTGATGAGCCTCAGTCAGTTAGAAAATAACTCAAAGGAGGTGGATGACATTCGTGACAATGACATCTGAGGTTGTCCCCTGCCCATGCATACAAATATGTGCCCACGTATACTCAAAGACACCTCACATCTATGCATTTTTTTAAAAAGGCTAAAATCAACTTGATAGATTCTGAGCATGATGATTTATATTTGTAAATAGACAGGATAAACCCACACAGGAGACCCTGTAGTGCTTATGTCCCCTGCCTTTCACATGAGCTTCCTGTCCTAGCCACACCTCACTCTCTGGTCACTCCTCTGGGCCTTGTCTTCATCAGCATCTGACTCTACCTACCTGCATCCGGCTTTCATCCCCCCACAGTTGTAGGTGGTGACCTGAGTTTTTGACTTCTCTGGTCACACTGCCACTGGGGGTTGTGGGGGAACAAACTCCATCATACAACAAAGTAAATTTCTACTTCTTGGGCTTCTAGACACCAAATGTTTGGGACAGAGAGTCTGGTCAGACTCTCGCATGGTTGGAAAAGCCTGCCAAACCTGCTCTTCTTTCAGCCAGACTCCTCAGCAGGCTTCAAACTCTACCATCACACACTCACCATTACTTCTTCATAGCTCAATAATTGAAGCTGAGAAATCGTTGAACTTTACAATACCGCGATTTCACTGTTTGCATAAACTATACCCATTTTTTAAGAAATCCCAGTCATCTAAGTAACCTGTGGTTAAGGTGACCTGATAAATGAGTAATTTATTTATGCCTCTAACTATTTGCTTCATTTGTAATAGGCAGATGATCTGAATATACTCCAACTGGTATCTTGACTCCTAAAACACATTAGCAGTGGTGGAGGGAGCCTGGCATGGGGCGTTTCCCTTGAGATAGCTGTCTAACACCATCACTATGAAAACTTAATTGTATTATGTTAAGTCAATTGATTCTATGTATGTTTCTAGTGAGAAGTTACTTAAACCCATTCTTATACATGCTGTATAATTTTGGCTTAGAGGTTACGTATTTGTTAAAAGCAAAGAGCTGGTAAAAATGACCAGGTCTTGGATTTTTCTTCCCAGTCAACATTGCCAGTTCTCACAGCTGAGAGATTTATCTGAATAAGATAAAAAATTATACAGCTTTCCCCAAGAACACGATGTTAAAATATATATGTTGGAATTCAACAGGGATTTTTTTCTTGGTGCTGTCTTTGCCTCCAGATGAAATGGATGTGATTAATGTAGACCCTACACATCTCTGCTGTTGATGTTACTCCCTGCCTCCTGCTCCCCTGTTATTACTACTGCCAAGACCAGCTGAGGCCGCCTGGCTATTAGCTGAAGAACTTTAACTTTGGGCAAATTAATGCATCAACTGTCTCACGAGAAGGCATTTTCCCTCTTCCCTGATCCAACAACAGTAGGGCCTTTTTATTTTGAATTATTGAGGGCATTTAGTAAACGTGTATAGTTCAAATCAAGAAGAAATGTAAGGATGCACACATTCCCTAGCTTAGTGTCTGACACACCAGTCTCACCTTAGTGGCTCCTGAGAGACATTTCCAGTGTATTTATTATTCATGTATTTATCCCAGCATACTTGCTGAGTATTGAAAAGATACCAAGAGTTGTGTTAGGTGCTGGAATCCATCAAGGAATTAGGAGATAGACTCTCCTCTCATGACTCATTAAGTAGAGAGCTGGATGTAGAACAAGAACACAGCATACCTAGTTTCTGCAAAATCTTACTGGGAAAAAAAAAGAAATTAGATTGGCCTCCTATATCAGGAAAAAAGCTTCCTGCTGAGACCCATCACTTTACCAGCCTGACCAGATGTTGTAGCATTTAAACAACTGGCACAAATGACTAAAAAGTAATAGGATTTGTCTCAACATAAGTCAATAATTACCTAAATACAAGAGAAATGATTGCTTCTGGGAGCAAGCCTGCCTGGTACTTCACTGTGCTTGCCTAAGACTGGCTCAAACCTGAAATTGAATATTGTTCTTATTCTTGGAGGATTGTGTTTACTCCAGCTGATTCCAATCTCTGTGATCATTCCTTTCCCCCAGGCGATGACTGCTCTCTCTTCAGTCACGAGCTTCCTAGTTACATTAAAGATAATTTTGAATCAGCAAGAGTCACTGAAGCCAACTGGGAAACAATTCAGGGTGGTGTCATCGGAAGTGGCTGTGGGCAGCTGGTGCCCTATGCCCATGGAGACTCTCTTTACTTTAATGGTTGTCAGATAAGGCAAGCTGCCACCAAGCCACTAGATCTCACTCGAGCAAGGTAAGGAAATCCTGTGTCATAGCCACAGAACTGGTCACAAGCCCAGATCTGATCATGGACTTCATGCAACAATGTCCACTAAGCAAGGGAGCCTGAATATCAGAGAACCATCATATGTTTTAACAACTCAGAACTAACATTGTGTAAAATTACCATAGATGGCTTTGTTATTTCTTCCCACACATACTAGCTACATAGATAAAACATAATGTCAACCACAGTAGTAGTGTAAATAAAAATAATATGGAAAAGTTTATAAATGCAAATATCTATGTTTAGCCCCTGTAAGTTTAACAAATAGAAATAAAGGATGATGAGATCTTTATTATTAATGAAGAAGAAAATGAGCAGAAACTGTATACTATATATTATGTATATTATGTAAGTGACGCAGGACAAGACCTGGGCAGGGTTGACTTTCTTCCCCATTTCCCATCCTCACCCATTCTTCCAGAATCAGAGTATGGGTTATGATGTGAAGGTTTAAATGGACCACAAAGCCCTGGACTAGAATGCCCACTGAATGATGTCAAGAACTCAGAAACCACATGGTTATCTGAGGGCTAGATGTGCAGTAACAGAATGTAGTGATTAACCTGAAGAGTCAGGCTTCCGTGACCCCCATGTACTGATGCAAATAGTCAGAGAACAGTTGCACATTATGTTATATAAATAATATATATTCCTTATTTACTCTAGTAACCACTCTGTTAGGCACTAGTAACCTTATGGGGAGACGCTTCTATGTTAAAATCCATGTCTGCAGGGCTGAGTAGTTGGCTCAGTGGGTAAAGAGTCTGCCTTGTAAGCATGGCAACCTGAGTCTAGATACCCAGAATGCACATAAAATGCCAACTGTAGAGGTGCACCTATAATCCTCACACTAGAGGGTAGAGACAGAAGGACATCAGCCATTGCTAGATAGCCAGTCTAACTGAATCAGTCAATCCCAGGTTCAGTGCGCGACCCTGTCTCAAAACAGTATGGTGGAAAAGCTCTCTCAAAGACAGCTGACATTGACCTCTGGCCCCCATACACATATGTACACACACACACTGCACAGGCATGTGCACACATGCACACACAAAGAGCTGTGTCTTCTAAGCATACAATGTCTGTGGAATGCAAAGAGGCATGTATCCAAAGGATGGGCATGAGCCTAAACCGGCATGCTCCAGCTTTCCCTCATTTGATCTCCAGAGAACCTTTCCTGAAGTACACATGATGATTTATCCTTGTCCAGCTGCTGTTCAGCTTGGAGCCATTTATAAAGAAGCATACAGTACACATGTTGTGTTTGTGTTCTGTGTCCTTGGCTGCTTGGCCTAGACAAGAACAAAGGGTATTTGGGGAAAAATATTTTAAACCAATTTCCAGCATCGTAAAAAGAGACACATATTTGAAAGTTATAGCTGTTTATTCTTAGTGGTTTATATTATACAGTCAGCCCTTAGTAAGCATGGGGGATTAGTTCCAGGTTCCCCATGAATGCTCAGTACTCTCTGATATTGTACTTGCGTTTAGCCTATGCTAATGCTTCTGTGTGATTTAGATCATGGTTTACAGTGTCCAGTACAATGTATAGACTATGCAGATGAGTGATACACTAAGTTGCTTGAGGAATAACAAAGTAGGTAAAGGCTGTACTCATTCAATAACAGGTTTTTCTGGAATATCTTTGGTATGTAATTGATTAAATCTTCAGATGTGGAACCTACAGAAGACCCAACTGTATTATGGCCCCAGGGATTATGGACTTTAGGAAAAACAAAGATTGAAAGCTTCCTTTTCCTTAAATGTTTTCCAACTTTCATCTAAAGTTGATTCCCCTGTATTTTTTTTCAGCAAAATTATGTTTGTCTTGCAAATTGGGAGCACAGCACAGACAGACAGTTGCAACAGTGACCTCAGTGGCCCCCACACCGTGGACAAAGCAGTGCTGCTGCAGTACAGCGTGAACAATGGCATAACCTGGCACGTCATCGCTCAGCACCAGCCGAAGGACTTTACACAAGCTCAGCGGGTGTCTTACAACGTCCCCCTGTAAGCAACCTGAAGGGAAGAGCATGTCCTCCTGCCTGCTCAGTAACTCACTGAGCATGACAAGGAAGCTGGGTGGTTATTGGGTCAGTGCCATGAACCAAGTGGCAGAGCCAAGATATCCCAGACCACCAACATTGTGTTGCTGTTTTCCATATGTCCAGAGGCAGAAAACTAAGCAGAATGGCAAGGGGGAATAGACGGAGGACTAAATGCAAAGACACTGTACATGTCTCTCTTCCTTTAAACAGTCTTTCCGATCCTTTAGAGAACAGCAGCAATGAGTTTCTGTTTCGAGCGACTGTTTGGGAATCATATCACCATTGATTAGCGCTGTTCACCCAGCCTCTAGCACAGGGTCTGTCACAGGAAGCATTTCATGCTTGTTGATAAACACATTGTTCTTCCAGATACTCTTAGAACAAAGGGAAGGAAGGAAGATAGACCACTATTACCTGACTTTTAAGTCACATATTTAATACTCTTAAAAGAGGAGTAGGCACTAGGCAGATCTGGATCCTAATGTGCAACATTTTCTTGTCTTGAGTTAGCCTGTTAAAGCATCTGAAATCTAGAGCTCACCTACCAGAAGAAAGGTCTTCCTTAACATAAAGAGTCTCCTTAACATTCAACCTCTGTGTCTCTCTGTGTCCCTCTGTGTCCCTCTGTGTCTGTCTGTAACCCAGGGAAGCACGGATGAAAGGGGTTTTACTGCGCTGGTGGCAACCACGCCACAATGGAACAGGTCATGATCAATGGGCTCTGGACCATGTGGAGGTCGTCCTGTGAGTATCTGCTACTTAGTGTACTGCATCCATTCTAGAAAGGTTTGAAGTTCCTTTTACCTGGCATGCTCCTTAATTTAGTAAGAAGTAGACTTGATGAGAAGGTCCCCACAGGGCCACTTTGGCTAACACTCTTTCAGCAACTGCAGGCTATGGTTCAAGTCAACAGTCAAGTATAACAAAGCCCTGAATGTAGTTTGGTGGGCTTTAGAAAGCTTTGATAAGTAAAATGTTTATTTAAGGGTTGGCAGGATTGATCAAATTCAATAAAACAGAAGTCTTTGGGGAAATGGGAAGTGACGTCTTATGCTTGATCTGGGTTGCCTTACAAAATAAAATGGCCTCCTAAAAGAATCATCTGTGCTGGTCTATATACAGAGTGTCCATGGTGAATGAGCCCATAGTATCAACCCTAGCAGCATTCTACAGTTAAGGATTTGGTTGTAACTAGAACAGAGACTCTATGGTTTCACACTGCTCCTGACCAGCCTCTCACTCAACAAGTACAGGGTGTCCTCCCCCTTGTTTGTTTGTCCCCTGTGAAAGTGCGGTCACAGCTCTCCTCTGTCTGGGTTAACTGTTCCCTTGCAAAGAGATGACTTGCTTTTTCTCTAACAATCTAGTTCCTGTAAAACTGGAATGCTTATGTCTCGGCGGGTTCGAACTGGTGGCTCCAAGTGGTTGTCAAGGAGAGGCGAATCTTCTCGGTAGATAGGTTCAAATGTTCATTCTGTTTACCAGATCCGAAATGAAATCAGTTTTGTGGCTGATTTCAGTCATTTTGAAAGCAAATTTCAATCATTAATTGGTAGAACTACCAGATTTTGTTTTCTTTCTATCATGGCCATGAGCTGAATTCTGCAGTCTTGAGCTAGCCTTTGTCCCAGCTGTCACTGAGGCACCTGCTTGCATGGCATCCATATCAATCCCAATTTCAAGAGCAACCCAGTCCCCACACAAGCCCCCACTGTGCGCTCTGCTGCTTTTGGACCACTTGCTGGGCTCTGCCTCTACAGGACAGAAATCTAAGTTTAAAGGAACCTTGACCCTTGAATCTAAACATGAGGCTGGTGTTTTACTTAGATATTAGTTTTTTCCAACTACATTATTCTAGGAGGGCTCTTAAAGACTGTAAACATACACATGTATGTATGTGAATAGTGAGGACATAGAGAATGTCCAAGTAGACCAGAATCCAGTCTTAGAGCCATTGTGCCCTGACCTCTCTCAGAGCAGAGAGACCCCATCTCAGAATCCCTGGGGAAGCTGGCCTTCCTCTGAAGGATTAGCCTTGTCTGCACTAGGAATTGTGCAGACTTTATAGGGACCTCGGTTACTTTTTGGGAATTAACCCAGAATCAGCAATCACATCTTTCAAGCCTTCCGCCAAGACCACTTGCATAAACAGCATTACAAACTCCCCTGGAAACTTCAAAAGTTGCCCATTCTCAACAGAAAGCAGGACACTAACTCTGCCCTGGGTGCATGCAAGACTCCTCAGCATAGCATACGTTTGAGTAGATACTTTCCACTCCCACCCAGACGAGCCACTGCCACCATCTAGAGTAGTCTATGTTAGCATGAAGTAACCCTTTCACAACTGGAAAACAAAACTCAGTTCCCTGTTGACCTGCTGCCTCAGGGGCTCTTAGAGTTCTATCAGGAAGCCTTCCTGCCTGCCCACAGGAGAACCTTCTGGAATACCTGATGTTGGTATTAATTTTTGTAAGCAACTACCAGCATCATGATACTGCCATAAGACTCAAAACTTACTACATTCTGGAACTGTAACCTGTATTATAAGACTTCATTTTTATTCAATCTGCAGAGTTTTAAGACTTTAAAGAATTTATCACTTGCCAGGTATCTCCTGCCCTGACCCTATATCATAGTCTCAAAGCTTCAGGACACTAAGTCATTTGAACAGGGACAGTACCAGCAATCATGAGTGTTGCTGTATACCTTGTTTCTCTTCACATCATTTTTCAGTGAATTCTTCAGATCTTAAGTACACATAATTTTAGAAACAAATCATATCCTTTTAGTGATATCTTTAGATATCTTAAAATTATAGGAGTACTTTATTTCCCTTGTTTTAGAAAAAAATGTATACTTCACAGAGCTCAATTCAATAAATGAACTGTAATATATATACTTAAAGAATTATATTTTAGAATTTCATATTTGGTATTTTTGCTCTGTTATTAAGATATAATGTTTTATGCCACTATAACATTCAAAGTATTTACTTTTTGTAAGAATCATAAAAGTTTTAAAAGTCATTACCATGTACTTGATAACCTTGCAGTACAGTTTATCCATTAGATGAATACAATAGTATAATAGAAAGCTCCAGATAATTCAGGAAAATAAACTATAACAACCCGTTTGTCCTTCAACTGTGTGAGATACACAGAATCTAGCTGAAGTTCATTTTGTTTCATAAACACTACAAATTTTGCTATGGAAAATATGTATATTTAAGAAGTAGAATAGAATGCATTCATAAAGCCCCACGAATGGAATATATTTTCTTACTTAGCTAGACTTCTCTATCAGAGCCTTTAGCTAGCTGTGTGAGCTAGTGATGGTCACTTCTCCACTATGGAGGAGTCACCTGAGACACATCTTGGTACAAATCCCACCTGATTTAACATGCAGACAGCACTATTAGCATGTTTTTGCAACCTACATTTCAGTGAAATAACTTTTGTAATGTATTTTCCTTTCTAAGTGACAGTTGCTTTGACCTAGCCTTGATTTCATAATTTTACGTTTGTATATATGTACCAAGGACATATGCTAGAAACCCCTAGAAAGAAAAGCTGTGATCATGCATGGTATCTCACATTGAGTAATGTCCACACTGCCCATATTAAACAAGGACATATGAGTTTGGTGAGAACAAATTCAATACCTTTGGAAAATGTTTCCAGATATAGGGGAACTTCTAAATGAACAGGACATATAATATATTCTTAATGTTTTAATTCCAAAAGACTATCTGTGGAAAGATTTGAGTATCATAAACATAAAAAAATGACCAGACTATAACGATAAAGACAGAAACATCCCTTTTAGCATTCAACAAGTGAAGTCCTTGTGCTTATTTGTGACTGTAATACTCTCTTGTTTGCCAGTGAAACCTGCACATGGAAACCTCTGTCATGGCTACCCCCTGCTAATCTGTCTGCATTGAACTGTCAGATTAGGTTTTTTTCCAGCCTCACTAGTTCACAAAAAGACTTCATTCCATAAAGTCCAAATGGTATAGCATACATAACACAGTCATTTCCAACCAAGAGAATCCTAATTTCTCTGACCTCCTTTGCTAGCATAGGCTATTTTTCAGTAAATGTTTGTGAACTTGGGCAGATCCCTCACAAGATCCGTGCTGGTGGTAGGGTGCTTCTTAGGGTGCAAGAGAATCTGTTGTCTCAGCTCCTTCTGCTGGGCATTCAACGCTTCTCACCTAAGACTCTCCCTCACCCAAACGTGCATTCCATTCACACATCACATTTGTGTGCGTGTCTCAGTCACGGCCTGTCATGTGGTTAATGAATTGGGCTGATTTTCGCATGTGTACCTTGAAAGTAAATCACTCAGTGGAAAGTTAGCCTTTGTGAACTGATTTAGTAACAAGCAAATTGTTGCCACATTTATTGAAAACTGAAAAGTAATATGTTGCTAACTTTGCCTTTAAACACATTTATCAGATTTTAATATAAGTTCCATCATGACCATCCCCCCTTGCTATTCATCATCAAGATACTGTCACTTTTTTGGCACAAATGATTTATGAAGATGAGCATATTACATTTCTCGCAAAGCATTTTTTCCTTTATTAAATTTGACTGTCTTATCTGATGTAGAAGGCTTCTCCATTTTTAAACCCCATTCCTTAATCTCATCGGGTGTTAATAGTACCTAAAATGTAAATAATTGAGAACACAGATAAAATTTACAATAGAAATTAAATGATTAATATTTATATTTTATGTGTAACATTTATGCCAAATGTAGTGTTATAGCTACATGTACCTTGACATATGGTTATGAGCAAATATTGCATGTTTCATTACATTAAAAAGTTAAGCATATCTCTATATTGAGGATAGAAGGATAAGGAATAACATGTTGAATTTTTATTTTCAAAAGAGATGAAAAGTCCTATATTGCACCTAAGCCTGATCAGACTTTTATGAGTAATCACAGTGCTGCATGCGTTGAGAAGCATTTTTTAACTTGTATTATATTTCATTATTTGCTGACATTGGTTTTCTACTAGAGTAAGGTAAGTCATTGTCACTACATCGGGAAGGCTGTTATCTGTTCAGTTTTGCAGTTTTACCAAAGCTAGCTGAGAATTTCTGTAGAGGACCATTCACAAGTAAAAATCTTCTAGAAAACCAGTTATGGATGATACTGAGATACACTGACAGAATGTTCAACATCCAGTAAAGTTAGCCAATTTAGCCAAAGTCTGTGATATTGGATACAGCCACATAAGCTGGAGGGTGTGGTAATCAGCATTCCCTTGTTGGCCAAGCATGCCGGGCTCCATATTAGACACCACTGAAGCTAATAAACTCCTTATGAGGAACTGTAATTCAAATGTATGCAAAAGATCTCAAGTCTGTAGCTAATGTCTTTCAAAAGATTTGTTGGGCAGGGGAAATACACGAAGGTACCTTTGCTTACCAATTTTAATTTAATAATTGACAGAGGGGTGCTATGCTCTTGACACTTATAAATTCTGAATCCAGCTTATTGATAAGATGGGCCTTCTTCTATTTGTCCTTTGATTCACCAGCTTCAAGACTTGAGTGTAAAATGGTCCAAAGTAAACATGCATTTGGTGTTAAGGTTTTTTGTTTAATCCTGGCAGTTTCCTGAAGTGTGTGGCCAAATATCATCCTCATTTCCAGTTAGCAGAAGAGAAATCTGAAAGTCTCAGGGTCTGAGGCATTTGCAACTCCACTTACTGATGTGGACCATCCCCCAAAGCACATGACCTTCATCTGTGCTCTGGGGTCAGTTTGAATTGTGCTATCTACCCTAAAGTCACCTGAATTTCTCTGAAAGGTACAGCTATAGTCACTGGATTCTTAATTCTGCCTTCAGATAAATTATTGTTTGTTGTATCACATGTTGAAAAATATTGAATTTCTGACCAATAAGATGCCTAAATTTCTATAAGCTCAAATTCTTCTAATCTTAACCTTTTCCATATCTTTTAGATTAAATTTCTTTTCTTTTTTTGGGGGGGAGTTTTTTTTTCTTTTTCTTTTTTTTTTTTTTTTTTTGAGACAGGGTTTCTCTGTGTAGCCCTGGCTGTCCTGGAACTCACTCTGTAGACCAGGCTGGCCTCGAACTCAGAAATCCACCTGCCTCTGCCTCTCAACTGCTGGGATTAGACTGTATGCCACCACTGCCCGGCAAATTTATTTTCATAATAATAAATGAGCTGTAATACTGTAGTAATACTGTAATTCCAGTAAAAAGTAATGGTTCAAAAGAAGACAGGATCATAAATTCCTTAAAGATCTCACAATCCCGATATTTTCTGTGCCAAATCAGGGATGTATCTTCTAATTCCATATGTCATCTAAGTCTTCAGAAATCCCTGCAACAGTCGGAATTTCAGTCAGCATTTACTGGAAACCGCTGATTGATCTCCCTTCTTTCAATGAGTTACATTTGAAGAGTTACTTAAGTTACTATCTACAATCAGAGTGGATTGGTATGCCCAGTGCTAGAATGTGCCTCCAGATGAGCATCACTGCTTATATTGAACTTATACTAAAAATCACTTTCCCCAGTAGTTGCAGTGAAAAATGAATCTTAAGAACTCAGATGCACCTACTATGACACTGTCTATTGCATGCCTCTGCATGCATCGAGAGCAAAAATACACTCCCCACAAAATAGACCAATACAACATTTTTAAATGTGTTCAAAATTTATAAGATTAAAACTCCTCAAATATATAGTCTTGTAAACTAAATGTTTTAGAAGACAGAGTAGCTGCTTACTATTCACACAGGGTATTGAATGGGCCTAGAGTCAAACATTGTTCTGTCCTGACCATGGTACTTGAACAGGCTTAGGATCTGTAAAATTCCACTTCATTAAACTCCAGTGTAAAGGACTCAGAACCAAGTTCCTAGTTAGCTATAAGCATGCTTTGAAAGTGCAGCTGCTTCTATACAAGTATATAAACATTAGAGACCTGAAGCAGACAAACGTCCATGTGCCTATCAAGATTCATGGGAATCCACAGCTATATAACACAAACTGAATCAAATCCAGTGGACCCAGTGAATTTAAACATCTCCTAAATTGTGTTTAAGTCTCTTTAAAAATCTACAGTATAAAGATGGAAATTTTAAAGCAGTGCCATAATAAAGTCACTTCAGTAGACTTTGCTTTGAGACTGTTAACAACTTCAGTTAAAGTTAAGCATGTCTTTTCTCATATCTGCAGGGTCACCGTCACACCATTCTAAGTTACAATGAGATAACTAAGTATCTTGCTTATTTGGGGTTTTATGTAAAATATTTAACCATTTTACATTTGAGTACTTTGTCTTTGAACATGTCTTGACAGAATAATTCCATTGCTTTAACTCTGCAATTATTCCTTATAGTTAAAGAGTAATGATTTACAGCAGGAGTCCAATCTGTAAGTCTACAAAGGTTTAATATAATAGCATGCCTTGACCACCCACAGGTCAAGCAGGAGGTGCAGAGCTGTGGCTGGGGATGGACAGAGCTGGACAACAGACCCCCATATTATCAGAAGCTTACATGTGGGGAGCAACACTCAGCAGGAAATGAGTGCTATGGGGGTTCAAGACAGAAAACGGAAAGAAAATAAAAGAAATCCCTGCTGAGGGGTGCTGTGAGCACAAAAGCAAATGTGATCCTGGACACACAAATAGAAACTGAGAGCATGGTGCCAGAGGATGCCAGTGAGGCTGGTGTAGACTAAGAGGCCGCTTTGTGTAGAGCAGTCTGTATAGTGGTGGATCAGAAGAAAGGGTCTGAAAAACAATAGGATTAATCAGGAAGAGGACATGAGATGTGTGTTGTCACTAGTTCGATGCTGTTATGACATGTAAGAGTTATGGATACATTTTTAATAAACAAAGCCAACCTCTGAAGAAAAGTTTCCTGAGAGTGAGGTATAACTATTTTGTGTATGCATGCATGAGGCCTGGCATACATGCATACAATCTTAGCATGAGGCCTGGTATACATACATATAATTTTACAGTTATCTTAAGTGTAAATCGTATGCTTCACAGCATGTCATAGTTTCTTTTCAGTGGAGAATAGAGACACAGAAGTTGGTTTAGGGACCATTGTGATAGTGCCAAGGACTCAGGGTGACTTCATATGCTGGCAAAAATACACCAAGGGCCAGTCCCAAAATGTAGCAAATAAAAACAATAACAATGGTTTCTCTAATCCTTAACTAGCTCAGGGCACTAGGTCACTGCCCACTTCCAAGACTGCTCACAGCAGCTGATAAGTGTGGGTGTGTTTTCTTGACCCTTTCACTTTGGCACTGACACTGATTGACATAAAGTAATAAAATTATCACCATCTTATGTAAGCAGAGGGTGGTGGTGAAGACTACCAGAAATCAAAATATCACACACACACACACACACACACACACACACACACATATTCTGTTTCTCCAAAATATCCTTTTTGGATATTTATTTTGGCTTTGTAGTTACTAATATCTTGATAATATGGGCATCCTAAGTGGAAAGACATTAGCACTTTGCTTTTTATAAAATATGCTTGTATTGCGCCTGCCTTTTTATCAGGGTCTCAAGACAGATATTGCTGCTTCAGAGCTATGTCTGTGTTTTCCTTGAGAGTCTTATTATAAATCTATTCAAATGATTAACTGGAATTACATAAAATTCTCTCAGTTTAAAGTTTTTCACATTTTTATAGCTAAGTAGAGTGCCGACTATATTGTTTAAAGAGCATTATTTTACACCTTGTGAGAATTGGATTATTGATAAGATTATCCTTTCCCTTTATCCTAACTAATTGATCATATGCTGCCCTTGATGGTAGAATCATATCACTGACATCACCTCTCTCTGCACATATTAAAGAAACTTAATACATTTGGAAGACTTAATACATTTCTATTCAAATCACATATTGATGCCACATATTAATATACTGCCCTTCAGTTCAGTGTATGAAAGTACAATTCTTATCTCAGTGATGTTACAGATCATGAACCCTAAAAAAGGAGAGTGAGAGTTGGGGTGCTTTCCTCTAACCACAACACTCTTGAAGCAGAGGAAAGGGAATCATAAGTCTGAGGTCAACTTTGGCAAAATGGTAAAACCCTGTCTGAATTTAAAAAAAAAGACCTCTATTTTTCATGCCAAAATGTTAGCAGCTTTCACTAAAACTATTATTTAATTTGCTGAGGATCCTAATATCCATTTTCATTATATTTATCAGCTTCACGTATAGTACATGTAGGTGTGTGTGTGTGTGTGTAGGGAACAATATATATACACACATATATGGTCATATGTTCTCCTGCATTTCCTAAGTATTTTATGACCTCCTTTTTAGCATAGAGCCTCTTTCAGTAAAACATGATTATCAAATTCAACCCCAGTTGCTGATTGAAACAGACAGTGGAAGGCAACATCTTCACTGTGCACCCTGAGAGTCAGCAATCTAGGAAAGTCTAGCTTGGTCTGCTAACTAAGCTTTTGTTTTTATTTTAGCCCTTTAAACTTGAAACAAAAATGTTAACTAATGTAACCAAATCGCTTTTGCTATGTTTGTATATAAATAAGGTAATGAGTATAGTATGCACGTCCGCTGGAGTGGAGTCAATGGGGAGATGTGTTCTGGTCCTGAAAAGAAAAGGACTTCAGGGCCAAAGGTAGTGAGGCATCTAATTATTCTGTCCCTAGTCGGTGAAGTCTGCATGACTCCTGAACTCTGAAAATGTTCAGATCTATAGCAGGCTATCTTGGAACCTTAGAATAGACCATATGTTCATTGATGGGACTTACATGCTCTTTCTTGTGGTTTACTTGTGGTTTTTCTAACAGCACTCGCAAACAAAATTACATGATGAATTTTTCACGACAACATGGGCTCAGGCACTTCTACAACAGAAGACGAAGGTCACTTAGACGATGTCCATGAAGAATCCAAGTTTATTTCCCTTTCCAGCGTACAATGTGTCCCTTCCTGGTTTTTCTCACTGCATCCAATATCAGGAAACAAAGATGAAGGACTTGGCTGACAGAAAGCCCTTCAAGACTGAGTGTCCTCCACCTTTCCACACTGTGAGCTAATGATGTGCAGCTGTCTGCACATAAGTAAATGTCTTCACGTCAGTGCATCAGTGGAAATTGTGATCTGTTGTAATATCAGTTACAGTGGCAGTATTGAGAATAAGAAATAGTTTAACATAAAAAAAGTTTAAGCACAAAAATTTTTAAAGATTTTATGTTTTAAATGGCATTTTAGCACAGTATTTAACATTCTGGGTCACTGAACTATTTAAGAAGACTGTATTTCATCTTTGTCTCTTGTTTTATATGATTAAGTTATCATCATTTGTCCTTTATGTATCCTCCACTACTGTATAACACACTGAAACTGTATCTACTTGCTGTGTTGCAATATTTTGCTGCTGGACTTTGACCGACTTGTATTATGCAGAAAGTTAATTCAGATACCTATTCAAGATGATAACTGTAAAGACACTGTTAAGTCCTTTAGTATGCTCCTTATCATGTATGTTGATATAGCATCATTTTGTGGATAGGAAAAAAATGTTTGACCTTCAGATATTTTCTACTTAAAAAAATTGTGGATGAACACCCTATCTCTTCCCACAGTGAAGTTCCCAATACCTTGTCTAAAACAATTTTTTAAAGTGGCTGGTTTACTAACAGTAACTGCCATGTCGTGTTTGTGGTAACTAAGTGACTTGTAAGATGGTGGATGTTTTCCTCATTGTGTTCTCTTCATGGGTTGTTTCCCTGTGGGTCATAGTCATACCTTCTGATGAAGTTGAGCCAACACCAGCAAAGTCTAATGGTCCTGCAGCTGCTGACTATTACTGAAACAGAAGGCTGCACTATAAGCTGAACCATGCTAAAAGCCCATGCTTAAATAAAAAGTATGTCCAAAATCTATTTGCAGCTTATTTGTGTTCATTTCATTTTTATAGTGTGTGTGTGAGTGAGGGTGTGCATGTGGAGGTCAGGGAACAACTTGGAGTGCTGGTGTTCAGCTTCCACATTGTTTGAGACAGTCTCTTGTTGCTTACTGTTCCACAAGCCTGTCTAGCTGGCCCATGAGCTTCTGAAGAGTCTCCTGTCTCCACCTTCCACTTTACTGTAAGCACAAGGGTCCCTGACACCTCATCTGGCTTCTATGTGGGTACTCAGGGTCCAAGCGCACTTCCTCGCGTCTGTACAGCAAGCTCTTAATCCACAAGCCATCCCCATTGCCCTTCATTTTGTTTCTAAATAAGTCTCACACAGAAATTACCAGCCAAATCACACCTACAAAAAGGTGTCAGATGTTGCTAAGAGGTTTTTTGTTCCATCATTGGTGACATCAGTAGGAGGCCACACTTTCAACTTAGCCATTTCTCTTGAGTGTGTGTCTGGTGATGAGTGTGTGTGTGTGCCCCTGTGTACAAGTGAGAGACCACAAGTCACTCATCAAGTGTCTTCCTCCATCTCTGTCCTTCTTCTATTTTGAGATTCTCAGTGAACTCATTTTGGTTAGACTAACTGGTCAGTGAGCTTCAGAGATCTGCCTGTCTCTGTAACCCTACCCATCATTGAAGCCACACGTGGGGGCCCCTGAGCTGGGAAGATGAACTGTTTCTCACGCTTTTGCAGCAGTCATCTGATCACAGGATTTTTGCTTCCATTCCCCTGGAAACTATCATCCTGTTCTGAGTTTCACTTATCCTAATTCCACATTAGCTGATACTTTAAAGTCACAAATAGAAAGGCTGAAATTTGATGTGTCAAGATCTACAAATTCCCAGCATCCAGAGGCAGAAGCAGGTGGGTCTCTCTGAGTTTGAGGCCAGCCTGGTCTGCAGAGCTAGTTCCAAGACAATCAGGGCTACACAGAGAAATCTTGTCCAGTTAAAAAAAAAAAAAAGCCAACAAAGATGAAAAAAGAAGAACCCTTTATATATCCCGGCAGGGGATGTAATCCAACACAGTCACTATAGAAATTTGTTTGTAGATTCCTAAAAAAAAAAAAAAAAAAAAAAAAGTAAAAATGTGGGCTAGAGAAATGACTCAATTTTTATTAATTTCCAATAATTACAAACAATTTGAGTATGCATCAACAAAAGAAAGGATGTCATTATTTGTATTATAAAGTACAATATAACAGAGTATGCCTATCAACAAAATAAGTGGCACAATTACAAATGTAGTACAAAGTCATTCATAAGATTTTAAAAATTGCAAATAAATACAATATGAACACTTGCATGACAAAAGTATAAAACCATATGGATAAGTGCAGATACAGCAAGCATATCAGGATAAGATTTTTTTTTTAAAAAAAAAAAAAAGCTAGTTAGCAGGTAGCTCAGTGTTTAAGAGTGTTTGCTGCTTTTTCAGAGGACTCTGAATTCGGTTTCTATCATCTACATTACACATTTTATAACAGCCTGTAACTCTAACTTCAAGGCATTCAAAGCCCTCCTCTGGCCTCTGTGGGCACCTGCATACACATGTGAATACACACACAAATGCACATACACATAAATAAAAATATTTTTTCAAACATTAGAAAGGACATATCAAAGGCATTGGCTCTACCTAAAATACTTCATCTTTAAATTTTCAGAAAGTTAATGAGTTATGTGCATTTAAAAGCTTCATCTTATTATCTTTTCGTATGTGAAGATAAAATATTATAGCCAAAATCAAAAGATGATTTAATGGGGAGTTTCATGTGAAGAATAGAGCCAAGTCAGCAGCTAGCGTAGCTCCATAGTGGGGCTGTAGCTCACTGGAACTGAAGAGCTTCATGTGCTTGAACTTCCTGTCAAGAACTGCGACCAGCTTCAGTATTGCAGAGTGAATGCAGAATGAGCAATGGGGAGTGGTTTAGTCAAGAGGCAGCCATGGAAAGCTGTTGGGAGATGTTAGGTGTATGCTCAGCTGCTCTGCTCTAACAAAAACAGAGACTTAGAGTTAGAAAGGAAACTGGGAAGTCAGAATTAATTAATAACACCTCTAGGGTAATGCCAGGGAGTCACCCTAAATTGTTAAGAATTTTACTAGGGTTTTATATTTTCTCAGATAACTTCAAATTCCTCTCACATTAAAGATAATAGCAATAATAAAAGACATATGTTAATTGCTCAGAAGAAAAACAGCTCTCTGTTACTGAAAGAATTTCAATTAAGTGGTTAGTAAAAAAGAAAAAAAGACTTCTTACTATGTCTCCTATTTAATCTTTTGAGTACTTATTATAAATGAATTTTTTACAGTTATTTTTATTCTATCAAGAATGATAATAGATGCGGTTTTACCGATGTGTCAGGCCATTCAGTGACAATGGGAAACTCCGACACTCCCCTGTGGCCTTATTACCTGCTCTTGTGTCTGGACCCAACTCTCCCATATTACTGTCAAAGCAACAAAAGACAAGCTCAACCTGGAAAATATAGCTCTTTTAGAAAGTCCTGGTAGGATATCAGATGGGACTGTGTGAATGAGTAATGAAAGGCACAGACATTGTTCAGGAAATATGCCTTAGTAAACTAAGAGACAGGAACCTAACTTACACGGAGATTACTACAGTAGCCCCTTACTGTCAGTGCTCACAGGAAGCATGCATATTGTGATGAGTTAGACATCTATGTGTGCATGTCACCATTGTGCACAAGTGCCTATGTGCACACCTCTCTTGGTGTGTCTTTCTGTCTCTCTATCTATAATTCTGTCTTTCTGTATGTCTCTGTCTATCTCTGTCTCTCTGTCTCTCTGTTTATGTCTCTATCTCTGTCTCTATCTCCAGAATGTCTCATTGGCCTAGACTTTACCAACTAGTCTAGCCTAGCTGAGCAATGAGCTCCAGTGACCCACAGGTCTCCAACTCTCCAGCCCTGGTATTAGAAGCACGTGCTGCCATGCCTAGCTTTTTGTTTTGTTTTGTTTTTAATGTGGATCCTTGATCTCAAATCTAAATCCTCATGCTTGCAATACAAGCACTTATACAAATTGTCATCCAGACATTTTTAACTCCTCCACAATCTATCAGAGACTAAATCACCCCTTAAATGCTGGGGAGGAATCTCTTTCATATTCATATTTTTGGTAATTTGAAGTTAATTCCTCTATATGCCCTAACTATAACACAATGCTTAAATGCTAGTATCCTTTGTGTTCTGAGGTTGGTAAGGCAGCAAAAGATGATTGTCATCTTTGGGATTTTCTACCTGAAACACACC
Organism: Grammomys surdaster; assembly: GCF_004785775.1. Classification (NCBI taxonomy): domain Eukaryota; kingdom Metazoa; phylum Chordata; class Mammalia; order Rodentia; family Muridae; genus Grammomys; species Grammomys surdaster. Next base: position 145,648 of record NW_021604744.1, on the reverse strand, counting down.
TCCTAGACTAACAGAACCCTCCACCACAGGAAGCCAGCTTGAGTCACAATCCTACGAGTTAGTCACCTCTCAGATTTAAAAAGATGGAGGGATTCTAGATTTTTCAATGTTAAGCACTGTGATAGATATTTCTCTCTCTCTCTCTCTCTCTCTCTCTCTCTCTCTCTCTCTCACACACACACACACACACACACACACACAAACCAAACAAACAAAACCTTAAACGTTCCTGAAGGAACTCTCATTTTAGAAAGTTAATATAGTTCTAATGTAGACATTAGGATATTTTCCTGGGTAACTGAAGAATGCATTCTGTTAGAATGACTTTGCCAATTGCTTTGGTAACTAAGATTTTCCATTTGGCTCAATCAGACCTCACAATAATATGGTGACACGGGTTCCAAGCACAGGTTCCTGTGAGACATTTAATCTACAAACTAGTCCATTAGACTTGCCCTAAACTCTGCTTGATACCTTTAAGTACCTGGAATGTCACATTGTGCCTGTTCTGTGCTCTTCACTAGGAGAGTGAACCTGGTTCTCCATGATAAGAGACACTCAAAAACTGTCTAAGTGAGAAATAATTAAATATATTATGATTTTCCATTGCATGGGGGTTTTGTCTCAAGCTTTTATGATCTCCTCAGCTGCTTAGGATTAGGATAGCTTTTGTGACTCTATAATCATATAATTTGACATACTCCCTTTTAGAAAAAGAAAATTAAGGACAGAAGTATTTGTTTTAAATGAGAAATAAAATCATAACCTATTATAAATTTGTCAATTTTTGAAAACTGATGAGTCAAATTATCTGGAGCTGCCAGACTTCTTAAAGAAAAGATGGATCAGAAAGACAAAAGTGTCATGTGGTGGATTAGGGAATATAAAATAGGAAACTTTACCTATAGAAGAACGCTCTATTTATTTGAAAAGCCTAATAACTTTTTAATTTAATTAATTAACTAATAACATCAAAAGCAGGGAATGTCAAGCAATGTAAACACAGAAAACCACCCCAGACACATAATTAAAATCTCAGAAAACTTGTCACTAAGAGCAGAGATCTTACACTGTCCTTTGAACTAACAAGTCTGTCTCCTAACCCGCCCTATCCTGGGTCAGAGACAAGCAACTAAATTCCCAGCACAGAGACAGCATAAGTTTTGAGTCTAAGTTGGTCATGTGGCTCCAAAGGCTGCCACAAAGGGAGGGGGCACAGCAGGTAAACAAGTGAGTTTACATCCCGGCTGAGGATCCCTGAGCTTAAGAAACATGTCTTTTAAAAGGGGCTGTTACCACACCTGCCTGATCTGGGCTCTAGAATACTACAATATCTCTTTCATTTGGAGTGAAAAACACTCTGTTCTGAAGAGAGACACCATCTCTTTTTTCTCAGGTTCTTATATCTCAAAAACCCCTGATAAGATAGTCCAGATAAAACTGTCATACTGTGTACAGGGATGTGCAGGGCCCATGTAATCGCCTTTCTATACACTGGTCTCTAGCACATCTGCAAGCCTGTTCTAGCAACTGAAGAACTATTTGTCAGCACCACACATCTCCTCCTGCATCAAAACCAGGACTGTGGCAAGAGTTCATCCCTCAAGTCAGCACTTCCCCCTCCCCCCGCACTAACTTCTCAGTGCAGCCCCTCTGTCTTGCCCCCTGCCTATCAAAAACACCGTTCCTGTACCAAATAAGCATTGGTCTTGTGGCTTGGCTTTGATACTGTGGGCCAGAGTTCCCCTGTGATAATTTCCCCCACTTCCTGTTGTGCAGTTTGTGGGGTGATGCTTTGACTCTGAGGGGAGTTTAGGTAGCCCACAGCTTGACTGACCAACACCTCAGATCAGGGGTGACTGTTGCCAGAGAAAACAGGATACTTACTTCTTCCTGCAAACCCATTGTCTTCTGTCCAATTGCTGCATCCAGGGTAGTGAACTGAGCTGGGGTTTGTAAAACCTGTCTCTGGTAGAGAAACAGTGCTTCTACTTGTCATTAAGCCTGGTATCCTTGCTACCTTGCCCTAACCTGCTCATCATCTACACCGGATCGATCTGCTTACTTCCAACCTGTTTTCCAAGAGCTCAAAATGCAAACTTGGCTCTGCTGCCTCTTGCCTAGATTTTCCAGAGTTCACACCACCCTTAGACTAGAACACATCCTTCTCAGCGTGATTCACCAGGCTGACCTGACCTGGCTCTGCCTGCTTCTCCTCCACCAGGGCCTTCCTCCTGTTCTTTGACCCTCCAGCCTGCATCCTAATGCTGACTTCTCACATAGCATCTTTATGAACTCTGGCTTTCCTCACCACCCTACATCACTAATGATTGACACCTCTTCCAGGCCTAGAATAGGGTTTTATTTGCATATGTTCATATAGATTACTTTCTTTTAGTGCATTTTCCTAAGTTTACAGTTGTATTTTTTGCAAATCAGTTTAAGCAAATTCTGTTCTTTTTTGCAGTTTACCATTGTAGCCTCCATGACCTCCATAGGGTATTTGAAACAGTGACAGTTAATAGAACAACAGATGAATATATTAGTACATCCAATAAAATTAACTATTCACAAGCCTTGTGTACTTGGAAAGATCATTTAATATTAGTCTATTTGTAATATAGGAGAAATAGCATCTACTCACAAAATGGTGAGGATCAAATCCCCCACCTCTGGGCTATAAGTACCACAAGGTCATGCCTGGCTTTTTGCATGGATGCTGGTAATCTAGATTTGTCTTCATATTAGTGCAGTACCCTTTCTCACTGAGCCATCTCTCCAGCTCCAAAGCAAATATTCCTACTTAAAACAAAACAAAACTCTTTAAATTCAAAACACAAGTGATTATTTGGAAAATATTTTGGTACACTTACCACAGAGAAAATATTAATAATCCTCACATGTTAGAAAGTTTTAAAATTGGTATTGGCAGGGATGTTAGAGTAGTAACACTTTTAGATTTAAGGCCAACTCCGTTAGATGGAATTCATGTCTCACAGTTAATGAGAGGAACACTTCTGAGTACAGAGGTCATAGGGAAAACATGTTACTTGTATTCTGCTAAGTGAATATAGCAATAAAACTACTGCTAATGACAAATTGCTGTACCCATAGATCAGTATCTCACTCAATCCTCATGGAGAAGCTTCTCACAGTAATTAACAGAGACCCACGACTGAGCATCATGCAGAGTGAGGCTTTGAAGGGCTCCACCCTGAATAGCATGCCTTTATCACACTCATTCCCTCAAGGATCTATAAGGGATCCATACAGACCCCTCAGGCATCTATAGGGAACAAAGGGTGGAAAGACTTGTAAGAGCCATGAGCTGACTTCAAGGAAACTGATCTCCCAACTTGGCAGGACAATGAGTTCACAGCAGATGTGAACTCAGAAAGTCTGACAGCAGCAGGAAACCTTCACAAGCCTAAGCCAGGCATAAGCTCAACATGGAGAAGGGGAGCAGGCACAAAGCCTCACCTCCTGACCAGGAAGCTGTTTGCAATCCACAGCTGCAGGGAAAGAAATATCTGTTTTATTCAAGGAAGTGACACTGGCTGTATCAACCTCACTCCAGGGAAGGCCCCACACTCACAGGAATGGTTGGCCAATTCAAAGCAGACTGTGTGGTTTTGATTATTTGATTTTGCCTTTCCTTTTACATTTACTTTTGGTTTTAAAAGAGAGAATCAACATGAACTTGATGGGAGAGAGAAACAGAAGGAATAAGGAGAAGGGAAAGAGTATGATCGATCATATGATCAAAATACAGTGTGTTCACTTTTCAAAAATAAATAAAAACAAACAATTGAAGGTAAAACAATAAATTAAAAAAGAAATAAACAAAAGATGTGAATGGATAATTAATGGAAACCTTTGAAGTGGCTCTTAAATATATGGAAATATATCCACATTCCCTCATAATAGGAATGCAAATTAAACCTCACTGAGATACTCTTCATACCTATCAGGATGCAAATTCAGAAACAGAGCTCTATGAACTTGGAGGGACTCATATACATAGACACCTTTATTCATGGTTAGTGAAAGAGCAAAATGGCAGAAGTCTAACTTGCAGGCATGTCCAACTTTCCTACATCACCACAGGGCATCTACAAAGTCACTGCTCTCTAGAACTGTTCAACCAAGCTACAAAAATTATCACACACACTGGTGTATGCACATACACATACACACAACTCAACATGGTTTAAGTTTATAATTTTGTGTTAGACCACTAATATCTGTTCTTAGACACCTGCTGCATGCTGCCCACAGGCCAGGCCACAGCAGACACACCTACATGGTGAAGACTATGGTAGTAGTTTTTAAAAATTGCATATGGATTTGATCTGGTAACTCAGTAAATAGAAACACTTCCAAACACAGGAAGTTCTACATGGGCAGATTACTGATTGCAGCATCACTTGTAACTACAAAATACTAGCAACAGTTTAAATGCCTAAACATAAGTGATTATTTGAACCCATTATGTTACATATACACAATAAGTCATTTGGCTGTAAAAGAGAATGAGGAAGATCTCTGTGACGTGATTCGAGGTGACTTCCCTAAGATGTGGACATGTGAAAGATGCTAACTGCATAAGAGCATAGAGAACACCTCACCTTCACATCTTTTAGCTGTGCAAAAAGAAACACAGGGGGAGCAAAGCAGAAAGTCCTGAGGAGGTTTACTCAAGCATAGGTAGAATAAATAGGTGGAGGGAAAGGGGAAACACTTCTGAAGCTGTGTGCCATTTTCACTACATGATCATATTAACATTTTACAAATTCAAAGAATAAAACTAAAGGACTGGAGGATGGCCCAGAGTCCTGACTTCAGTTCCCAGCACCCAAGTCAAAAAGTTCCCAACTACCTGTAATTCCAGCTCTAGGGCATCAGCGCCCTCTTCTGACCTCCGTAGGCATATGCACACAGACATGTAGACACACATGCAAACTCTTAAATAAAAATAAAAAATATATCTCCTGTTTAAAAAAGCAAGCCCTACTAGGCAGTAGTGGCACATGCCTTTCATCCAAAGACTCAGGAGGCAGAGGCAGACAGGTCTTTATGAATACAGGGCCAGCCTGGTCTACAGAGCAAGCTCCAGGACAGCCAAGGCCACACAGAGAAACCCTGTTTCAAAACAAAACAAACAATACAGAATTAAAATGTAAGTACGTACAGCACCTAAAACTAGAACTATAAACATCTCTGAGCCAAGTAAATGCCCATTTTAAGGTGAAAGATGTTACTTGATAGTGATTTTAAGGTTCTGGGTGCTGCCCCAGCAGTAATGTCTAATCTATCTATATGCAATGGTTCCACACAAGAGTGGTTCTCGAGCAGCCTGGGTACTTCTGGGGTGAGGGTGGAAATGCTCAGCTGAGGGCTCCACTCCAGACCTACTGAATTCAACTCAGCATCATTAACTAGGTCCATGGGTCCTGTGGGTGCACGTATAGCTGACAAAGCATTAAGCTACAGGACAAATCTGTGACAAGGGAAACTTAAAATGACAATGGCCGGATTCCAAATAACTGACAGTAAGACAGTCAGTTTCTCCTTGGGAAACTTTCCCACAAGGACTTGTTCTGAGGTGGCCTAAGGGACAAAACCTGTTTTTACAATATGCCCAGATTCCAGTACTCCAAAGACCTGGTGGCCTGTCTCCCTGGTGCACTTGAACAGAGCGTCCTCCTGTGAAACAAGAATCTGCAACTCTTCCTTGCATACGGGATCCCCGCCAATGTCACCCCAGGCCTTGGCTGGTCAGGCTAGTTTCCCTGTGAGCAGCAACAGCAACCGGTGCTCTTTTCAGCTTTAAGAGGGCTGCCACAATTGGCCATATGCCACTACAGTGTGCGACCACAGAATGAGCAAATCAGAAAAGAAGCATTTCTCATGAACCAATCGTAAGCCTTGCTAAACAATAGAAGCAGAGTTGGCTGTACGTAGTGATCGTTTCCACCCCTCATTTAGTGGATGCTGGCACTCACCAGGGCTCACAAATCCTAACTGTTGGAAGTTTAACAGACCATTTCTTTTCCCCTCCTTTCTCTTTCATTCCTCCTTTCTCTTCACCCTCTTTCTTTGTACCAAGTAACATGGTAATCTGCTTCAAACATAACAGCTGCTTTTTAAATTCTAACTCCAATGACAGCAAAAGAACCACTTGCTGCTAAGTGCACAAGAGTCACTATCTGCAAGTAAAGTTAGTACTCAAAGGCAGCTCACCAAAGCTTTAAAGAAAAACACCTTAAGTTGTCAATCAGCATTCCTTAAAATTTATAATTGTCTGATGCCCAAGTCAGCTAATTCTTTTTACATTTACATAATACCAAACCACACTTTCTATGGAATGTTATTGTAGCCTTCAAAGAAAGCTATTCAAATTTTACACCGATGAATTCGCCAGCCATGTTGGGATAAGAGCTGTCAGCCCAGTCACCCATGTCTTTGCAGATAATTTTACCCAGGTCTAAGTTGCCCAAGTGCATCTTAGAAAGTTCTAGGTGTTTGAGAGGAGACCTATGGAGATCAGGAAAGCCCAGATCCCGGGCTCTGAGGCTGGGTGGTCTCGAGGTACAGCTCCACCACCTGCTGGCTCCTGAGAGCTCTTACTGGGACTGTGGAGTTCACTGCAGTGGCGGCTCTACCCAGTGCAGTCCCGGGCAGCGCTGGTGGCTGGTGAGTACATGGGCAGTCAGGTGCTTTGGCTGGGACATCCTGGGTGCTTTGGAGGGGACATCGGCCCACCAGACCATGGGCTCTGACTGTCACCACCTCTCCTATGGGTCTATCCCTCTACCTGACTCTTGCTCTCTTCTCCCACTAATGACCTGACTACTTATATTCAGCATCCAGTTCCCAAAACTTGCTGGGTAACAATATCAAGAAGTGCTTTCATTCAACAAACTTCCCCAGACCCTTTCCCTTCTTAGCTCCTTGGGGATACTTTGATTGGAAGGACCTCTTGAAGTCTCAATGATGTTTGGCTTCATCATTTCTAGTATGCCCTGAGCTAGTCTTGTTGAGGGACCCTCTTAGCTCTAGCTTGTTAGTATCCACTCATCTCTCTGGAGACCTACTACCTCCAGTTTAGTCGGGTGGGCTCTGCTTAAAAGGTCGTGCACAGCTTGGACAGATCACAGTAGATCAAATGGTTCCACAAGGGGGAGTTTATTAAGAGAATGGGAGAGCTGGAGAAAAGAGAGAAGAGTAGAGAGGGTAGAGGAGATGAGGCTGGCCATGGCCACATGGAGAGAGGGGGAAGGGAAGGGGGGACGGGAGACAGCAACCTGCAGGGGCGGGGTTGAGGGGCCAAGAGAGAGAGGAGGGGTAAGCAGCCCCTTTTATAGTGGGCAGGCCTACCTGGCTGTTGCCAGGTAACTGTGGGGAGGAGCATACCTGGCTACGGCCAGGTAACTATGGAAGTAGAGTTTAACAGATTACTAACATTCCCATGTTTTGGTTTAATTAAAAAGAAAAATTAGAAAGAGGGGATGGCGAAGCAGGAATAGGGTCATCGTGAAATCTGGCTACTTCCTGCTGACATTGGGGGCGACATGTCTTTAGGGGGAACCTAGAAGAATGGGAAATGTTTGTCCGGTCTTAGGAGAACTGGCTGTTTTCTGATGTCCAGGGTCTGTGGAATGAGCCATCTGAGGATAGGTCAGAAGGAATAAGTCCAGTAGAAGCAGCTGTGTGTGTGGCAGGAGATGGAACATCTGAAGGTTCCTTCTCTGGAGCTGTTTTGGATGTGCCTGGACTTGACAAGACGTAGGAAATAAGATTAAGAACACTTAGAGAAAGAATTTTTTTTCTAAGATGTACATTTGAAACCCAGAGGGATCCCACCCTTTGTAATAGGTAGTGAGTGGGACCTTTACTTATCTGGATGGCATCTATTTGGTCCATGAGAGGTAGATCTGAGTGGGTTTCCTGTAGCTTATAAGTTTACAAAAGAGATAACAGCATGAGTTAACACAAGTAGTCTTTAAACTGAGTTTAGGTAATGAGGTAACAGATAATATCTGTGAAAACTTAGCTGTCAATGTAGTCAGAAGTCTGAGAAAGAGTAAACAACAATCTACCAGTTATATATTATTTTTTAAAAATGACAGAGTCCACTAGCCAACAGTTCTCGTGGTTTCCATAGTCTCTTGGGTGAGGTCAGTCTGGTTTATAAGCACAGAAGCTGCAGGGCTTTTTTCTGTGGAACAGATACGTGTGACATGAGAAATGACTTACCTTGTTTTAGCCAAGTCATTTGACTCAGGGTATCCAGTTGTGTTTGTCCACATGCAATTTAGGCTGTATGTTCTAGGAGTCTGGCGTCCAGGTCTTCTGAAACCATCTTAGGCTAACTGTTAGAGGCTTTGGGCATTCTATCAGCCATAAACTTAAAATATACGATTAGCAGACTTCTGACAAGATTGAGAGCCATAAGGATGGATTGTAACTGAATAGCATAGCAGTAGTAAAAATCTATCAAGACAGAGCCTTTCCTATCCTGTCTTAAGTAAGTTTGGCAGGTTGTGTAGGTAGAGAAAAGCACATTTTTGTATTAGCAAAGAAACACTTGGCTAAGACAAGAATAAGAAAGCTGGCAACAGTGGCATATGGTATAGCTGGTGGGTTAGAGCTGTAAGCCACAGATGCCGCAGGCAGGTCTGCTGGTGGCTGCAGGGCGGGACTTCCTGTTAGCAGCTGGAAGCCGCTGCCCAGTGTCTCTGGCAGCAGTGAGTAAAGAAAAGCAAGCATGTCCCATATCACCCCAATGTTAGTTTTTGTGGCAGTATAGGTCCCAGGCGGCAGGATGTAAGGGGAAGACCCAGAGCAGAGGTAAGAACCACAGAGGGAGGGGAACACAAGGGGAGTTAGCTGGGCGCTAGACCTGCTAGCTTTCCAGGCAAACCTATGGAACTGAGTGTGTCCAGGTGGCCGCAAATGACAAAGGAGGCAAAAGGGAAAAGGGTCCGAAATGCTTTCCCTTGGAAGAGACACATTAGGGGAGAGCCGGTAATCCTGGGAGAAAACAGTAAAGGCTCACCCGTGGAAGAGACATGTTTGGGGACTATATTCAGAGCTGGTGCTCCTGAGGCAGAGAGAACAGTTTGTCCAGGCCTGGCCTGGGGTACTCAGCAGCGAGAAACTGTCTCGAGAGGAGAGGCCAAGTGGCTCCAAGGGGATCCATCCTAAAGAGGTTCAGGGAAGGACAGGGTTTGCTCTAGCTCAAAAAATCTTTTTTGGGACCTTGTGGGCAGTTACCACGTGATGTCCGTCCTGTCCAGACACAGCAGCTGAGGTCCCCGAAGTCTTTGTATCCCGGGTTTTGGCACCAATAAAAGGTTGTCACGTGTAGCTTGGACAGATCACAGCAGATCAAATGGTTCCACAAGGGGGAGTTTATTAAGAGAGTGGGGGAGTGGGAGGAGAGAGAGAAGAGTAGAGAGGGTAGAGGAGTGGAGGTCGGCCACGACCACGTGGAGAGAGGGGGAAGGGAAGTGGGGAGGGGAGACAGCAACCTGCAGGTGCGGGGTTGAGGAACCAAGAGAGAGAGGAGGGGCAAGCAGCCCCTTTTATAGTGGGCAGGCCTACCTGGCTGTTGCCAGGTAACTGTGGGGAGGAGCATACCTGGCTACGGCCAGGTAACTATGGAGGTAGAGTTTAACAGATTACTGACACTGCTAGCACCTGCCTATTCCGGATTTCTGGGTTCCAAGAATAGGCCCCTTGCTAAACACTCAATAAAGCATGAAACTCTGTTTCCCACTTCCCAATTAGTGAAGTGGATGGCTGTGAACTTTCCTGCCCTGAAATATGGTGCTGGTCTCCTCCCCAAAAATCCTGTTTTCACCAAATCCCTTAGACGGCAGGTACCCTAGTGTCTTGGGAGTGTTTATAGTTGATAGAAGCCCTTAGAGTTAACCAACTTTACTGGTACTAATTCTGACTCCTTTAGCTTGCCCATGGGCCAAAGTCTGCCCAGGACACAAGCTTGAGGTTCTTGGTGAACTTAGCATGCTAAGATAGAAAAACTGCTTGCCAGGATCTGCTGGCCCTGGTCTGACATGAAGAGGAGTGGGGGAGATGCATTCCTACCTGTGAGGAGGCTTGTGATACCACTGGAACTAGAACTAACAATAGTAATAGTAATAGTAATAATAGTAGTAATAATGTAAAGTCAGCAACAACCAAATGTCCGGGGCGTGCACTCGCCAGCGAGGTCACACACAGACACCAAAGTTCTTCAGCAGATCTTTATTACGATGTTATAGAAGAAAGTTCCGCTGGAAAAGGGCTGGCTGGTGGAAAACCGGCTGGGAGAAAAGGCTCCGAGCCCCGAGAAGGTCCTGGTTAAATACCCCCTGGAGTGGCGTGTACATATCTGGTTGGTTAATTGCCCATAAAATCCTATATGCGCCGGGATGGGCTGTGACTTCCCGCGCTTTCCCCTTACACAAAGGCAGTAAATTACAGAACTTGTGAGAGTATCAGATTGCCAGCGCTGTCTCTGCCTTCCACAGCTCTCTACATCTCCCCCTTTTTGTTTTAAATGAGAATCACAGGCACTGGCCATTTCCCATGTCTTAGGCTAGTTGACGTTCTTCCATAGCCAGCACCAAAAAATGGTAAGCTCCCTGTCTTAGGCTACGAGGGTTGCACCCACACCTGGCATTCTTTGAATGTGTGCCCCAGGTTGTGGCCACTCGTAATGTCCGTCATGGGGTAAACTCACAGCTCGTGGTGTGCCTTTGGCATATGGCATCAACCTATTCCCGTTGTTGGGACCAATGGCAGCTGGCCTGGAGACGAAAAGATAGAGCTGCCCTTGGCCTGTCTGGTGCGGTACCAATATGACTCAAACTCAAGCCCGATCAAGCAAATTCCATCATGGGGGAATAAGCGATCAAGGACTAATAGTTTAGGACGGTCTCCCTTACCCTACCAGGTGCAATGGAAACGAGTCCTCTGGGTGCAAGGGCTAAGGGAAACATAAAGAGATGCAAACACCCATCCCTGTGCAATGGAGTCACCTCCTAGGGGTGCAAGGGCTGTTTGTCTCAAAATTCAGGTATCAGAGTTACACAGACATGGACCAGTCAGGCTAAAACTCCTCACCAACCCAGTGCAATGGGCTGAGCCCTTGGGGTGCAGCGGCTGATGGATCTGTTTGTTGGCTATTTCTTAAACATAGACAACCAGATTTCGGGAGATAAATCTTGTTCTAAGGCCATAAGTGCTTGGGTAATCACGACTTTGTCACGTTTCTGTTGATCTCTGAGCTTGTAAACCAACCAGAGTATGAACACTAATCCGCAACACAGGGTTGTACCAAACAGGCCTATTCCCACCCACTCTTTAAAGAAAGAGAAGGCTGAAGAAATCCAGGAAGAAATTCTTTCAGTCAGCCAAAGGTCCATGTGTGTTGAGTTGATGGCCATCATTGCTACTCGCAACTTCTCTAGAAGTTCATCAAATCCTTCTGACCATTCTCCTGTTAGGTAATGAGACAATTGTCTGGATAAATTAGCTGTTCGAGTAAAGTTTTCATATTGAACACTAGTAATACAGAGTGTTCCCAGTTTTCTTTCACATCCCAATTGTGCCAATTGAAAAAGAATGTCCAATCTTTCTTCTACCAAATCTAGGCGCTGATTAACAATCATCAATCCGCCTTTCAATTCAGCACTCATAGAAGTATGGATGTTGACTGCGTCTGCCACTGTAGCGGACAGCTGATTTAAGGCTGCTGTTGTTTGGACTTTGGTTGTCCTAGCAATCCCAGCAGCTGTAGCTGCAATGGCACTAACTGATATTGCCGTTATTATGGCTGCAGTTATGCCAAAGTCTCTTTTTTGTCTGAATAATGATAGAGTAGAGGGTGTTTCAACGGGAACAGGGACCCATCGTGGCACTCTGGCAACCATGGCATGCTTAGCTTGTCTAACAGCCCAACACTGAGACATCATGCATGAATCATTAGTGCATTTTTCAAATGAGGAGTTTGAAAGAATAAACAAGAAAGGTGGAAAGACACACACTGGAGTAGGTGAAAATACCATTTGATTTACAATAATCTTGTTAACTCTAGTAATTAACTGAATAGGATTTGTCAACTGAGGGATCGGATCTGAACTCTGTTTCACCATAGTTCTATTAATAACTCCTATAAAGGATGTTCTTCCTGCCTCTCCGACCTGGAGAAAGGCTAGCGGGTTGAGGTCGGTACAACTGCCATTAACTCCACAGAGTAGCCATTTGTGAAAAGGATTCATACTAATGCTCTGTAGAAAAGGACCTTTTCTCATTATCGCGTCAGCTCCAAGATCTCCCAGCATATTGGGTGAAAACGAAAAAGTTTCATTGGTATCTGCCCATCGTGTTACTCTGGATTGACAATCAGACCAAGGCAGAACAACTCCCTCATCTTCTAGACTACAAAAGGAAGAGACCTTAGGTTGATGAGGATGCTCTCCATCCATAAGTTTGGGTGATAAAAATGTTCCATTTATCCAAATGGCTGGTTGCAAAAAGGACTGTGAGAACTCTTTGACATAACTATTGTCCTTTTCATTATTATTCTTTTTGGTTGTTAATTTAACTCAGTTTTTCTTTTCATAAAACCACCCCAAGGTTCTCTTCGAGAGAGTTATACAGTTTCTTGTCTCAGTAATCTGAAAACAGAGAGAACCCCGTTCAGGCAAGGAATGATTTTCCCCCAGGGGGGCATGCGTTTTATCATAGGGAAGATAAGGCAGCCCCATGGTTCTATTAGTTGTAAGAAATCTTGGAAACACCATAGCATCATGTGTAACAGGTATGGGTTTAGGAAAAGCAGATAATATAGCCCATCGTTGTTCTTCCCATATACTAGGAACCCGAATCTGGAGGGTCCAAACTAGGACTGGAAACATCTACAGATGAATTCTTCGGAGGGTCATCTTCAGTTGTCACGAGCCTTCACGTTAGTCGCTCTGGTAGCCAGAATGGATTGTCTTCTTCCTGTGGAAAAACACAAACCACTCCCCTGGATCTTATTAAAATAGGATCCGGGCCTTTCCATTGTCCGGTCAAGACGTCCTTCCACTTGACCATCTCCTTTGGCCTATCAGGCTCTAAACAATGACGGTCAGCAGCCGAATGGCCCTGACTGTCCAAATTTAAAAAATTGAGAGTAAAGAGTGCTATAGAAACAGTGACTCGTGGCACTGAGGGTAGAGCCTCCTCGACTCCCCCCTTTTTTTTAAAAAAGATAAGATTTAAGAGTGCAATGAGCCCGTTTTATAATGCCTTGTCTTTGAGGATTGTATGGTAGACCTGTCAGGTGAGTCACCTCCATTTGGCAACAAAATTGTCCAAACTTCTGAGACGTATAAGTTGAGAATTTTAGGCTTTCCCCAGGCATTCCAGGCCTCAAGGCAATGTTGGATAACATGTGTTGCCTTTTCTCCCGATAAAGGGGAGGCAAAAATAATTTCGGAACAAGTGTCAATAGAATCATGTAAATATTGAAGTCTCCCAAAAGATGGAATGTGGGTAACATCCATTTGCCATGATTAATCATGTGTAAGTCCTCAAGGCTTAACACCGTTATGAAAATTGAGGACACTGAGAACAAGTTTTTGTTATTTAACTTGTACACTTTCTAGAAATATTAAATTATAGTCTCAAGCTATTATTATTTTGATGATATAAAGAATAAGATTGTATGGCCAATTGTTTCTATATGGTCTATAATTTGACTGGTATACAAATCTGTTCTGGCATTGTCCTGGGTTCTAGGCAATCCAATGAACCCTTAAATGTCTTATAAAGAAACAGCACATGTTTCTTAAATTAAGCTGTATTTCTATAATTAACTGTAAAATTTGAGAACTAGTAATATCTAAAAAAGGCAACAATTTTAAGTAGTTACAAACCATGAGCCATAGCCATATCTGGCTATGAGTGTACCAATTGAAAGCTTGAATTTTCAGCATTTCAAACAGTGTCTACAGCACATAATTTAATTATTTATGTTGAAGCAGGGGAAAATTCAAGAAAATGTACATGTGATATAATTACATATACTGCCTAATAAATTGATGAGGCATCTGTAAATATAGTAAATATTTTTCTATGGGCTGTATGTAAATTTATAGGAAAAACAAAAGAATGTATAGAGAACAACTGTTAACAACTTGTCTTATGGATAATGATTATCAATTTTGTCTAAAACTTTGCCAAGTAATAGGTCAAATATCATTATTCTCCAATAACCAACTTAATTTCTATTTGGAATAAGGAATTAACATTTCATCCAAAATATTTTCAGGATTCTATCTTACAATCCTGTATTAACACTGTAATAGTTTCAAAATAAGATGTTCAAACTTTACTTGTAGATAGATGAATCCACATTAATGGTTTCTTTGGCCAAGGTCTGTTGTGAGCACATGAGTAGCAATAATGTAAACAGCCAACAATGTATCATGGTCTAGATAATTTATCTTTTAATAACTAACAGCTTATTCTATACTTTTACAAAGCTATCTATCCCTCATCAGTTAACTCTTGAGGTGAATTAGGATTTGTATCTCTCTTGAAAAACATCGAACAGAGGTTCAAGTCTTCTTATGGTAAGTTTAAGATGAGGTTTTAGCCAATTAATATCTGTTAACTTGATTTTTAAGAATCATTAAAAGTAAACCAATTTTTGTATATACGCCTGTAACCAGAAGAGGGTGCTAAATCTCACCACAAATGGTTGTGAGCCACCACGTGGCTGCTGTGAATTGAACTCTTAATATTTTTAGTTGTGTGTCCAGCCTTTAACAGCTGAGCCATCTCTCTAGCTCCCATTATCTATTCTTATTGGAATTTTCTGTGTCACAATCTGTTTAAGATATAACTGAATTCTCAAATATTCAAAACTCATTGTTCTAGAGTAAAGGCATACAGAAAAACTCTTTTTAGAGATATCAGTTAACAAAATGAATAAAATACACTGAGAGATTTAAATGTTTAACTTCTGTATTAAAGCAATAACAAATTCTTATATAAGACTATTAATCATTCTTTGAGGCAGCCTTTTAATGACATTGTTTCATGGGCTCCCAAGAATCACTAATAAATTCATTGGATTTAAATCTCATCACCTTTACCAGGATGTAAAGGAACAATAAAAACAATCTTTTAAATCTATAATAATTCTATGTATTTACTAGAATAGTAATCGACGTAGGCAAGACAGGCTGTAATGTCTCATTAATGTCATAAATCTTAAATTTGAACTTTGTTTTTGGTTTAACTGAATAAGCAACTCCTTTTAGTTGAATGAGGGATCAGACAAACGGCAGGTTAAAGGCAGTTTTGTCTTCTAATAATTGTTACATCAGCCCCAGTATCTATTAATTCTTATTGGGGAGAGCAGTTTTTACTGTACTTTGTCAAACATTCGGAGCCATTGCCATAGCGGCAAATCTCTCAAACTGAATGGCTGTAAAATTAGCATCAAACCCATGCTTTTGAACTGACTCAGCAAGTTCCTTAATAGAAGTATATTCTACCGATGTGTAAATGCAACTTCTTTTCGCAGCTTTAAACACTGGAAAGGCTTGAAACATCTTTCTTTTGTTTTCTTTTGAAAAGAGTTCTGTGCAGGGCCCACCTGCATAAGGCGGGGGAGCGCGCGGGAGCTCCACGGCGGCTAGGGTTTTCACCGCGGGCAGGGGAGCTCACGCACGCGCGGTTTCTAGTCTCCGCCTCTCTATGTTTTCTATTCTGCGGCAGCAGTCGCCCACGTGAATGGTATCTTTCCGCCTCAAAGCGGACTATTTTTCCATCTAAATCCTGTTCCCACTTGGAGGAGCCAGACTTCCCTGACTCAATTTAATATAACTTCAAACTTTGCAATTCTTCAACTGGATATAGAGGCTTTTTCAGCTCAGCTCAACTCTTAGCTACAGGTGTAGGTAGCTTATCAGCCTCTGCTGTGTATATTAAGACTGCCTTTAAAACAAAGTTAAACTAGCCCAAGAGTTGGATATGTAACCGTTTTTGTCTTTTGAACATGCAACATAGAACATACACTTAGACAACGAAACAAAAACAAACAATCAACACACGTGGACATTGGCACGCCAAGGATAGACAACAAAGAAGGACATTTAAGAGCTCCTTTTGTTGACACAGCTCAGAGAGAGGACAACTTTTTTTTTTTTTAAACCCTTTCTCTCTCTTATTCTTTACCGGATAAAGAGATTTTCTTTTTAAGGCCTTTTCTCCTTTTCTTCGTTTCTCTCCCAGGGAATTAAAATATCCCTCATCTTTACTCCTTTTCTCTTTTTCTCTCCCAAGGAATTAAATCTTCCCTCTGTCACCCCCGCAGATCAAATGTCTGGGGGAATTCGTAGACGGTCTACCCAAGCTTCCATTTGAGCTTGTAAGCACTTCCCCAGAACCAGTTTCTGGTAGGCTCGTATCCTGAATCTGTCTCAAAATTCCCTGACTCACCACAATAGCTGAACTATACTTTTGATCCTGCAATTTCCACAATGAGCGTGTGCCTGGCCTCAACTTTCCATTCTGCTGTTCCTTAATTAGATCTCCTTCTAGCCTGTCCCAGGAGGCGAATGTCAGCGTTCCCGTGCAGGCAAACGGATCTCTCTCCCTAACAAAGTTTTCTCTGCAGAGCTGGTCACAATTGACTGCAAGGCCACATGCTGTTTGTTCCCCTATCTCCGGGAGAATCTGACTCTCAGGGGGAAGGGCTCTGTAGCTCACTCACGGCTGATTAATTATGCTAAGCCTCTGTCTGCTCGTAAAACTGCTGGATCAAAGCAGCTAGAGGAGGGGCAAGAACCAAACTTTTTCCTGCCTTGTAAAAACCCCAGAAAAGAGCTGGAAGAGGGGGCAGGGCCAAACTTTCACTTGCCTACTGAACCTCAGCAGCCCGGAACGGCTGCTGGAAGGGGGGGCAGGGCCGGCTCAAGCAGTGCCAAGATTAAAACAGGCAAACTGGTGAAAGCAATACAACAGCAGGAGAAATGAGATGAAAGCTGGCACTAAGATAACAAAATTTTCACTGCCGCTTGTGATTTAGGGGAAATATGAAAAGATTCAGAATTAACCATACCTCTCTGATTGTGCTCTCGCTGCAGCCTTTTGACGTTTTACTCCAGATGGGAGGACCTTTTCTCCGCAGGGTACCTTCTTGAATTTCCCGGGTTTCTGGCACCACTGTGTCCGGGGCATGCACTTGCCAGCGAGGTCACACACAGACACCAAAGTTCTTCACCAGATGTTTATTACAATGTTATAGAGGAAAGACCCGCTAGAAAAGGGCCGGCTGGTGGAAAACCGGCTGGGAGAAAAGGCTCCGAGCCCCGAGAAGGTCCTGGTTAAATACCCCCTGGAGTGGCATGTACATATCTGGTTGGTTAATTGCCCATAAAATCCTATATGCGCCGGGATGGGCTGTGACTTCCCGCGCTTTCCCCTTACACAAAGGCAGTAAATTACAGAACTTGTGAGAGTATCAGATTGCCAGCGCTGTCTCTGCCTTCCACGGCTCTCTACAACCAAAAGTGAAAGTTTGGGGGAAGATTAAGCTATCTTATCTGAAAAGGAGGATTGTATGCATTGGAAACAAAGTATTATCTATCAGGAGTGTCCAACATTTGATATTATGATTTGACATTAACATCCACAAATCTGTTGTTCCTTGTTCCTTGCTATCCTGGAATGCATGAGTCCCATGGCCTAGGTATTGTAGATTAAATGCACAGGAAGGCATGAAAATGGAAGCAAATCTGAAATATGCAATAGGAAATCTACGCATTAAAAAATAATAAAATGTGAATTTCTGGGGGTAAGGCTGGGAATCAAAACTCAAGATCTAGCACAAGCAAGCCCCACACTGAGCTGCAGCCCTGGCTAAAATATACTTCCACCAGCCATCTCTTCTAAGTATGGGAGCAGAGAACTGCCTTGTATCAGAATTCCTTAGCAGGGAGAGGAAGTGAGAGTCAAACCAATTTGCAACAGAAAGAAACTTAAGAGTAAAGAATTCCTACATAAGACTGATACCTTAAGTACACTGCTAGACAGCTTTCTGGTCTGTTATGTAACACCAGGGGCCCCATTCTTATTCTGTCCCACAGAACTACCTTTTTATCTCCTTAACTACTCTGACACTAGACAGAATTACATGGTCCTCATTAATTTATGAATGATACCAAAGAATCCATTCAGTCCAAGTACTTCAGTATCTTCTGTACATAGATGCTTTGCTAAGAGCCGAAGGATGAAGACTGGGACCTCTCTCTTATCTGAATGGAAAGGTGTAGATGCAAGTTTGCCCAGCCAATTTGATTGACAGTCCAAATCAATTTTCATCTCATTTGCAATGCCTTCTGGATATTCTAAATGCATCTTGTAATAACTCTTTTGCCCTTGCACATGTTAATGGTTCCAAAGAAAACAGTTTTATAGGACATACCATTAAAACATTTAATGGCATTGCCATTAAAACAGTTAAAATCCATAAGAGTGTTGGGCGCCATCTGCGAGCCGGTTGCAGGGCAGCTGTGGCGGGCTCAAACAAGAGCGTAACAAGAGCAGGCGGAGATATCCTGGGAGAGTGGCAGGCGGCGGCCCCGGGGCCAGTTGTTCAGTCACGCTGGACAGAGCTGACCACAGAAAGAAAGGCTTCCCCTCCCCCTGTCCTGCGAGCTGGCTCACAGCAGCGGGGGACGCAGGACGCGAGCCGGAGCGGACAGCCTTGTGGCTAGCTAGAGTGCAGTTAGCGCCGGTGCCGTGGGCGGCCGAGCAGCTAGCTAGAGTGCAGGGAACGCTGGGGTGGGTGACCACATGACCAGCTAGAGTGCAGGGAGCACTGGGGCGGGCATCCATGGGCTAGCTAGAGTCCCTCCCTCACCCTGCATGGACAGGGGTGCGTGGGAGTCTTGACTTACATGAATCCAAAATTCATGAGATATGTGGAGATTTAAGAAGCGTTGATTTATTAACAGACGGCAGGTTTGGGTGGTGTTGAGCTCTCCCGAAACATGTCAGAAGGTGTTTGTTTATATATCAGAAGCGGGAGAGAAGGGCGGGGCAAGGCAAATCTTGAGGCAGAGACTTGTTCTCCCCGCCTTCTACTTCGGACATGGAGATCTCGTGGCAGGGCTCTGGGGGCGTGGCCGAACACCCAGGATTTTACAGTCCCATGTAGGAGAATGTGAGGAAATTATGTTCTTTCTTTGCTTGGCTTTGCTTTCTTTCTAACTAGTGAACTCTTGAAAGAAAGTCAAAATGGATACAGTTAATCTTCCAGGGTTTCTACACCATATTTTTCTCTAAGTCCCAATTTCATGAAATGTTTTCTTTAATTTTTTTTTTGAGATACCGTTTCATGTAGCCCAGATTGGTTTTCAACTACATAGCCAAGTATCACCTGCTTATATTTTTCAAATACTAGGATTATGGGGGTATGCCACCATGATCAGCGTATGCAGCTTTGGGGATCAAACCCAGAGATTCCTGTATGCTAAGCAAGTACTTTATTGAGCTATGTTCTCAACCTTCTGGATATAAAATCTTCCACTGTAGACACCAGAGTCACCCTTGAAATCCAGTGGTAACAAACCTTTCTCAAAGTCTAGCAATGCTCAGGATTTTATCTCTAAGAATCTGTGTGTGCATTCAAAGTGTAGAATACCTTCCTGAAAACTCCTGGTGTACAAGTTATGGAACATCAAACAGAGCAAATAGAGGGAAACAGACGTGAAGCCAGAATATAGATAAGCAAACTGAATGGATGTGAGTTAATGTACTATCAAATAAAACAATCTAGCCTCATAAGGATGTCTTTTACTGTTGGCCCTAAAGATCCAAAACCAAGGGAAATACTCATGGATGGGATTCATTGCAATAATAATTATAATATAATAATTATAATTCTAAACTAAATATAATTTATAATTATAATTATAATAAATATAATAATTATAATAATAATATTATAATAATAATTGTAATAATGAGGTTTATTGATAAATTGATAAAAACCAGCACATTGGGGTTCTCTTACATGCAGGCAAGAAAAACCCCGAACTAAAGCTAAGGGCAGTTTATATATTATTCTCACAGAATTCACAAGGACAGTTAACTACTTATTAAACAATAACCATAAAAGATTTTAAACAGCCATTCACAGGCCCGGTTTCTGTCCCAGGCCCTGATTTCTAAGTAACTCAAATTTCCACCTTATCTTTTACAACAAAGAGGGTTAGCTTTTGTTTACCCAGGTGTACTATGTTAAGGACCCAGCTTCCTGATTATCCCTTATCTTGGGCTTTTCCTCTGGAATGTGTGCTTTCCCAGGATGTGTCCTGGGGCAGTTAATTCTTGAGTTTATCGAAACCTGAGATAATTGAGACCTGAAATTCTTACATTCAAGCTGAGATCTGAAATTACATTCTTACATTTCCCCCTTTTTCTTGTGGCTGATTCCAATCTTGGAATCCCAAGTCATCATTTGGGTATACAGTGTGATATTGTTGTCTAAGCACGAGCACTTGAACAGTATTAATGTGCTCTTTAACAAATTTAATTAAGTGATTAAAAATGTAAGGGCCAAAGGTGAGCAATAAAAGCAAGATTATAAGGGGTCCCATTATGGCAGACCAAGGAGATTTATTAAACCACAACTCAAACCATCTTAGATCCTGCTTTCTCTCTCTTTGCCTCTTAGATAGCCTCTCCCAGACCTTGGCCATGGAATCTTTGATTACTCCCAAATGATCTATGTAAAAACATTTTTCTTTTAAAGCTGCACACAACCCACCTTGTTGAAAAAGAAGATGTAATCTCCTGTTCTGCATGACTACCTCAGACAGAAGTCAAAGACTCCTGTAATTTAGAGACTGAATCTTCCATAGTCTGATCTACATCAATAGCCTCTCTAAGTCCCCAGTAGTACTCAGGCTGTAGGGCTAGGGCTGTTTCCCCAGTGGCTACTCCTGTGGCCACTCTCAAGTCCAAGAGGACTGCAAGAGTCAAGTTAACAAGTTCTTTCTTGGGCCTGAGGAGTCCTCCTTCCCAGGCATCTAGGAGATCATTTTTAGCATGGTATATTAGCCTAGGCACTAGCTGGACCATGGTCTATGACACAGAAATCTTGGTTTTGGTGCAGCTCCCTGGGGTTAACACAGGGAGTAAGTCCTGTTCTATATGCCCACCAACCATCTTTGGGGGGAATAAGTCACTAGCACTGTCTTCTGGTGTTATCTGGATGGTCACATTACACAAGTTGACAATCTTGCAGCCAACTGGCAGACATCTGGGGTGAGCAAGAGCCACCAGGTATATGGGGCCGCCACCTTTGAAATGAACCAAACAATGTCTCTAGTTTGTGAGAGGACCTCCTGTGGGGCAGTGGGCTATGAGAAAGCCAGAAAGCTTGGTAGAAATCTTCGAAGCCCCGGAGACCTCGGCCTGAAAAGGGTCAGCAGGACGGAAGGTTGCTTCAGATTTCCCATGCCATATGGCCCTCTTAGCTTCCGCTTCCCACAAAGAGACCCGTGACCCCTTATCACGTAGGATAACACCTCCATGCAAATAAGGCATCCCCAAACCCTCAAGCCAAACCAATAGGGGCTACCTGTTCTTTCCCTGAAACTGTATATATATATAACTCCAGAGCTCAAATTAAAGGACTACTGCTGTGTGGTGCAAGGTCTCCTGCTGTCGGAGTGCTTTCGCGATCCCTCGCCAGGCCAGTCACGCATTTCAAAGGACAACTCTCTCCTCTCTCCTCAGCGGGAAGAGCGAGCTGAACTGAAGGGGCTGAAACACCTTTCTTCCGTAGGCTCTCAAGAGCTACCGCCGGAAGGAGAGAACTAAAAGAGCTGAAACACTTTTCTTCCGTGGGCTCTCACGAGCTACCCCCGGAAGGAGAGAACTAAAAGAGCTGATAATACTTTCTCGCTTTTGGGGACTGGGACGGAGGTCCCACTCTGCGCGACTGAAAGGCGTGTTTGAGCTGTGCCCTGGTTCACAGTTGCACTCTCCTTCATCTCCGCCCCCGCCTCTGGGGTTTTCGGGTGACCAGAGGCCATCGAGGAGCATGAGCCCCACCCCACCGCCTGCGGAAGGCCCTGGGCCAGCTTGGCCGGGTCCTTCCACGCCCCGGACCCCGGAGTCTGCTCGCCCACCCCTGCTGGCCCGGCCTGGAGCTGACGCCACCCGCCACTGACCCTGGTTGTGGCGGGTCCGTCAGCCCGCGATCCCTAGGCGCAAGCCCTGCCCAACAACCTCCCATGTTAGCTTTTGGGGGCATGAGGGTTACCTTCAAGGGCTAGTCCAGGCCTTCTCGCCAGAAGCACGATCATGGTCCAGACCATGAGTATCTCAGGTAGAATCATGTTAGTCAGCTTCAGTCTGTCTCTGGATCCTTATCCTGAGTGGGTTTTGAGTGTGCCAGGCTGCCAATTGGGCGATGGTCTCTCTGGGGCTGGTTTCACATGACAGGCATGGATCCAAGCAGATATTCTATCAAATTCTACAGCAGTTGGTGTGATCAGCAAAACCAGGGAAGGTCTCTTCCAGTGATTTTAGAGTTTGGGCTTAGTGACTCAGGGCAAAGACCATGTCTCTAACCTGGAAACTATGGGATGTTTCCTGGGTTCCTGGTTCATAGATATGGGATGAAAGGCCCCCAGAGAGGAGAGACCCCCACTCAAGCCATGGGAGATCACTGCCACCCAATGACTCAGAAGACACCAATCTTGATGAAACCAGCAATAGGTTTATTTCGGGATTTCAGTGCTGAGGTAGAGACTCGTAACCCACAAAGGGGCAGAAAAGCTTCAACCTCCAGCTTGGGGAGAATAGGGTATTTAAAGGTAAAAACACAAACCAGGGGGAGTAGGGGGTGCTGGAAAGTACCAGTGGAAAGTCCCAGCCTGAGACACCCTGTCACATGTTGTTCAAGGAACAATCATGGGGAAGTATAGTTTTTTTTCTCAAGAACTCAATCTTATTCAACCATATCATCTACATTGTGGTCAGCCAAGTTCTTGGAGCACAAAGCCTCAGAACTAGCTGACCTGCTCTCTTGGCTGTATTCTTTTTTTTTCTGTATAATAATATGTATTATTTGATATATCTTGCTACATGTACATGTGTAATGGATATAATTATTATACATATTCAAAGCCATATAATATATACATGATTAATTTGCATTTGCTGTTTTTTTCCTTTCTGCTTTAAAATTTGATCTCCATCAAGAATGGCTGTACACTCTTGGTACTTAAGTGCTTTGTCTATACAATGAGGAAAATAACAACTCTCACATTAGATTATTGTGAAGATGAGAGTAGACAACACCTAAATGACGGTTGTGGTCTAATAAGTGTTTTGCAGGATTTTAAAGCAAAATAATAATTATATTAAAATAATTCTCTCATAATTGTTTTGAATTCAGGGTCTAATTTTCTCTTCTAATGAAATGTGTGTGCTACACTCCTTTTCTTTTTAAAGATTTTTTCTTTTTTATTAAAATGCTAATCCAAGGCTTTATAAGTTTGGTAATGCTCAATAACAAGATGCCCATACAATCAGAAATGTAACCCAATACCCAACCTAGATATGTCAACAATATTTGACTGGCAGAGACACGTGAACATCTCCCTCCATATCCCTCCCATCATCTCCTTACTCCTCTTTTCCCTCTCCTTACTCCTCCCACCTTAGCTCCTCCTACATATCACCCTTCCTGTTAAGATAAAACTTTTCTCTCAAAATACAATTAGAGCATAACTATACCAATTTGTATCAATAAGGTACAAGATAGACCTAATACCCAGTCCATCATTTTGTTGACTAACCAGAACCTCTGTCATCTCTCCTAACTAAAACACTTAGGTCTGAACCTGGCTTTTTTCTTGGCTTTAGAATGAATGTCAGCTGAAAACCATCCTCTCAAATCTTTTCTCTCAAAGTACATAGCTGGGATTGGGTATGAGACTACAAGTCTTCAACCCCGTCAGAAATCCAGAATGACTGAATTAACTGAAATTATGGGAAGCACAAAGCATAGCTTCTAAAACTTAGCCAATTTGTAGAGACCACTGAACACCTGGACAGTCCCTATACTACAAAATGTTGGAGCATCCGATCTTCAGCCTTCTGGCCCAGGGTCATCTGACAGACCTAGTGATGTAGAATTATTAAGGGCTGATTACTCTGTCTTGGCAGATATAATCAGTCAACTATTCTGCAAGTGTGTCCTTTTCAGGACAGTAATTTGTCTGTAGATGAAAAGAGGCAACTCTTGTTTAGTGGCTGTCTCACCACAACTGGAGTAACTCCAAAGACGCTTAATTTCTTCTTAAAATACAAGACTGGAAACTGTCAGAAGCAGATATGTCTCTAATCAAAATGAACCTTAATGCAAAAATGTTTGTAATGTCAATTATGTGGACTTCTGACGTTTTTGAAAACCAACTATCCATGTAAGGCAATCTGGACTGCTGTCTGTTAACTCCTCTCAGCTATTTCTAAATAAAACATGGAAAACACCCTAACAATAAACTCAGAGCTGTGAATTTGCTATAGGCCCTTAACTCACGGGCTAACCATCTCAAATCAGTTAAAAAAGTTAAAGAAGGACTGGGTCTAAGCCTTGTATTCCTTAATGTGTTATATAGGCACAATTTCTATGATAGTAACAATATTAATCTCATTTCTATATCAATAAGAAACTCATATCAATGAAAACCTTAAATTTGAAATCAAAGTAAAATTTGTACCATTTAAGAAATTGTAACTTCAGCTTAACAACAATTATGCAGATTTCTACCAATACGTTATGGCTATGTAATAAATCCTAGCTATTCCTCCCTGTTCCAACAAAACCACTACTTTTTCCTAGAAGGCAGCCTAATATTAACCACCTCAGTCCCCAAGCCCAGGGAATAGGGGTGCCAACTATTCATTAACTTTTTCAAGTTGAATACTGGTTCCTCCCGGCCTGGGCACAGCACTCAGCAGATCTTGGGCACCAGCTCTAACCCTAGGAGTAACACCCACCCCACACAGTTCTGAAAAAAACAGGATAATAGGAAAGACAGGCTCCAGGCCAGGAGTGAATTCCTGGGTCCAAGTGAGTCCCAGTTACACCCTGTTTGGTGTGTGTGTGTGTGTTACTGTCTCCTTACCTAAGATGCTGCCCAGGTTAGAGCTCCTGGGAGGCCTACTTCCTCTGGGTTTTGTGAGATTGGGTGCAGAGCTGCCACCTGGGATCCGCTCAGTCTCTTGGCTCTATTTTATCTGCTAGTCTTCTAGGGGTAAAAATTGTATTAACCCTTCATTCCCCACTTCTTCTAGTACATAGTTCTAATCATAGACATAAATTTCAGTATCTTCATACTCTGGATTTTCTAGACACTGTAAGGCATGATACTCGTGGCGTAGCATCAAAATCTGAACAGTGCGTATGTTTTCTCTAATAAAGGTAACTAATCTATTTAAAACATATGGATTTATAGTTAGAAGCAGAAGCAAAATCAAAAGAGGCTCCATAAGGGAAGATATCAGAGTGATATCTTAGTTTAGAGTTTAGAAAATCCATGGTGATTTACTAAACCAGCTTTCGAACCATCCTTGTTGTACTTCTATGTCTCTTTGTCTTTTGTCTAGTCTCTCTCTTAACTTATTCAGGGAGTCTTTAATTACCCCTGAATGATCGACATAAAAGCAACACTCTTCTCTCAGGGCAGCACATAGCCCTCCATCTTTTAAAAACAGCAAATCTAGTCCCCACCTATTTTGTAAGACTACCTCTGATAAGGAGGTTAAGGATTCTTCAAGCTTGGACATGGACTGTTCTAGAGACCTTAAGTCTTCATCCATAACTGATCTCAATTTATGAAAATACTGAGGGGTTTGTACTAGGGTGGTGGTACCTGTCCTAACACCAGCAGCCACCCCCAGTCCCAGAATCATGGCTAAGGTCAAGGAGATAGTTTCTCTTCGAAAACACCTCGGACACACCTCAAATTCATCTTCAATAGTATTAGTTGGATGATAATAGACCCAGGGGACTAGCTGTATAAGTACACAATAGTCTTTGGCGTCATCAAAAACAGAAGTTGACATACAAGGGGTCAGTCCTGAACTACAAGCCCACCACTTATCTATCTCAGGCAGTAAATACCTGGCATCACAGGTTCTCGGGCTCCTAAGAGTCTCAGTACATAGATGTTTATAGGCATCTGGTGGGTTTCCTAGGCAGGTCCCATTCCCTGAGACCTCAGTAAGTGTCAACTTGTTCTATTGTTCCAGGCACAAACATCATGACTATTAGCATTATTGAAGGTTCCAGATACGGCAATACCTTCATAATAAGGGGGGCCCTGAGGCAAGGCAAAGCCAACAAGATTTTGTCATATTAGGATTGGACTCATTAAGCACAGTGAATGCTCCCTAGATCAGATTTAACAGTCTCTGTCCAGTGTTTGGGAGGAGTGGGGTTGAGGTTAAAGGTGACCTCGCAGGGACCATAGTGGGAGGGGTTCTTCTATCTTGTGGCTTTGGGGGTGCCACTAATGCAGGGAGTCCTTGTTCAGGTAACACTTTGTTAGGGACTATTGGTTAGGGAGGGGGACTCTCTATTCTGAGTCTGATAGTGAACACCAAGCCTGGATCATATCCACCGTTATAAAAGTTACACATGGGAATCTCACAGACATACTGTCATAGATTGGATGCTGGGGTGACACAATCAATCCACCCAGTGGAGGTCAAATTATAGTGAGCTACAGTTGTCAAGTCCCAGCTTGAGGAGGGATGCCAAAATGCTTGACCGGTGGTCTTGCAACCCAGGCTTTACAAAAATAATCTTCTATCTCTCCACACCTTATTTTTCACTCTTGGTCATATGGCTAGGGCAGGCATAAAAATCCTTTGTTCAAAGAGAACATTGGGCCCATTTGTTAGAGCATCCTAAGTCTTGTAATCTGAGGTCATTATGTCATGATTCTGGGACATTCCATTCACTAATTCCCGCCACCATGTGGCATATGTCTGGAGTCAAAGTTGGCCACCAGATGTGTGGGGGATATATCCCTTGGATACTCCAAATGACATCTCCAGCCTGTGATAAGATCTGCCAGGTCAGTTTCTGGGGGTATGGGGATTGTTATCTATCACCTGAAGGGTGCCTGCAGTTCAGGCGCAGCTTAAGAGGATCAGCAGTCTTTTCCAGTTTCCACTCATCTTTGGAGGGTTCAAGAGCTCTCTTCATGTGGAAGGCATGAACCCTTTACTGCTGTGGGGGTGGTCAGGAGCACCATGTATGGTCCTTTCCAACGTAACTCAAGCTTACCAGCTCGGTGATGCTGGACCAGGACTGGTCTCCTACTTGGAACTGGTGCGGCACATTAGGGTCTCCAGTCTCATAGGCCCCTTTTAGCTATTCCCAGACCTCATTCCAGACCACCTCAAGTGCTTTCATGTGGGCGAACAAGGATTTAGAAGGAACAGCATCAGGGTCATACACTCCGCCAGCCTCAGTAAGTGGTGGTGGTCCCCCTCACAGATTCTCAAAGGGTGTAAGCTTAAATAGCCCTGGAGTGTTCCGAACTCATAACAAGGCAAAAGGAAGGCGGGCTGTCCAGTCATTACCACCAGGCTCCAATGCTAATTTAGTTAAGGTCTCTTTAATGGTTCTATTCATCCTCTCTACCTGTCCTGAGCTCTGGTGTCTGTAAGCACAATGTAACTTCCAATTAATACCCAGCTGGGTGGCCAGTCCCTGACTCACCTGGGCAACAAAAGCAGCTCCATTATCAGACTCAATTACATTGGGTACTCCAAACCTTGGAAACATCTCTTCCAGGATCTTCTTAGCCACCACGTTGGCAATTTCATTTTTAGTGGGGAAGGCTTTGACTCATCCTGAAAAGGTGTCTATAAAAACTAAAAGATATTTATTTCCATATTTTGTTGGCTTGACTTTTGTAAAGCCCACCTCCCAGTAAGCTGCAGGGCTGTCGCTTCTTAGTCTCTTTCCTATGGTATACATGGAAGGTCTTGCATTGGTTAAGGCACAAGCTCTACAGTTTTTGACTACAGCTTCTGCCAAGTCAGACAGTCCTATAACATAATATTCAGAGGATCTTACCACATCCTTTAAGTTCTTGGCTCCCAGATGGATCAGATAGTATAGATTAGTGACATATTTCTTATCTTCCTGCTGTGGCAAAACCAGCTTGCCTTCTTCTGTCTCTCGGATCCCATATGGATCTTCTTGTCTTATACCTAACTTATCCATTACTTGATAATCTTCAGCAATGTATCTAAAGCTAGTATTTCTGGTGTCAAAATAATCTTTAAAATCTTTGGTTGTCAATATCATTGTTCCCTGGGCAGCCTTTTTGGCAGTTAAATCTGTCATCTGATTTCCTTTAGTGATGGCATCCTGGACTTTCTGGTGTCCAGGACAATGGACAATAGCCACTTTCTTAGGTAAGTGGACAGCCTCAAGGAGGCTCAATATTTCTTCTTTATTTTTGATGTCTCTGCCTACAGATGTCAGCAGTCCCCTTTGTCTATAAATTGCACCATGTACATGAGCAGTACCAAAAGCGTATCTGCTGTCAGTGTAAATGTTAATGGACTTCCCTTCTACCACCTGCAAAGCTTGTGTCAGAACAGTAAGTTCTGCTTTTTGAGCAGAAGTTACTTCTGGCAGGCTGCTGGCCCAGATTACTTGTTTTTCGTCTACCACCACAGCTCCTGCCATCCGCTTACCTTCAACCACAAAGCTGCTGCCATCTGTGTACTAGTTCAGATTTCCTGGCCAGGACTGGTCCTTCAGGTCACCTCGAGTACCTGTTTCTTCTGCCAGGATGTCAATACAGTGATGGATGGGAGACGAGTCATCAGTCTCAGGCAGCAAGGTGGCAGGATTTAGGATGGCTGGGGGGTGGGTTGGGGATATCACCCTTTCAGTCAGCAACAGGCTCTGATAGTGTCATGCAAGCATTAGTAATCCATTGGTCAGGGGGCTGCCGGATAATGCTTTCAAGAGAGTGAGGAGGCACATCAGTTATTTGTTGTCCCAGAGTCAATTTGTCAGCATCTTTGAAAAGTAAAGCCACAGCAGCAATGGCTTTTAGGCAGGTAGGCCATCCACTGGCCACTGGGTCTAGTTTCTTAGATAAGTATGCCTCTGGTCTCTTCCATGGTCCCAGGGTTTGGGTCAGAAACCCCCAAGCAACCCCTGCCCTCTCATCTACGTATAGAGTAAAGGGCTTGCTCCAGGATGGTAGGGCCAATGCTAGTGCCATTAGCAGGGCACTTTTGATGTCCTCAAAAGCTTTCTGGTGTTCAGGGGTCCAAATAAACTCCCCTCCCTCCTTTGTGAGGGGTTATAGAGGAGCTGGTAATGTAGCAAACCCTGGAATCCATAGCCTGCAAACGCCGGTGGTGCCCAGAAATTCTCTCATCTGGCATGAGGTGGTTGTGAAAGGAATCTGGGTGAGTTTTTTCCTGGCTTCTGTCATCCACCATTTCCCATCTTTCAGGGTATATACCAGATAAGCAATATCAGCTTTGCACAACTGAGCTTTTTAGCAGAAGCTCGATACCCCAACTCACCCAGTTCTGCCAGCATTCTCTTGATCCCTTGGAGACACTCAGGCTTAATTGATGCTGTCAAAAGTAAATCATCTATGTACAGTAACAAGATTATCTGAGGGTTTTCAGCCCTGAAGGGGGCTAGATCCCTGTGGAGAACTTCATCAAAGAGAGTAGGTGAATTTTTAAATCCTTGAGGCAATCTGGTCCAACTCGATTATCCCACCAATCCAGTGTCAGGATCTCTCCATTCGAAGGCAAAGATAGGCTGGCTGCTAAGGTGTAATTTCAGACAAAAGAAAGCATCTTTCAAATCTAGAATGCTATACCAGGTCCTTTCTGGTAGGAGAGAACTGAGGAGGTTATATGGGTTTGGTAGAGTTAGATGAATGTCTTGAACTCTCTTACTGACTTCTTTTAAATCCTGTACTGGTCTATAATCGTTAGTGCCTGACTCTCTTACTGGCAGTAGAGGGGTGCTTCATGGGGATTGGCAGGGAACCAGAATACCTTGCTGTAACAGTCTATGAATGTGTTGTCTAATTCCTTCTCTGGCTTCACAACTCATTGGATACTGTCATGCCCCAATAGGGGAGGTGCTGGCTTTCAGTCCCACCATGATGGGGGGAACTATTTCTGCCATCCCCATACCTCCAGTTTCAGCCCAAGCTTTTGGAAATTCTACTAGCCATTCATTGATATCTGGGGCTTCTTGCTGCTTTTGAAGCTCATGAAGCCGGTACTCTTCCTCTAGTTTCAAGGCCAGTATCATAGAGGTGGGGGTTTCCCAGGTTACCTCTGGTCCTGTGTGAGAAAACTTGATCTGTGCCTTCAACTTTGTAAATAAGTCTTTTCCCAATAAAGGCATAGGACATTCAGGAATAACCAGGAAGGAATGGGAAACTTGTCCCTTTCCTAGGTCAACAGTTTGTGATGTGATCCAAGGATATTGTTTCTGCCTGGTGGCCCCTATAACTATGGTCTTTTTGTTTTTTAATTTTCCTAATGGTTGTTTCAGAACTGAATATTCTGCTCTGATATCCACCAGAAAATTCACAGGGATCCCTTCTACTCTCATGGTTACCCTAGGCTCGGGGAGAGGGTCCGAGCCCTGTCCACTTTAGTCAACTTCTTTGAGAGCCAGGAACTTAGGGGTCTTGCCCTTCTTCTTGGGGCAGTCTTGGGCCTAATGTCCTTTCTCTTTACAGCAGGCACACTGATCCTTGTCTAGTAAGTGTCACTGTAACTCTTTACCTCCTCCTGGCTTTGGCCCTTTGATGCCCAGGTTACCTGTCTGTCTAAATCCTGTCCTATCTCTATCCTTTTCTCCTACTACTGCAGCCAAAGTCTTAGTCAGATTCTTTTCCTGCATGCAATCCCACCTGTCCTCTCTCTCTTCTCTCTCTCCTCTCCCTTTCTTGTTTCTCTTCCTCAGTCTCCCTCTTATGGTATACGATCTCTGTCTCCTTGTCTAAGTCCTGCAGGATATAATCCTGCAATCCTTCTATACTTTGTAATTTCATTCTAATATCGGTGGTGATTGTCCTATAAAGGCCATAGCCACCACTGTCCGCTGACCCTCTGAAGTTGGGTCAAAGGGAGTATAGTATCTATGGGCTTCCATTAACCTCTCAAGGAACATAGACGGTGGCTTGTTGGGTCTCTGAAGTACTTCTCTCACCTTGGCCAAATTGGTGGGGCATCTGGTGGCCCCTTGAGACCCAAAACTAGAGCCCGGTGGTAGACTGTCAGCCTCTCCCTACTTTCAGCCATATTGTAGTCCCAGTCTTGTCAGTTAAGAGGAAATTCAACATCTATCTCATTGGGTAGCTGTGTAGGTAGCCCGGTCATGCCAGGACATCCTTCCAAGTGTCCACCACAGAGATTTGCTCCCCGCTGTCCACCACAGAGACATCCTCCTCAATGTCTGCCACAGGAATATGCTCCCCATTGTTTATCACAGGGACATCCTCACTGCTATCCACCACAAGGATATGCTCACCAGTGTCCACCACAGAGACATGTTCCCCACAGTCCACCACATGGATTTGCTCACCACTGTCCACAACAGGAACATCCTACTCACTGTCCACCACAGGAATGTGCTCACAGAGTCCACCACAGGGACATCATCCTCACTGTCCACCACAGGAACATTCTACCCACTGTCCACCGCAAGGACATTCTCTCCACTGTTCACCACAGGGATATCCTACTCTCTATCCACCACAGGGTTACCCTCCCCACTATCCAACACAGGAATGTTCTCACCAGTGTCCACCACAGAGATATCCTCCCCACTGTCCATCACAGCTACATTCCCCCCATTGTCTACCACCAAGACATCCTTCCTACAATCCACCTCAGGGACATACTCCGCACAGTCCAGAATGGGGACATTCTCCTCATTGTCCATCATAGGGATAGTCTCCACACTGTCCAGCACAGTATATCCACCCCACTGTCCACCACAAGGACATCCTCTTCATTGTCCATCACAGGGACATCCTCCTGAGTGTCCTCCATAGGGACATTCTCCCCACTGTCCACCACAGGCACATCCTCCACAGTGTCCACCACAGTGACCTCCTAGTTACTGTCCACCACAGGTATATCCTCCTCAGTGTCCATCACAGGCACATCCTCCCCACTGTCCACCACAGCTATGTCCCCCACTGCCCACCACCGGGACATTCTCTCCACTGTCCACCACAGGGATGTCTTCCACTGTCCTTGAGAGGGACATTCTCCCCATTGTCCACCATAGGGACATCCTCCTGACTGTCTACCACAGGAACATCCTCCCAACTGTCCTCCACAGTTATGTGCTCCTCACTGTCCAAACAGGGACATCCTCTCCACTGTCCACCTCAGGGACATCCTCCACACTGTCCACCAAAGTGACTGCCTCCACACTGTCCAGAACAGAGATGTGCTCCTCACTGTCCAAAACAGGGACATCCTCCACACTATACATACTAGGCATATCCTACCCCTGTCAACCAAAAGGACATCCTCCCTACATTCACCACGGGGACTTCCTCCGCTCTATCCACCACATAGACATCCTCCCCACTGTCAAACAAACGGATGACATCCATGCAGTCCACCACAGGGACTCCTTCCCACTATCCACCACAGGGACATCCTTCCCACTATCCACCACAGGGACACCTCCAAATGTACACTATAGGTACAACACCCCACTCTCACCACAGGACATTCTCCCCATTTTACAACACAGGGACATCCTCCCCGTTGTCCATCACAGGTAAATCCCTCTCACTGTCCACCATAGGGACATCCTCCCCACTGTCCACCACAGGGATGTATTCCTCAGTTTCCATGACAGGAACATCCTCCCTACTCTCAACCATAGGCACATCCTCCACACTGCCCACCAAGGAACCTCCTCTCCAATGTCCACCACCAGGACATCCTCCGCACTGTGCACAACAGGGACATCCTACCCACTGTACACCGCAGGGATATTCTCCACACTGACCTCCACAAGGATGTCCCCCCCACCATGACCTACTGGGCCTTCCTCCCTGCTGTTCACCACAGGGACATCATTCCCCATTGTCAACCAGAGGGACATCCTACTCACTGTTCACCACAGAGATTTTCTCAACACTGTCCTTCATGGGATTGACTCCTCCCTGTCCAACACAGGGATATCCTCCCCACAGTCCACCACACAAACTTCCGCCTCACTGTCCATCACAGGGACACCCTCCTGAGTATCCACCAAAGGGAAATCCTTCCCAATGTTCACCACAGGACATCCTCCACAGTGTCCATCACAGAGACATCCTCCCCACTGTCTAACACAGGGATGTCCTCCCCAGTGTCCACCACAGCTATACCCCTTTCACTGTCCAGAACCGGGACATCCTTCCCACTATCCACAACAGGCACAACCTCCCCACTGTCCATTGTCTACCACAGCGATATTCTCCACACTGTCCCCCACGGTACCGTCCTCCCCACTGTCCACCACAGGAATGTCTTCCTCACTTTCCATGACAGGGACATCATCCTCATTGTCCAGCACAGGGACATCATCTCCACTGTCCTCCACATGAATGTGCTCCTCACTGTCCTAAACAGGGATATCCTCCCCACTGGCCACCACAGGGACATCCTCCCTACTTTCCAACATAGGAACATCCTTCACACTCTCCACCACAGGGATGTCCTCCCTACTTTCCAACATAGGGATATCCTCCACACTTTCCACCACAGGGACATCCTTCCCACAGTCCACCACCGGGACATTATTCCCCACTATTCACAAGAGGGACATTCTCCTCACTATCCACCACAAAAAAAGTCCTCCCTACAGTCCACCACAGGGAGTATCTCCTCACATTCCATCCCGGGGACATCCTCCCAAATGTCCACAACAGGGATGACCTCCTCACAATTCAACACAGTGACATCCTCCCCACTGTCCACACATGGACATCCTACCTCTGTCCATAACAGTAATGTCCTCCTCAGAGTCCACCACAATGACATACTACCTACTCTCCACAACATGAATATCTTCCACACTGTCCATCACAGTTACATCTTCCTCAATGTCCACCACAGGGTCATTCTCCCCCAAATCCACCACAGGTACATCCTCCCCACTGTCTACCAAAGGGACATTCGCCACACTGTCCATCACAGTGAAATCCTCCCCACTGTCCACCACAGGGACATCATTCCCCTTGTCAATCTGATGGACATCCTCATCACTGTCCACCACAGGGAAGTTCTCCAACTTTCCACCATAGTCACATCCTCCTCTCTGTCTTCGACAGGGACTACCTTTCCACTGTCCTTTATGGGGACATCCTCCTTACTGTCCACAACAGGGACATCCTTGCCACTGTCCACTATATTGACTTTTTAGTCACTGTACACCACAGGGACATCCTCCTACTGTTGACCACAGGGACATCAACCCCACTGTTATCCACATGGATGTGATCCTCATCGCTCAAAACAGTGACATCCTTCCCACTGTCCTTCACAGGGACATTCTCCCCACTGTCCACCACTGGGACTTCCTCCTAAATGTTCACCACAGTGACATCCTCCCCACTGTACACTACAGGGATGGCCTCCTCACTGTCCAAGACAGCAACATCCTACCAAGTCTCCACCACAGGAACAACCTCCTAACTCTCCACCATAGGGACATCCTCCCCACTGTCCCTGACAGGGATATTCTTCCCACTGTTGACCACAAGGTTGACCTCCTCAGTGTCCACCACCAGGACATCCTACCCTCTGTCCACAGGGATATCCTCCAAACTGTTTACCACAGAGACATCCTCCACACTGTCCCCCACAAGGACACCCTCCCCACTCTCTATCACAGATCTGTGCTCCTCACTGTCCAAAAAAGGGACATCTTCCCCACTGTCCATCACAGGGACATCCTCCCCATTGCCCATCACAGGGACATCCTCCCCATTGCCCATCACAGGGACATCCTCCCCACTGTCCTCTTCAGGGACATCCTCTTCACTGTCCATCATAGGGATATCTTCCCCACTGTCCACAATAAGGATGCCCTCACCACTGTCCACCACAGATATGTGCTACTCAGTTTGTAAAACAGGGACAACCTCCCCCCTATCCACCACATGGATATCTTCCCCTTGTCCACCACAGGGACATCTCCCTCATGGTCTACCAAAGGGACATCCTCAAACTGTCCACCATAGAGACATCCCCCTCACTATCCACCACAGGGACATCCTCCCCACTGTCCATCAAATAAACCTCCTCCTCACTCTCCACTACAGGGACGGCTGCCTCACTGTCCACAACAGGGACATGTTCCCCACTGTCCACCATAGGGACATCCCCCCCACTGTCCACAACAGAACAACCTCCACACTGTCTTCCAAAGGGACATCCTCCCCACCGTCCAACACAGGAACATCCTCCCCACTGTCCATAACAGCGACATCCTCCTCAGTGTCCACCACAGTGATGTACCACCCACTCTCCTCAGCATTGATGTCTTCCACACTGTCCATCACAGTTACATCTTCCTCAATGTCCACCACAGGGGCATCCTCTCCAAAATCCACCACAGGTACATCCTCCTCACTGTCCACCAAATGGACATCCTTCACACTGTCCATCACAGCGAAATCCTTTCCACTGTCCACCAGAGGGATGTCCTCCCAACTATCCACCACAGGAATGTTCCCCCATTGTGAACCACAGAGACATTCTAAACACTGTCCACCACAGGGACATCATCCCCTTGTAAATCAGAGGGATATCATCATCACTGAGAACCACAGGATAGTTCTCCAACTTTCCACCATAGTCACATCCTCCTCTCTGTCTTCGATAGGGACTTCCTCCTCACTGTCCTTCACAGGGACTTCCTCCTCACTGTCCACCACAGGGATATTCTCCTCTATGTCCACCACAGTGACATCCTCCCCACTGTCCACAAAGTGATGGCCTCTTCACATTCCAATACAGGGACATCCTCCCCACTGTCCAACACAGTGACGGCCTCCTCACTGTCCACCACAGAGACATCCTCCCCACTCTCAAGCAAAGGAACATCCTCCACACTGTCCACCACAGGAATGTCCCCCCCCCACTTTGTGAACACATTGACATCCTCCTCACTGTCCACCACAGTGACATCCTCCCCATTGTCCACTACCAAAACGGCCTCCTCTATGTCCACCACAGGGATATCCTCCCAATAGTCCACCACAAGGATGTCCTCCTCACCCTCTGTCACAAGGACATCTACATAACTGTCCACCACAGGGACATCCTCCATACTGTCCACCACAAGTACATCCTAGCAACTGTCCACCACAGGTACGGCATCCTCACTGTCCAATAGAGTTACATCCTAGCCACTGTCCACCACAGGTACAGCCTACTGACAATCCACCACAGGGACCTCCTCCTTACACTCCAAGACAGGAATGTCCTTCCCTACAGAGAACCACAGAGGTATCCTCCCCACTGTCCAACACAGGTACATCATTTCCCACTGTCAACCCAAGGGAGATCCTCCTCATTATCCACCACAGAGATGTCTTCCCTACTGTCCACCACAGGGACAGCCTCCTCATTGTCCACAACAGGGACATCCTCCCCACTGTCCACCAAAGGGACATCCTCTACACTATCAACAAAAGGGACATCCTCCTTACTGTCCATCTCAGGTACATCCTCCCCACTTTCCATAAACTAGGACATCCTCCTCACTGTCCATCAGAAGGACATCCTCTCTACTGTCCACCACAGGGATATCCTTCACTGTGTCTGCCACAGGAATATCCTTTTCACTACCACTGTGATGTTCTCCTAACTGTCCAAAAGAGGGACATCATCCCAACTGTCCACCACAAGGACATCCTCCACTCTGTCCTCCAAAGCAACATCCTTCCCACTGTCCACCACAGGGATATCCCCCCCACTGGCCACCACAGGGACATCCTCCCTACTTTCCAACATAGGGACATCCTACACACTCTCCACCACAGGGACATTATTCCCCACTGTCCACAAGAGGGACATCCTCCTCACTATCCACCACAAAGAAGTCCTCCCCACAGTCCATGACAGAGAGGGCCTCCTCACAATCCACCCCGGAGACATCCTGTCAAGTGTCCACAACAGGGACGACCTCCTCATAATTCAATACAGGGACATCCTCACCTCTGTCCACACATGTGCATCCTCCCTCTGTCCATAACAGTAACATCCTCCCCAGTGTCCACCACAGTGACATACTACCCACTGTCCACAACACAGATGTCTTCCACACTGTCCATCACAGTTACATCTTCCTCAATGTCCACCACAGGGACATTCTCCCCCAAATCCACTACAGGTACATCCTCCCCACTGTCCACCAAAGGGACATTTGCCACACTGTCCATCACAGTGAAATCATCCCCACAATCACCATAGGGATGTCCTCCCAACTATCCACCACAGGAATGTTCCCCTACTGTGAACCTCAGGGACATCCTCCCCACTGTCCACCACAGGGACATCATTCCCCTTGTCAATCTGATGGACATCCTCATCACTGTCCACCACAGGGAAGTTCTCCAACTTCCACCATAGTCACATACTCCTCTCTGTATTTGACAGGGACTACCTCCCCACTCTCCTTTACAGGGACATCCTTCTCACTGTCAACAACATGGACATCCTCCCACTGTCCACTACTTTGACATCTTACTCACTGTCCATGACAGGGACATCCTCCACAATGTCCATCAAAGAGACATTCTCCTCATTGTCAACCACAGGGACATCCTCCTACTGTTGACCACAGTTACATCAACCCCACTGGTATCCACATGGATGTGATCCTCATTGCCCAAAACAGTGACATCCTCCCCACTGTCCTCCACAGGGACATCTTCCCCACTGTCCACCACAGGGACATCCTCCTCAATGTCCACCACAGTTACATTCCTCCCCACTGTCCACAATAGGGATGGCTTCTTCAAATTCCAGCACAGGGACATTCTCCACACTGTCTACCACACAGACACACTCCCCACTTTCCACACAGTGATGGCTTCTTCACTGTCCACCACAGGGACTTATTCCCCATCATCCACTACAGGAACGAGATCCTGACTATCCACCACAGGGATGTCCTCCCCACCCTCCATCACAAGGACATCTTCTCTGTCCACCACAGGGATATACTCCTCACTGACCAACACAGGGACCTCCTTCTCAATGTACACCACGGGGATTTCATCCTTACTGTCTACAACAGTGACATCCTCCTGACTGTCCACCACAGGGACATCCTAACCGTTGTCCACCAGAGGGATATCCTTCTCATTGTCCACCACAGAAACATCCTCCTCACTGTCTACCTGGACATCCTCCTCACTGCCCACTACAGGTAAACCCTAGCAACTGTCCACCACAAATACAACCTCCTTACTCTCCACGACAGGAATGTCCCTCCCCACAGTGAACCACAGGGACATCCTCCCCACTGTCCACTACAGGGTGATCATTCCCCATTGTCAACCTGAGGGACATGCTCCTCATTGTACATCACAGGGAAGTCCTCCCCACTGTCCACCATAGGGACAGCCTCCTCACTGTCTACCACAGTGACATCTTCCCCATTGTCCACCAGGGACAGCCTTTTATCCACCACAGGGACATCCTCCCCACTGTCCACCACATGGACATCCTCCCCACTGTCCACCACAGGGATGTCTTCCTCACTGTCCATAAGAGGGACATCCTCCCCACTGTCAACAACGGGGACATCCTCCTCACTGTCCATTTTGAGACCATTAATTGGGTTACTTCTGCTTATTTCTTTTGGTCCCTGGGCCATAAATAGGCTGACTAACTTTGTGAAACAACAGATAAATGATTTGAGAGCAAACCTATTCAGATACATTATCAGGTGATCTTCCCAAACCCCTGTTTAATGTCCTGCTGGACAGGAGTGATGGCTTCCTCACTGTCCACAAGGGGACATCCTTTCCACTGTCTACCACAGGGACTTACTCTTCATTGTCCACTGCAGGGATGTCCTCCCCACTGTTCACCACAGGGATGTCCCCCTCTCAGATCCACAGGGATATCCTCCACAGTATCCACCACAGGGACATCGTTCCCCACTGTCAACCAGAGGGACATCTACCTCACCATCCACCACAGGGAAGACCTCCCCAGTGTTCACTGTAGGGACAGCCTCCTCACTGTCCATCACAGGGACATCCTCCACACTGTTCACCAATGGACATCCTTCCCGCTGTTCATCACAGTGAAATGCTCCTCACCAGAAATGCTCCACCAGAGGGAAATCATCCTCAATGTCCACTGCAGGGATATTCTCTCCAGTGTCCTCCACATGGATGTGCTCCTCACTGTCTTAAAGAGGGAAATCCTCCCCACAGTCCATCACACAGACATCCTCTTCACTCTTCACCACAGGGAAATTGTCCTCATGCCTACAACTGGGACATCATCCCCATTGTCCACCACAGGGACATCCTCCCAAATATCCTCCATAGCAACGGCCTCCTCACTGACCACCAGAGGGCCATCCTCCATACTATCTACCACTGAGATCTCTTTCCTGCAGTCCATCATTGTGAAATCTTCCTCACTTTCCACCACAGTGACATCCTGCCCACTGTCCAACACAGGGATATCCTATCCACTGTTCACCACAGGGATGTCCCCCTCACTTTCCATCTCAGGGTCATCCAACCCAGTGTCCACTACAGGAACATCCTCCCCTCTGTCCACCACAGGGACAACTTCAATGTTGTCCACCACAAAGATATCCTCCCCACTATCCACCACAGGAATGTGCTCCTCACTGTCCATAACTGAGACATCCTCCTCACTGTCAACCACAGGGACATACTAGTCACTCTCCAACACAGGGATGTCCTCCCATCTGTACCACAGGGACGTTCCCCCCAATGTCCACCAGAGTTATGACCCCTCCTGTTGGGTTGTAGAAGACATCCTGGGGTGTTTGGCCGCACCCCCAGAGCCCAGGGACCTAACATGCAGTCTCATCTCCATTGAACCTGCATGGTGGGTCATGTAGAGGGTGTGACTAATAACTAAGTTTTTAATTTCCCTACCCCCTTTTCTTTCCCACTCCCCAATATAAGGAGGCCCCTCCTGGCATTTTTGGGGAGAGCACCTCATCCAGATACAACTACCATGACCAATAAAACTTCCATATCTTCGATTCCACATGTCTCCTGGAACTTTGGACTCTTTTGTGTAAGTGGTAAACTCGCCCTCCCTTCGCTCCCTGCTGCAGCCATCCGCGGGGCTCAATCCTCTGCAGCAGCGATCTGTGTGCACACATGCTCTCACGGGCTGCTTCCATCCCTGCTCCAGGGACTCCATCCTCGGCTGCTGGGGCACGCTGGGTCCCTTTGCCCCTGTTCCCGGGACCCTGTCGTCACCGCGGCACGTGGGCGAGATCGAACAGCTGCCCCCCATGTGCGCCACATGCGTGAACTCTTTCCCTACACCCGCAGTTCTTGGGCAGACCGCCCTCTACACCACGGCTCCCGGGACTGCTTCGGCAGTGGCGCAAGGGTGCACCTGAAACGCCCCACACCCTGCGCAAGTTTTAAACCACAACTGGTGCCACCAACATGAGGCAAGACACCCACGGACTTCAAGAATGAATGGGCCACTACCGCCAAGCAAGTATTTCCAACAGGGGATGGTGTCTAGACTCTCCTGTTTACTCGGTGCACCCCGTGCGTTCCCTGCCTCCATTCTGCAGCAGCGTCCATAGACCCCCAGAACGGAGACCAATATTGGCATGCTGGCTTGTCCAAGCACAACGCCACGCACCCCCCACAGTCTCTGTAATGCTGTGCCTCCCCCTGTGGCGTTTGGGGCCCAGAACAGAGATTCTGCTTTCGAGAGCCTTGAGCCCGTGTTGCTGAAATCTGGCTGAATTCATTCCAGCCTGAGTATGATTCCTGCAGCGTCTACTTGGTGCAGTGTTAGATGAACATAGCCAAGCTTTCTGCGCCCGCTTCTGCCCCATTGCAGTGATCTCCGCCTTCCTGAGACATCTGCTCCAGACAGGAGACGTGAACAACCTCATGCCCGCTTGCTCCCAAGGCGTGCGGGCCATCATATTCCCCCTGCTAGCAGTGGAAAATGTGTGCAGAGCCAGCCACCACAGGGGTCTTTCTCCCAACTTCTACCAGAGGGACATTCTCACCAATGTTTTACCATAGGGACATCCTATCTACTGTCCACCACAGGGAGATTCTCCTCACTGTACACCACAAGTATGTGCTCTGTAATGTACACCACACATACATCCTACTCACTGTCCACCACAGCCACATCTGCCCAACAGTCTACCACAGGGACATCCTCCCCAAGGTACACCAAAGGGACTTCCTTCCCACTGTCAAACACAGGGTCATTGTCATCACTCTCCATTACAGGAATGTGCTCCCCACTGTCCACCAGAGACATCATCAACACTGTCCACCAGTGGGATATCTTACCCACTGTCCACCACAGGGATGTGTTCCACACTGTCAAACACAGGGACATCCTTCTCACTGTACACTACAGGGACATTCTCCCAACTGTCCACCACACGGACATTCTCCCAATGTCCAACACAAGGACATCCTACCCATTGTCCACCAAAGGGACATTCTTCACACTATCCACAACAGGAATATGCTCAGTAGTGTCCACCACCTGGACATCCTCCCCACTGGCCACCACAGGGACATCCTCCTCACTGTCCACCACAAAAATATGTTCACCAGTGTCCACCACAGGGACATCCTCCTCACTGTATATCACTAAAATTTGCTCACCATTGTCCACAACAGGGTCATCCTTCTCACTGTCTGCCAGAGGGATATACTCCCATCTGTCCAACAGAGGAACATTCTTCTCACTGTCCACCACAGAAATTTGATAACCATTGTCCACCACAGCTTAGTCCTCCCCTCTGTCCACCAAAGGGACATACTCCTCACTGTCTAGCACAGGAATGAGTTCCCCACTGTACACAACAGGGACATCCTTCTCACTCTCCACCACAGGGACACCATCCCAAAAAGTCCACCACAAGTACATTCTCCCCACTGTCTACCACAAAATCATCCGCCCCACTGTACACAACTGAGATGTACTCATCACTGTCACCACATAGACATCATCCCCACAGTCCACAACAGGGATTTGCTCCCCACTGTCCACCACAGGAACATTCTCCTTACTGTCCACCACAGGAATTTGCTCACCAGTATCCTCCACAGTGACATCCTCTTCACTGTTCACTACAAGCACATCCTCCCAACTATCCACCATAAGGACATCCTCCCAACTGTCTGCCACAGGGATGTTCTCCCCACTGTTCACCACAGGGATATCTTCCTCACTGTTGAACACAGAAAAGTGCTCACCAGTGACCAAAACAAGGTCAACCTCCTCATAGTACACCACAAGGATGTTCTCCCAAATATATGCCACAGGGCCATCCTCCTCACTATCCATCACTGGGTCATTATCCCAACTGTCCACCACAGCTACATTCTCCCCATGGTCAACCAGGGGAACATACTTTTCACTGTCCACTACAGGGTCGTGCTCACCAGTGTCCACTACATGAACATGCTACCCACAATCCACCACAAGGATGTGCTCCCCATTGTC
Source organism: Grammomys surdaster (assembly GCF_004785775.1). NCBI lineage: Eukaryota > Metazoa > Chordata > Mammalia > Rodentia > Muridae > Grammomys > Grammomys surdaster. The sequence goes on along the minus strand of NW_021604744.1, from coordinate 102,784 downwards.
CACTATAGCTACATCCTCCTGTATGTACACCACAGTGACATCCTGCTCACTGTCCACCACAGGGACATCCCCTCCACTTGTCCACCACAGGGATGTACTCACCACTGTCCAACACAGGGACATAGTATCTACTGTCAGCCACAGAAATGTGCTCTCCAATGTAAACCACAGGGCCATCCTTCTCACTGTCCACCACAGTAATGTGCTCCCTACTGTCCATCACAGGGACATCCTCCTCACTGTCCACAACAGGGACACCCTCTTAACCTTTACACCACTGGGATATTCTCCCCACTGTCCACCACTGGAACATCCTCCCCACTGTCCTCCACAGAGACATCCTCCAGACTATCCATCACAGGAAGGTGCTAACCAGCGTTCACCACAGGAACATCCTCCACAGTCTCCACCACAGAAACAACATCCTCACTACCCTCCACTGTGATGTTTCCCTACTGTCCATCAGAGGTACATCCTCCTCACTGTCCACCACAGGAATGTGCTCACCAGTGTCCACCACAGGGACATCCTCTCACTGTCTACCAAAGGGACATCCTCACCACTGTCCACCACAGGGACATCATCCTCACTGTCTACCACAGGGACATTCTCCCCACTTTCCACCACAGGGACATCCACCCCACTGTTCACCACAGGGACATCCTCCTCACATTCCCCAAAGAGACATCCTCCCCACTCTGCACCACAGGAACATTCTCCCCACTGTCCACCACAGGGTGTTCATCCCCACTGTCCACACTAGGAATATGCTCCCCACTGTCCACAACAGAACTGTGCTCCCCATAGTCCTCCACAGCTGCATCCACCTCACTCTCCACCACGGTGAAATCCTCCTCAGTGTCCACAACAAGGACTGCCTCTTAACTATCCAACACAAAGTTGTGCTCACCTGTGTTCAGAACAGACATCCACTCCACTGTCTACCAAGGGGACATCCTCCCCACCGGTCAAGACAGAAATGAGCTCCTCACTGTGCACCATGGCAACATCATCCTCAATGTCCAAAACAAAGACATAGTACTCACTGTCCACCACAGGGATGTACTCCACAATGTCCACAACAGAGAAATCCTCTCAACGCTCCACCAAAGAATTGTGCTCCCCACTGTCCACCACAGCTACATCCTCCTCACTGTCCCACAGTAATGTGCTCACCAGTGTCCCCCACAGAGAAATCCTCCTCACTGTCTACCACAGGTACATCCTCTCAACTGTCCACTATAGGGACATCCTCTCAACTGTCCACCACAGGGATATTCTCCCCACTCAAACACAAGGACATCCTCCCATTTGTCTACCACAGGGATGTGCTCCCCATTGTTCTTCACGCAGACATCCTCCCCACTGTCCAAAACAGGGATTTCCTCCCCACTGTCCACCACATTGACATCTTCTTCGCTGTCCACAACACAGACAGCCTCTTAACTGTCCAACACAAAGTTGTGCTCACCAGTGGCCACCACTGAGACATCTACCCCACTGTCCACCAAAGAGACATCCTCCCCACTGGCCAACACAGAAATTAGCTCCCCACTGTGCATCACAGAGACATCATCCTCAATGTCCAAAACAGAGACACCATACTGACTGTCCACCACAGGGATGTATTCCACACTGTCCACAACAGAGATATCCTCTCCACTGCCCACCACAGAATAGTGCTCCCCACAGCCCACCACAGGAACATCCTCCTCACTGTCCACAAAAGAGACAGCCTCTTAAATGTCCAACACAAGGTTGTGCTTACAAGTGATCACCACAGAGACATCCAACACACTACCCACCACAGGGAAATCCTCCCTCCTGTCCACTACAGAAATGAGCTCCCCACTGTCCACCGCAGGGACATCATCCTCAATGTCCAAAACAGAGGCATCCTACTCAATGACCACCACTAAGATATGCTTCCCACTGTCCACAACAGGGACAACCTCCTCACTGTCCAACACAAGGATATAGTCCTCACTGTCCATGACAGTGATTTGCACCCCACTGTCCACCACAGATTCATCCTCCCCAATGTCTGCCACAGGGAATTACTCCCCACTGTCCTCTACAGGGACATGCTCCCCACTGTTCACCACAGGAACATACTCTTGACTGTCCACCACAGGGATTTGCCCTTCACTATCTACCACAGGATAGCCTCCCAATTATTGACAACAAGGATGTAATAACCACTCTCCAGGACAGGGAAATCCTCCACATTGTCCACAAGTGTCCACCACAGTGATGTGCTCCAAACTGTACACCACAAAGATATCTTACACACTGTCCACCACCGAATTATGCTCCCCACAGTCCACCACAGGGACATCATCCTCACTGTCCTCCACAGGGACATCTTCCACACACCAGTGTCCATCACAGGGACATCTTAATCACTTTCAACCAAGACATCCTCCTCACTGTCTACCAAAGTAATGTGCTCTCCACTGCCCACAACAGGGAAATCCTCCTCACTATCCAACACACGGATGTGATCCCCACTCTCTACACGAGTGACATCCACCTCAGGGACATCCTCCTCACTGTCTGCCATAGGAATATCCTCCCAACTGTCCACCACAGGGACATTCTTACTACTGTCCACCACAGGGACATCTTCCCCACTGTCCACCACAGAAATTTGCTCCAAACTGTCAATCACAGTGGTATTATCCTCACTGACCACCACAGGAATGTGCTCCCCACTGTCCACTACAGGGTTATCCTCCTCACTGTCCACAACAGGGTTAACCTCTGAACTGTTCACCACAAAGATTTGCTCCCAACTGTCCACCAGAGGTACATCTTCCCCAAAGTCGACTCCAGGCACATCATCCTCACTGTCCACCCCAGGAATGTACTCACCATTGTCCACCACAGGGTCATCCTAATCACTGTCCACCACAATGATGTACTCCCAACTGTCCACCACAAGACATCCTTCTCACTGTCTACCACATTGACAATCTCCCAACTGTCCCCTGCAGGGACATTCTACCCACTGTCCACCACAGGAACATCCTCCCCACTGTCTACCACAGGAACATTGTCCCTATTGTCCATCACAGGGACATCCCCTCCACTGTCCACCACAGGGATGTATAACCCACTGTCCACCAGATGGAAATCTACCCCATGGTCAACCACAAGGATTTGCTCCCCATTGTCCACCACAGGGGCATCCTCTTCAATGTCCACCACAGTTATGTGCTTCCTACTGTTCTCCACAGGTACATTCTCCTCATTGTCCACCACAGAGCTATCCCCCCACAGTACACCGCAGGGACTCGCTAGTCACTGTCAACCACAGGGTCATCCCCCTCACTGTCCACCACAGGCATTTGCTCCCCACTGTCCACCACAGAGATATCCTCCTCACTCTCCACCAAGGGAAATCCTACCCACTTTCCACCACAGAGATGTGCTCCACACTGTCCACCACAGTGACATACTCCCAAATGTCCACCGAAGGTGCATTCTCCCCAGTGTCCACAAAAGGGACATCTTCCATACTGTCCAGCACAGGGACATCCTACCCATTATCCATCACAGGGACATCCTCCTAACTATCCACCACAGTGATGTCTTCCCACTGTCCACAACAGGAACATCCTCCTCACTGTCCACCACAAAAATGTGCTCACCAGCATCCATCCCAGGGACATCTTACTCATTGTCCACAACAGGGACATCCTTCCCACTGTCCACCACAGAGACATTCTCCCCACTGTAGACCACAATGGCATACTCCCCACTGTCCACAACAGGGAATTGCTCCCCACAGTCTACAAAAGAAGCATTCCCCTCACAGTTCACCACAGATAATTGCTCCCCATTGTCCACTACAGGGACATACTCTTTGCTGTCCAGAACAGAATGTGATCTCCAGTTTCCTCCACAGGGACATCTTCCTCACTGTTAACCACAGTGACATTCTCCCCTTGTCCACCACAGGGATATCCTCCATAGTCCACCATAGAAACATTTTCACCATTGTCCGACACAGGTAAATCTTCCCCACTGTCCACCACAGGGATTTGCTCCTCACTGACCATCACAGGGACATCCTCCCCACTGTCAACCACAGAGATTTGCTCCCCACAGTCCACCACAGGGACATTTTCCTCAATGTCCACTACAGTAATATGCTTCCCACTGTTCACCACAGGTACATTCTCCCTACTGTCCACCACAGGGACATTCTTAACATGGTACTCCACAGGGTCATCCTCACCACTTCCAAACACAGTGTCATCCTCCACATTGTCCACCACAGGAATGTGTTCCACACTGTCCACCCCAGAGATGTGCTCCACACTTTCCAACACAGGGACATCCTCCTCACTGTCCACCACAGGGACATCCTCCTCACCCTCCACCACAAGGATGTGCTCCCCACTGTCCACCACAAAGACATCCTTAACACTTTCCACCACATGGATTTGCTCTCCACTGTCCACCAGAGAGAAATCATCCTCATTGTCCACCACAGGGATATCCTCACCACTATCCACCACAAGGAGGTGCTCCCCACTCTCCACAACAGGAACATTTTCATCACTGTCCACAACAGGAACATCCTCCCAACTATCCACCACAAGGACATTCTCCCCACTATCCTCCACAGGGACAGCATCCCCAGAGTACACCACAGAGACATCCTCCCCACTATCCACCATAATAATGTGCTCACCAGTGTCCCCCACAGGGACATCCTAACGACTCTTCACCACAAGTATGTGCTCACCTTTGTCCACCACAGGGCCATCCTCCTTACTTTCCACCAGAGGGATATTCTGCTCCTCATTTTCCACCACAGGGACATTCTCCTCACTGTCCACCACGTTAATGTGGTACCCACTGTCCAATTCAGTTACATCTTCCTCACTATCCACCACAGTGATGTACTCCCCACTGTCCACCACAAGGATGTGCTCTCCATTGTCCATCACAGAGACAGTCTCCTCACTGTCCAACACAGAGACATCCTCCCAACTGTCCAAAACAGGGACATTCTCCCCACTCTATGCCACAGGGACATATTCCCCACTGTCCACCACAGGGATTTGTTCCTCACTGACCACCACAGGGACATCCTACACACTGTCCACCACAAAGATAACCTCCCCACTATCCACCACAGTGATGTGCTACCAACTGTAAACCACAGGAACAACCTAGTCACTGTCCACCACAAGGATGTGCTCCCAACTGTCCACAACAGGGACTTCTTCCTCAATGTCCACCACAGGGACATCCTCCCCACTGTCCACCACAGGGACTTCCTCCTCACTATCCACCACAGTGATGTCTCCCAACTGTCCACCACAGGGACATCCTCTCTATTGTCCACCACATGAATGTGCTGAACATTGTACACCACAGGGACATCCTACTCAATGTCCACCACAGGGATGTGTTCACCAGTGTCCACCACAGGTACATCCTCCTCAGAGTCCATAACAGGAATGTGCTCATCAGTGTCAACTTCATTAGTATGCAAATCCCTAGGGCCTGAGGCCTGTAGTCACTCTACCTGTGTACTTTGGGAGGGGCTGTAATGGCTTACATGACTGAACAATGTAGGTCTATGGAGACAAGACTGCATGTCAGGACTCTGGGTTCTGGAGATGTGGCTGAACACCTGCTGTTTCTCCCTTGGAGTCTTGGGGTTCTGGGCCCATGCACAGCCATGAACCAAGATACCCTTATGCAGTCTCACACAAATGTACCACCTGGCCATGCATACTTCATTGTTTAGTATAGAATGTATACATTGCTATATTACAACTGAAACACTATACAATGTAATGCATAAACCTGCTGCATAGATACACAAAAAGCAAACAATTCGTAGTTCCTGAGCTAAATGCAACTATTAGAAAACATAAAATGCTGAATGCATGTTACAGGTCATGTTTCTGAAAAAGCCCTGTGGTTTCGATTTTCACATAAACAAATGTACCACCCGGAAATGCATACTTCATTGAATAGTATAGAATGTACAAGTTAGTTGCTATATTACAGCTGAAACGCACAATACATTGTAATGCAGAAACATACTGTTTAGATACACGAAAAGCAAACCATACATAGTTTCCTGTGTTGGACTGTGGGTAGCACATCCTTGTGTTGAATAGTGGGGAGGATATTCCTGTGTGGATAGTGGAGAGCAATTCCCTTTGTTGGACACTGGAGAGGATGTCCATGTGGAGGACAGTGTGGAGCAAATCCCTGTTGCTGACAGTGGTGAAGATACCCCTGTGGTGGACAGTGAGTAGTATATTCCTGTGGTGGACTGTGGGTAGCACATCCCTGTGGTGTTTAGTGGGGATGATGTCCCTGTGGTGGACACTGGAGAGCAAATGCCTGGGCCAGACAGTGAGGAGGATGTCCCTGTGGTGGACAGTTGTGAGGATGATTCTGTGGTGCACATTGGGAAGGAAGTCCCTGTGTTAGTGAGAAGGATGTCCCTGGGGTGGACAGTGGAGAGTACATACCTGTGGTTGTTAGTGGGGAGGGTATCCTTATTGTGGAGAGTTGGGAGAATGTCTCTGTGGTGGACAGTTGGGAGAATGTCCCTGTGGTGGACAGTTGGGAGAATGTCCATGTTGTGGACATTGAAAAAGGATGTCCCTGTTTTGGACATTGGGGAGCATATCCTAGTGATAGAAAGTGACGAGGATGTTCCTGTGGTGGACAGTGAGATGGATGTCCCTTTGGTGGACAGTGGGGAGCAAATACCTGTGGTGTACAATGGGGAGGATGTCCCAGTGGTGGACAATGGATAGAATGTCCCTGTGGTGTACAGTTGTGAGGATGTCTCTGTGGCAGACAGTGAGTAGGGGTTCTTGGGGTGGACAGTGGTGAGCACATCCTTGTGTGAACAGTGAGGAGGATGTCCCTCTAATGGACCCTGGGGAGCACATCAATGTTGTGGACAGTGGGAAGAATATCCCTGTGGTGGACATTTGGGAGGATGTCTCTGTAGTGTACAGTGAGGAGGATGTCCCTGTGTTTGAAAGTGGGGATCATATCCTTGTGGTGGACAGTGAAGAGGATGTCCCTGTGGGGAAAGATAGAAGGATGTAGCTGTGGTGGACCTTGGGGTGCACATTTCTGTGGTGAACAGTGGGGAGGATATCTCTTTGGTGGACTGTGTGGAGCAAATCCATGTAGTGGACATTGGTGATGATATCACTTTGGTGAAGAGTGAGGAGGCTATCCCTGTGGTAAACAGTGGGGAGCACATCCCTGTTGTGGATATTTAGGAAGATGTCTCTGTGGTGGACGGTCAGAAACAAATTTCTGTGATAAACTTCTGGGGAGGATGTCTCACAGGTGAAAAGTGAGGAGCAATCCCTGTGCTGGACAGTGAGGAATATGTCCCTGTTTGAACAGTGTGGATAATGTCTCTGTGTTGTACAGTTTTGAGGATGACCCTGTGGTACTTAGTTTGAAGGAAGTCCCTGTGATGGACATTGGGGATGATGTCCCTGTGGTGGACTGTTAGAATGATGTTCTTGTGGTTGACAGTGGGGAGCATATCTCTGTGGAGGACAGTGGGGATGATGTCCCTGTGGTAGATCCTTTAGATCAATTGAGCTGTAGAGCTATAGGATCAGTCACACTTGCCTCTTTCCTCCAAATACCTCCCTTCTTTTAAGATGAGAGAATACCCCAGAATCTCAGTCAAGCTACTTATGTTCCTTAACTATCTACTGTGTGTGTGTGTGTGTGTGTGTGTGTGTGTGTGTGTGTGTGCGCGCAAGTCCTATCCAGTGTGTTTGTGGGGCACATCTGTTGCCAGGATAACTGTGTGGTCAGAGGATGACCTCAGGAGTTGATTTCTACTTGGAGCAGGTTCCTTGTTGCTTCCCACTACATATACCAGTGTCCTGAGAGCTGGGGATTCTCCTGTCTCTACCTCTCATCTCACTGTAGGAAAACTAGGATTAGCCTGTGACTGGCATTGCTTGAGTTCTGAGATCCCAAGTCCTCGAGCTTGCTTTACTGTTCCTGTTCATGTAATGTTCATGCAGCAGGTTTCTTGACTATGTTGTATGGAGATTTTCAGCTGTAATATAGGAACCTACTTGCACATTCTATACAAAAGAATGAAGTATACATGGACGGATGGTACAATTGTTTATGTGAAAATACAAAAAACATGTCTTAACTGAGACATAATGTGTAACATGCATTCAGTGTTTTCAGCTTTTAATGGTTGCATTTAGCTCAGAAAATAAGAATACTTTGCTTTTCGTGTATAAATACAGCAAGTTCCTTCATTACGCTATATGGTGATTTTCAGCTGTAATATAGTAACTAACTTGTACACTCTATACAAAACACTGAAATATGCATGTCCCAGTGGTCCAATTTTTTTATGCAAAAATCCATAGAATATGTCTTAACAGAAATATCACCTGTAACATGCATTCAGTATTTTTCAGCTTTCTAATAAATGAATTTATCTCAGGAACTAAGAATGCATTGCTTTTTGTGTATCTATACAGCACGTTTCTTTGCTATGTTGTATGGTGAGTTTTCAACTGTAATATAGCAAATTATAGTACCTTCTATTTAAAAGAATGAAGTATGCAGTACATATTGTGGTGGACAATGGGGAGGATGTCCCTGTGATGGATTGTGGGGAGGATGTCTCTGTTGTGGACACTGGTGACCACAACTTTGTGTTGGACAGTTTGGAGGATGTCCCTGTGGTGGACAGTGAGGTGGATGTCCTTGTGGTGGACAGTGAGTAGGATATAGCTGTGGTGGACAGTGGGGAGGATGCCTGTGTGTTAGACAGTGTGAAGCACATCCCTGTGTTGTACAGTGGGAATGATGAACCTGTGGAGGACAGTGGTGAGAATGTCCCTGTGGTGGCCAGTTGTGAGAATGACTCTGTGGTGGATAGTAAGGAGGACGTCCCTGTGGTGGACAGTGGGGATAATATCTCTATGGTGGCCAGTTATGAGGGTCACCCTGTTGTGGGCAGTAGAAGGAAGTCCTTGTGATGGACAGTGGGGAGGAAGACCGTGTGGTGGACAGTGAGAAGAATGTAATTGTGGTGGACACTGTGTAGCATATCCATGTGGTGGACAGTGGGGAATATGTCCCTGTGGTAAACCCTGTAGTTCAATTGGGCTGTAGAGCTATAGCATCAGTCACACTTGCCTCTTTCCTCCACCACCTTCCCTTGTTTTCAGATGAGAGATTACCCCAGAATCTCATTCAAGCTACTTATGTGCCTCAACTATTAAGAGAGAGAGAGAGAGAGAGAGAGAATGTGTGTGTGTGTGTCTGTGTGTGTGTCTGTGTGTTTAAGTCCTATCCAGTGTGTTTGTTGGACACATGTGTTGTCAGGATAACAGTGTGTTCAGAGGATTACTTCACCTATTGATTTGTACCTATTGTATTGATTGGGGCAGGTTTCTTTTTGCTTCCCACTGCATATACCAGTGTCCTGTGAGCTGGGGATTCAACTGTCTCTACCTCCCATCTCACTGTAGGAAAACTAGGATTAGCTTGTGCCTGGCATTGTTTGAGGTCTGAGATCCCAAGTCCTTGAGGTTGCTTTACTGTTCATGTATCTATACAGCAGGATTCTTGATGTTGTAGGGTGATTTCTAGGTGTAATATAGCAACTTACTTGTACGTTCTATATAAAACATTGAAATATGCATGACTGGGTTGGACAATTGTTTATGTAAAAATACAAACAACATGTCTTAACTGAGACATAATATGTAACATGCATTCGGTGTTTTCAGGTTTGTAATAGTTGGATTTAGCTCAAAAATAAAGGCTTTGCTTTTCGTGTATCTATACAGCAGGTTTCTTCATTACATTTTATGGTGATTTTCATCTGTAATGTAGCAACTTACTTGTACATTCTATACAAAACAATGAAATATGCATGGCTAGGTGGTACAATTTTTTATGTGAAAATCCATACAACATGTTTTAACAGAAACATCACCTGTAACATGCTTTCAGTGTTTTAAGCTTTCTAATAGATGCATTTAGCTCAGGAACTAAGAATGCATTGTTTTTCCTGTATCTATACAGCAGGTTTCATCACTATGTTGTATGGTGATTTTCAGCTGTAATATAGCAAATTATTGTACATTCTATTTACAAGAATGAAGTATGCATGGCCAGGTTGACCTATTGTTTATGCAAAAATCCAAATAACATGTCTTAACAGAAACATTATCTGTAACAAGCATTTAGTGTGTTTATCTTTCTAACAGTTGGATTTAGCTTTGTGGTGGACAGTGGGAAATATGTCCCTTTGGTGGACACTGGTGAGCACATTCCTGTATTGGAAAGTGAGGAGAATGTCCTTGTGGTGGACAGTCAGGAGAATGTCCCTGTGTTGGACAGTTGGGAGCATTTCCCTGTGGTAGACAGTGAGGAGCATGTCCCTGAGGTAGATATTGGGGAGCAAATCCTTGTGGTGGATATTGAGGGGGAAGTCCCTGTGGTGGACACTGGTGAACACATTCCTGTGGTGGATAGTGAGGAGGATTTCATTGTGGTGGACACTACTGGGCACATTACTGTGGTGAACTGTGAGTAGGATGTCCCTGTGGTGGACAGTGGGGAGCACATTCCTGTGGTGGAGAGTGAGGAGGATATCCCTGTGGTGGACAGTTGGCATCATATGCCTGTGGTAGAGAGTGGGAAAGATAGTCATGTGGTGGATTTTGAGGAGAATGACCCTGTGTTGGATATTTTGCAGGATGTCTCTGTGGTCAACATTTAGAAGGATGTCCCTGTGGTAGATAGTGGGGAGCTCATTCTTGTGGTAGACTGCAGGAAGATGTTTGTGTGGTGGACAGTGGGGAGGATGTCTCAGTTGTGTACACTGGTGACCACTACCTTATCGTGGACAGTTTGGTGGATATTCCTTTGGTGTACAGTGGGGAGGACATTCCTATGGTGGACAGTGGAGAGGATGTCTATGTGTTGTACAGTGTGGAGCACATCCTTGTGTTGGACAGTGGGAATGATATTCCTGTGGAGGACAGTGGAAAAAATGACCCTGTGGTGGACAGTGAGGTGGACGTCCCTAAGTGGACAGTGGGGAGCACATCCTTGTAGTGGACAGTAGAGAGGATGTCCCTGTGGTGGACAGTGGGGAGCAAATCCCTGTCATGGACTGAGGGGAAGATGTCCCTGTGGTAGGCAGTAGATAGCACATACTTGTGGTGGACAGTGAGGAGGAAGTGATTGTGGTGAATATTTTGGAGGATCTCACTGTGGTGGAGATTGGGGAGCAGATCTTTGTGGTGGAGAGTGGGAAGCAAATCCCTGTGGTGGACTTTGAGGATGATGTCCCTGTGGTGGACAATGTGGAGAATGTCCTGGATGTGGACAGTTCGGAGGATAACCATGTGGTGGACAGTGGGAAAGAAGTGGCTCTTTTGGACAGTGGGGAACACATTCCTATGGTGGACAGTGAGGAGGATGCCCCTGTTATGGACAGTTGGTTGCACCTTACAGTGGTGGAGTGTGAGGAGGATCTTTGTGGAGGAGGTGAGAAAGATGTCCCTGTGGTGGACACTGGTGCGCACATTCCTGTGGTGGATAGTGAGGAGGATGTCCCTGTGTTGGACAGTGGAGAGAATGTCCAAGTTGTGGACAGCTGGGAGGATTTCCTGTGGTGGACAGTGAAGAGGATGTCCCTGAGATGTACAGTGGTGGCAAATCCTTTGATGGATATTGAGGAGGAAGGCCTTTTGGTGGACAGAGAAGAGGAAGTCCCTGTGGTTTACAGAGGGGAGCACATTCCTGTGGTGGACAGTGGGGAGAATGTCCCTGTATTGGACAGTTGGGAGGATATCCCTGTAGTGGACAGTGAGGAGGATATTGCTAAGGTGGACAGTGGGGAGCCAATCCTTGTGGTGGATATTCATGAGGAAGTTCCTGTGGTGATCAGTGATGAGGATATCCCTGTGTTGGACAGTGGGAAGAACATCCCTGTGGTGGATAGTGGGGAGGATTTCCCTGTGGTTGACAGTGTGGAGGATGTCCCTGTAATGGACAGTGAGGTGGATGTCCCTGTGGTGGACAGTGTGGAGCAAATCCCTGTGGTGGAGAGTGTGGAGAATGTCCCTGTGGTGAACAGTTGTGAGTATGAACCTCTGATGGACAGTGGGGAGGATGTCCCTGTGGTGGACAGTGGAGAAGATGTTCCTGTGGTGGACAGTGGGGAGCATATCCCTGTGGTAGACAGTGAGGAGGATGTTTCTGTGGTAGACCCTTTAGATCAATTGGGCTGTAGAGCTAATAGCATCAGTCACACTTGCCTCTTTCCTCAACCACCTTCCCTTCTTTTCAGTTGAGAGATTATCCCACATTCCAGTCACACTGCTTATGCACATTAACTAGTGTGTATATGTGTGTGTTTGTGTGTGTGTGTGTGAGTGCGTGTGTGTGTGTGTGTGTGTGTGAGTGTGTAAGTCCTATCCATTGTGTCTATGGGGCACATGTGTTGCCAGGATTACTGTGTGTTCAGAGGCTGAGCTCACATATTGATTCGTACCTGGAGCAGGTTCCCTGTTGCTTTTTACTGCATATACCAGTGTCCTGTGATCTGGGGATTCTCCTGTCTCTTCCTCCCATCTCAATATAGGAAAACTAGGATTAGCCTGTGCCTGTCATTGCTTGAGTTCTGAGATCCTGAGTCCTTGAGCTTGCTTTGCTGTTTGTGTATCTATACAGCAAGTTTCTTCACTATTTTGTATGGTGATTTTCAGCTGTAATATAGCAACTTACTAGTACATTCTATACAAAAAAATGAAATATGCATGGTCGGGTGGTACAATTGTTTATGCAAAAATCCAAAGAACATGTCTTAACTGAAACATAATGTGTAACATACATTGATGTTTTTTTCAGCTTTCTAGTAGTTGCATTTAGCTCCAAGAATAAGAATGCTTTGCTTTTTGTGTATCTATACAACAGGTTTCTTCATTAGGTTGTATGGTGATTTTCAGCTGTACTATAGAAACTTACTTGTACATTCAATACTAAAGAATGAAGTATGCATAGCCGGGTGGTACAATTGAATTGCTTACACCAAAATCCAAACAACATGTTTTAACAGAAACAACACCTGTAACATGCATTCAGTGTTTTAGCTCTGGAACTAAGAATGCTTTGCCTTTCATGTATCTATATAGCAGGTTTCTTCATAAGGTTGTATTGTGATTTAAGCTCAAATATCGAAACTTACTTGTATATTCTATACAAAACAATGAAATATGCCTGCCCAGGTGTTACAATGGTTTATGGGAAAATCCAATCAACATATCTTAACAGAAACATCACATATAATATGCATTTAATGTTTTTAGCTTTCTATTAGTTGGATTTAGTTCTGTGGTGAACAGTGAGGAGTATGTCACTGTAGTGGACAGTTGAGAGGATGACCTTTTGATGAACAGAGAGGAGGAAGTCACTCTGGTGGACATTGTAGAGAATCTCCCTGTGGTGGAGGATGGGAAGCACATCCTTGTAGTGGACAGTTGGGAGGATAACCCTGTGGTGGACAATGGAAAAGAAGTCTGTGTGGTGGACAGTGGGGATCACATTCCTGTTGTGCACAATGAGGAGTATCCCTGTGGAGGAGAGTGAGAAGGATGTCCCTGTGGTGGACACTGGTGAGCACATTCCTGTGGAGGATAATGAGAGGATGTCCTTATGGTGGAAAGTGGGAAGAATGTCCCTGTAGTGGACAGTTTGGAGGATATTCTGGTAATAGACAGTGAGGAGGATATCCCTGAGGTGGACAGTGGAAAACACATCCCTGTGGTGGATAGTGGGAAGGATGTCCCTGTGGTGGACAGTGTGGAGAATGTCTCTGTGGTGAACAGTTGTGAGGATGACCCTCTGGTGGACAGTGGGAATAAAAGTCCCTGTTTTGGACAGTGGGGGGGATGTCCCTGTGTTGAACAGTGAGAAGAATGTCCCTGTGGTGGATAGTGGGGAGCATAGCCCTTTGGTGGACAGAGGGGAGTATGTCCCTGTAGTAGACATGCTGAGGACATTAATGTTGTGGACATTGAGGAGGATATCCCTGTGGTGGACAGTGAGGAGGATGTCATGGTGGTGGACACTGGTGAGCACGTTACTGTAGTGTATAGTGAGGAGAATGTCCTCATTGTGGACAGTGTGGAGCACATTTCTGTGGTGGACAGTGAAGGGGATGTCCCTGTTGTGGACAGTGGGGAGCAAATCTCTGTGGTGGACAGTGGAGAGGATATTCCTGTGGGGATGGTGGGGAGCACATTCCTGTAGTGGACAGTGTGGAGGATTTCCCTGTGGTGGACAGTGGAGAGCAAATTCCTGTCATTGACTGAGGGGAGATGTCCCTGTGGCAGACAGTAGAGAGCACATCCCTATGGTAGACAGTGAGGAGGAAGTGACTGTGGTGGACTTTGTGGAGGATCTCACTGTGGTGGAGATTGGGGAGCACATCTTTGTGGTGGAGAGTGGGAAGGGAGTCCCTGTGATGGACAGTGTGGAGCAAATCCCTGTAGTGGACTTTGAGGACAATGTCACATTGGTGGACAGTGGGGAAAATGTCCCAGATGTGGACAGTTCAGAGTATAACCCTGTGATGGACAGTAGGAAGGAAGTCCCTGTTGTGGACAGTGGGAAGCAAATCCATGTGGTGGAGACTGAGGAGGATCTTTGTGGAGGAGAGTGAGAAAAATGTCTCTGTGGTGGACACTGGTGAGCACTTTCCTGTAGTTGATAGTGAGAAGGATGTCGCTATGTTGGACAGTGGGGAGAATATCCCTGTGGTGGCCAGTTGGAAGGATTTCCTGTGTTGGACAGTGAGGAGGATGTCGCTGAGGTGTACAGTGGGGAACAAATACTTTCGATGGATATTGAGGAGGAAGTCCTTGTAGTGGACAGAGAGGAGGGTGTCCCTGTGATTTACAGAGGGGAGCACATTCCTGTGGTGGACAGTGGGGAGAATGTAACTGTGGTGGACACTGGTGAGCAAATTACTGTGGAGGACAGTCAGGAAGATATCCCTGTGGTAGAAAGCAGGGAGCATATTCCTGTGATGGACAGTGAAGGAGATGCCCCTGTTGTTGACATTGGTGATCAATCCCTGTGGTGGACAGTGGGGAGCACATTCCTGTGGTGGACAGTGTGGAGGGTGTCCATTTGGTGGACAGTGGTGGAATGTCTCTGTGGTGGACTGTTGGGAGGTTGTCCCTGTGGTGGACAGTAAGGACGATGTCCTTGTGGTCAAAGGTGAGGAGGATGTCACTGTGGGGGACACTGGTGAGACAATTGCTGTGGTGGACAGTGAATAAGATGTCCCTCTGGTGGACAGTGTGGAGTACATCCCTGTGATGGCCAGTGGTGAGGATATCCCTGTGGTGGACAATGAGGAAGATATCTCTGTGTTGGACAGTGGAGAGCTCATCCCTGTGGTGGATAGTGGAGAGGATGCCACAGTGCTGGAATGTGTGGAGCAAATGCCTGTAGTGGACAGTGGGATGGATGTCCCTGTAGTGGACAGTGTGGAGCCAATCACTGAGGTAGACAGTGTGGAGAATGACTCTGTGGTCAACAGTTGTTGGGAAGACCCTGTGGTAGAAAGTGGGAAGAAATTCCCTGTTTTGGACAGTGGGGAAGATGTCCCTGTATCGGACAGTGGGGAGCATATCCCTGTGGTGGACAGTGGGGAGGATGTCCCTGTAGTAGACCATTTAGATCAATTGAGCTGTAGAGCTATAGCATCAGTCACACTTGCCTCTTTCCTCCACTACCTTCCCTTCCTTACAGTTGAGAGACTATCCCAGATTCCAGTCAAGCTACTTATGCGCCTTAACTATCTAGTGTGTGTGTGTGTGTGTGTGTGTGTGTGTGTGAATATGTAAGTCCTATCCAGTGTGTTTGTGGGACACATGTGTTGCCAGAATTACTGTGTGTTCAGAGGATGACCTCAAGAATTGATTCATACCTGGAACAAGTTCCCTGATGCTTCACATTGTATATACCAGTGTCCTGTGATCTGGGGATTCTCCTGTCTCTTCTTCCCATCTCACTGTAGAAAAACTGGGATTAGCTTGTCCTGGCATTACTTGAGTTCTGAGATTCAAAGTCCTTGAGCTTGCTTTGCTGCTTGTGTATCTATACAGCAGGTTTCTTCATGATGTTTATGGTGATTTTCAGCTGTAATATAGCAACTTACTTGTACAATCTATGCAAAACAATGAAATATGCATGGCCAGGTGGTACAATTGTTTATGCGAAAATCCAAACAACATGTCTTAACTGAAACATAATGTGTAACATGCATTGATGTTTTTTCAGCTTTGTAATAGATGCATTTAACTCAGAGAATAAGAACATGTTGTTTTTCATGTATCTAAACAGCAGGATTCTTCATTAGGCTCTATGGTGAATTTAGCTGTAATATAGCAACTTACTTGTACATTCTATACTAAAGAATGAAGTATGCATGGCTGGGGGTACAATTGTTTATGGGAAAATCCAAACAACATGTCTTAACAAAAACATCACCAGCAACATGTATTCAGTGTTTTAAGCTTTCTAATAGTTAAATTTAGCTCAGGAACTAAGAAAGCATTACTTTTCATGTATCTATACAGCAGATTTCTTCATTATGTAGTATGGTGATTTTCAGCTATAATTTAGCAACTTACTTGTACATTCTATACAAAAGAGTCAAGTATGCACGACCGGGTGGTACTATTGTTTTTGCAAAAAATCCAAACAACATGTCTTAACAGAAACATCACCCGTAACATGCATTCAGTGTTTTCAGCTTTCTAATCGATGCATTTAACTCTGGAACTAAGAATGCATTGCTTTTCGTGTATCTATACAGCAGGTTTCTTTATTATGTTTTATGGTGATTTTCAGCTGTTATATAGCAATTTGTTTGTATATTCTATTTAAAAGAATGAAATATGCATGGCTGGGTTGTACTATTGTTTATGCAAAAATCCAAACAGCATGTCTTAACAGCAACATCACCTGTAACGTACATTTAGTGTTTTTCGCTTTCTAATAGTTGGATTTAGCTCTGTGGTGGACGGTGGGGAGGATGTCCCTGTGGAGGAGAGAGAAGAATTTGTCCCTGTGGTGGTCAGTTGGGAGGATTTCCCTGTGGTGGACTGTGAGAAGGATGTCCTTGTGGTGGACACTGTGGAGCACATCCTTGTGGTGAACAATGAGGAGGATGTCAGTGTGGTTGAGAGTGGGGAGCACATCTCTGTTGTGAATAGTGAGGAGGATGTCCCTGTTGTGGACAGTGGGAAGCACTTCCTGTGGTGGACTTTGAGGAGGATTCCTGTGGTGGACAGTGAGAAAGATATCCCTGTGGTGGACACTCGTGAGCACATTCCTGTAGTGGACAGTGTGGAGGATGTCCCTGTGGTGGACAGTGAGGAGTATCCAGCATTGGTGTACAGTGAGGAACACATTTCTGTGGTGAACAGTGGGGAGGATGTCCCATTGAGGACAGTGGGAGAATGTCCCTGTGGTGGGCAGTTGGGAAGATAACCCTGTGGTGGACAGTGAGGATGATGTCATTGTGGTGGACAGTGGGGGCATATCCTTGTGGTAGATAGTGAGGAGAATATCTCTGTGGTGGACAGTTGGGAGAATGTTCCTATGGAGGACAGTGGGGAGAATGTCCCTGTAGTGGACAATGTGGAAGATCTCCCCATGCTAGAGAGTGAGGAGCATATCCTTGTTGTGGACAGTGGCAAGGATATCCCTGTGGTGGACATTGGGGAGCAAATCCCTGTGGAGGACACTAACGAGGATTTCCCTGTGGTGAACAGTCGGGAGAATGTCACTGTGGTGGACAGTTGGTAGTATAATCCTGTTGTGAACAGTGGGAAGGAAGACCCTGTGGTGGACAGTGAGGAGCACATGCCTATGGTGTACAGTGAGGAGGATGACCCTGTGGTGGACAATAGGGAACACATACCTGTCGTGGATAATGGGGAGGATGTCCCTGTGGTGAAGAGTGGGGAGCACATTGCTGTGGTGGACAGTAGGAAGGACGTCCCTGTGGTGAACAGTGTGGAGATTGTCCCTTTGCTCGACAGTTTAAAGGATGCCCCTGTGATGGACAGTTGAGAGGGTGTCCCTGTGGTGGACACTGGTAAGTAAACTCCTGTGGTGGACAGTTAGAAGGTTGTCCCTGTGATGGACAGTGGGGTGGATGCCCCTGTGGTGAAAATTTGGGAGGATGTTCCTGCGGTGGACAGTGTTGAGGATGTCTCTTTGGTGGATCCTGGTGAGCACTTCCCTGTTGTGGACAGTGAGGAGGATGTCCCTGTGGTGGACAGTGTTGAGCAAATCCCTGTACTGGACATTGGTGAGGATATCCCTGTGTTGGACAGTGGAGAAGATGTCACTGTGGTGAAGGGTGGGGAGCATATCCCTGTGGTGGACAGTGGGGAGCAAATCCTTGTGCTGGACAGTGGGGAGGTTGCCCCTGTGGTGGATGGTGGGGAGCACATCCCTGTGGTGTACAGCTGAGAATATGTCCCTCTGGTAGACTGTGGGGAAAATGTCCCCATGGTGTACAGTTGAGAAGATGTCCCTGTGGTGTACAGTGAGGAGGATGTCCCTCTGGTGGACATTGGTTAGCATATCAGTTTAGTATAGAGAGAGAGGGAGAGAGAGAGAGAAAGAGAGAGAGAGAGAAAGAGAGAGAGAGAAAGAGTTTTGTTTTGTATGGGGAGAATGTCACTGTGGTGGACATTGGGGAGCAATTCCCTGTGGTGGACAGTAGGGAGGATGTACCTGTGGTGGACACTGGGGAGGAATTCCCTGTGGTGGACAGTAGGGAGGATGTACCTGTGGTTGACAGTGGGGTGAAAATCGATGGCATGGACAGAGAAGACAATGTCCCTGTGGTGGACAGTGGGGAGAATTCCCTGTGTTGGACAGTTGGGAGAATGTTCTTGTTTTGGACAGTGAAGAGGATGTCCCTGTTGTGGACAGTGGACAGCATATCTTAGTGGGGGACAGTGAGCATGATGCATCTGTTTTGGACATTGAGGATGATGTCCCTGTGGTTGACAATGGGTAGCTCATTTCTGTAGTGGACACGAGGGAGGCTGTCCCTGTGGTGGACAGTGAGGATGTTGTCCCTATGGTGGACAGTGGGGGCACATCCTTGTGGTAGAGAGTGTGAAGGATGTCCCTGTCATGGACAGTGAGGAGGATGCAGCTGAGGTGACAGTTGTGAGCACAATTCTGTGATAGACAGTGGGGAGAATATCTCTGTAGTGGACAGTATGGAGTACATCACTTTGGTGGACAGTTGGGGGAATGTCCCTATGGAAGACAGTGGGGAGATTGTCTCTGTGGCAGACAGTTGGGAGGATGATCCTGTGGTGGACATTGAGGGGGACGTTACGCTGGTCAATCATGTGGAGGAACTTCCTTTTGTGAACTGAGCACATCCTGTCAGGTTGGACAAGGACATCCTGGGGTGTTTGGCCACTCCCCCAGAACCCAGAGACCTAACACTCAATCTCATCTCCATTTCACCTGTATGGTCAGTCACATAAGGCACAGATAGAGGGCATGACCAACAGTCCTCTGCCTTGAGGTTTACATATTAATGAATTACCTAAAGGCCAGGGGACATAGCTTAATAAGTTTTTCCCTCCTTAGCTCCTCCTCTTTCCAACACTCCATATAAGAAAGCTCCTCCTGGGATTTGGTGGGGGCACATCCACATTCAGATACAACTATCATCATCGACAATAAACTTTCATCTTGGATTCTACATGTCTCGTGGAACTTTGGACTTTCTTGTGTAAGTGGGAAACGTGCCAGTGGGAAAAGCCTCCCAACCCCGCAGCAGCGGTCCGTGGGACTCCCTCCCCGGCAGCAGCGGGCCGAGGGCTCCCTGCACAGCTGCAGTCTGCAGGCTGCTTGCGCTGCTGAGTTCCGCGGGCCGCCACAGCTCATCCGGGACAGGCACACTCCCACCGGGAGTGTACCTAAAGGCCAGGGGACATAGCTTAATAAGCTTACCTTACCACTGTAGCTTACCTGCCACTGTAGTCCAAGCTCAGGCCATCCCTGAGCTGCTGCTCTGGGGACTTAGCTAATACTGGCAGACTAGACTGAGCCACCCTACCCCATGAGAGATTTTCAAAACTTCAACATCCTTGTGTTGGACAGTGGGGAGGAAGTCCTTGTGGTGGATAGTGAAGTTCAAATCCCTGTGGTGGATAGTAAAGAGGATGTCCCTGTGGTGGACAGTGGGGAGAATGTCCCTATGTTGGACAGTTGAGAGGATGACCCTGTGGTGGACAGAGAAGATAATGTCCCTGGGGTAGACATTGGGGAGAACATCCTTGTGGTGGACAGTGAGTAGGATGGCCCTTCTGTGGACACTGGTGAGCACTTTCCTGTGGTGAACACTGAGGAGGATGTGCCTTTGGTGGACAATGAGGAGGGTGTCAATCTGGTAGACACTGGTGAGCATATTCCTGTGGTGGACAATGAGGAGAATGTCCCTGTGGTGAACAGTGGGGAGCACATCCAGGTGGTAGACAGTGTGGAGGATGACCTTGTGGTTGACAGTGGGAAGAATGTCCCTGTGGTGGACATTTCAATGGAAGTCCCTGTGGGGTACTGTGGGGAAAATTTAGAAGCCGCCACAGTAATGGGGCCCCAGGGGGGCTTCCACACTGTGGTGGGTCCCACATTTGGGAGGAATCCTATGGTTCAAGTGGCCTGGAGGCCTTGGCAGAGGCAGGCCCCAATGACACGAGAAGTCCTTGGTTCCAGAAAGGTTTATTGTCATGGCAGATGGTGGATGGATCTAGGCGTACCCCCCAGAACTCAGGGCAGTCCCAAGTTATATAGGGAGGGAGAAAGGGGGAGGATTGGGGGAGGATCTGGGGGAGGCATGCTTAATTTGCTCTGCCCTCTGGCCTTCATTAGTATGTAAATCCCTAAAGCCTGAGGCCTATAGTCTGGCCTATGTGACTAAACAATGTAATTTTATGAAGACATGATTGCTTTTTAGGACCCTGGATTCTGGAGGGCACTGAACTCCTGCCGGTACTCACACAGAGTCTTGGGGTTCTAGGCACCTGCTCAACCATGACCCAGGATACCCTTACGCAGTCCCACATCTCCTCCCCTTTACTTTTTAAAAAAAGGGGGGTCACTGTGAAAATTTTGGATGAGTAAGCCGAAAAAAAGCACTATGTAGGCCAGAAGGAATAGCAGAATCAAGTCACAGGATAAGGGGAGTTGGGGGTTGGGGGTAGGGAAGGTAAGGGATCATTGAATCAATTAAATACATATTGTACAATTTGAGAGTAATGACATCTGATTAATCTAAATAGACATTATGATTTCTTCACTAACATGTCACTTCAGCTATTTGACTTTGGCAAGAGTTCATCTGCAGCTGTTAGCGAGTATCTCTGGGTCTTCAGTCAGACAAGATGACCGGAAGAAGGGAGCTTGTCAGGTTTCAGGAGATGGCGCTGTCTCTGCATCAGCTCGTCTCTGGAGTCTGATGAGATATAGGCAGCTTGTCTCTGTTGGATCTGTGGATATAATCACAGGGAAGCAGTACCTCCGGTGGAGAGGTATCTGGAAATCTTGGATATTAAGTATCAAATCACTCCTGAAAAGCCAAAGGTGGTTGAGGAAATTGGATGGCTGAAGGAGAAAACACTGTGTTAATAATATCTGGGGTAATCATCCACAGTTTGTCTGTGAAGGAAAATTAGTTGTTAATTAAAAGCTGAAAGGTGGTGGTCAGCATGTTGATTTAACCTGTGGAAGTAAATTTAGCTGACTTTCAAACCTTGAAAAAAAATTTTTTAAAGAGTTGAAGAAAGTGTTGGACATATATCACGAGTATTAGAGAGAAAAGGAAATATTAAAACAAAAGGCGAACAGTTTTCTGGTTGAAAAGCACAAACGTTACTGTAGGTTTTCCTGTTTAGGGGAAAATCATTCATGAAGGGTTTAAAATCAGTGGGGGAGGGGGCCTGTTAGAAGCCAGGGCATTCCTCCCTTTGTTTTTCTTAGAGAAAAGAAAGGCTAACTTTCAAGAAAAGTTCAAAGTGAGAAGCATAGAAGTTTGATAACAGAGTCAGAAGGAGTAAAAGGCTGTGTAAAGCTGAGTCATGGCAGGGAGGCACCTGGAGGCCAGCAAAGAGTAGTTCTTGGAAGAAGGTGGTCGGCAGTTCTCAGTTAGAAGGGGAGGGGAGAACTTCTGTCAGCAGACAGCGTGTAACGGCTCTCAGGGAAGAAGTTTTACCGTTCTTGAGAAGCCAGCAGGTAGAGCCAGAAAGGCTGACCTCTGGGGGAGGGGTAAACCTTTTGGCAGGCAGAGCACGAGAGATTTTTGGGGGGAGGGGTAAAGAATGGAGATCCGCCATCTTGTAGGAAAAACATGGAGAAGAGGGAGAGAGAGATAGACCTAGTTTTTTGAGCCAGGCAGGAGCTAGTGATAGCTAAGATTCAGAGAGAAAACATTGGCCTGAAACACATGGAGAAAGAAAGAGGGAGAAAAGATATATAGAGAGACCCACCTAGTCTTGGGGACTAGGCTGGGGTTACTCATGGTTCCATGGAGAAGTACTTGGTGGGTGCCAGCGGGGGGATACTCTTGGAGCTGGCTTTGTCCGCATCCTCTACCATCTGTAGGGAACGATGTATGCCCATGAGTGGGCACGTGAAGGCGTGAATATCTGTTGCATTGTGGGTCTGTGTGTCTGTCATGACGCAGTAGGCTGGGATTATAGCTCAGCATGGCAGAAGCACATGGGATCTTGGCTGAGTCTATTCCCTGCAACATCGGGTGAGTGCAGCAGGGCCCTGCCCAACATGGGGAATTCTCACTCTGGTTCCACAGGGGTGTAGAGCTCTTGGACTGGGGATCTCTGGGCCAGAAGCTGGCCAGAGACTGACTGGTCTCAAGTCCTTGGTTCTCAGGACCTAGACAGGGGCATGTGGGCCCACGCCAGACAACCCACTGCTGAGAAAAATGAGAGGGAGGAGATGTAGGACTGTGTAAGGGTATCCTGGGTCATGGTTGAGCAGATGCCTAGAACCCCAAGACTCTGTGTGAGTACCGGCAGGAGTTTGGTGCCCTCCAGAATCCAGGGTCCTAAAAAGCAATCATGTCTTCATAAAATTACATTGTTCAGTCACATAGGCCAGACTATATGCCTCAGGCCCTAGGGATTTACATACTAATGAAGGCCAGAGGGCAGAGCAAATTAAGCATGCCTCCCCCAGATCCTCCCCCAATCCTCCCCCTTTCTCCCTCCCTATATAACTTGGGACTGCCCTGAGTTCTGGGGGGTACACCTAGATCCATCCACCATCTGCCATGACAATAAACCTTTCTGGAACCAAAGAAACCCTCGTGTCATTGGGGCCTGCCACTGCCAAGGCCTCCAGGCCACTGGAACCATAGAATTCCTCCCAAATGTGGGACCCGCCACAGCGTGGAAGCCCCCCTGGGGCCCCATCACTGTGGCGGCCTCTAAATTTTCCCCACATTCTGGCGCGACCAACGTGGGGCTTGGAACATCCACGCAACTGCAAGAACCAAACCACCCAACTCGAGGTGTTACCAGAGCAGCTTCTGGCCTCTCTGTGCAAAGCTGCCAGCTGCTCTTGGGTGACTCATCTCTGTTCTGCTCTACCTCCCTGATTGTGAGCTCAAGAATTGCCAGAAGGTAAACCCCTGAGGCGAATAATCTTTCACTTCCTCCTATATTTTTGGTCAGAGCCTTTGTGCGGAATTAAATAAGCCGAAGGAACAACTGACGCCTTCTGGCCAGGGCTACCCCCTGGTGTTGGCTAAATGTTCCTCTGACCTCTGCTTAAAATCCCAACAGCCTGTAGCGGGTGTTGGCGAAGACCTTCTATTTAGAATCTCTTTAAAGCAAAAAAAGAAATCTGGTAATGCAGGGACCAGTTAAACGTCATTAGAAAGGTTGCCAGGACATCTCAAAATATGCGGACAGGCTTAACGTTTTGGGCCTTTAGGAATCCCCTGAGGCCATCAAGCCAAAGTAACGCTCCCATTGGACAAAGCACTTCTCCTCTTTTCTGTAATGGGCAATTCAACATCACATAAAAAAACCACCCCAGGTCAGATAAATATGCATCCTACTAGAATCCCAAGGGGTGAAAATAACTAAAAAACAAGCCTCTTTGTTTTGGGAGGAAGTCCTTCAGATAGCCCCATGCATGGCTGAGGACAACATTTACAGCACAGATTCATGGAGCAGAGTAGCTTCCCTTATCAAAACCAGAAACACCCAAGGAGGAAAAAGGCTTCCTCTGTTTTTTTTGCCAATCTTAGCTGCAATTTGGCAATGATTCGGGCCCTCTAAAATAGAACAGACTGAGTACAATACAGCTTTTGACACCCCTCAGTCAAAAGAAACCAAAGATCAGGGTCCCCCAAATCACCCTAATTCAGACCTCACAGCCCTTACTCAATTGATAAGAGAGATAAAATCCATCTACCCACCCTTTCCCCTTTATGCCTTAGAGGAAATGCCAAACAGACCATCTGCCCCTCCTACTCACCCCTCCCCCATCGAAAGGCAAGGCTCTACTAAAATAACAAAAGAGCTCTTGCCTGCCTCCCCCCTTATTCCCAACCAAAGAGAGATAAATCCCCTCCCCCTTCTCCAAGCTGCAAGAGTGAGAGACATTCAGAACCTGCAGATAAAACCCTGTAATATTCCATAGTCCCTTATACCCTGCCATACATCACTCAACAGCTTTGCAATTTCAGGGACTCTCATATAAAAACTAACCCTGCCTCCCATGCTACTCAGGAGTCTGATACAGAACCCATAACTCAAACTACTCGAACATTCCCAGTTAATATCAACCCTACCTGGGCTAAACCCCTTAACTTCTACCCACTCCAAGCCTCAGACCTAAAAGAACTTAGGCAAGCAGTGAAGGAAGATGGCATTCATGCACCCTGGACAAAATCTCTCCTGCAGAGCCATAATGCCAACTTAAATACCCCCGAGATTACTTGCCTGTTGCTGGCTATCCTGCACATTTCAAAGGACAACAACTCTCCTCTCCTCCCTGTGGGCAGAGCAAACCTAAAGAGCCATATACTTTTCTTCCAAGGGCACTCCCGAGCTGCCCCAAAAGAGGGAACCGAAAGAGTCAGTAACACTCACATTTGTAATGCCCGCATTTGGAGGCTAGGACAGAGGCCCTGCTCCCCACGACTGAAAAGTGCACTGTGCCCCAGATCACAGCCACACTTTCCCTCTTCGCTGCTGCCACTGCCCCTCTCCTGGCTGGTGACTCCAGCCACTACTGCCCCTGGGGGTTGCGAGCCGAGCTGAGGCTGCCACGGTGCACAAGTCCCGCTGTCCCGCCGGTTGTCGAATGCCCCGGGCTGGCTCGACCGGCGCCTTCCACACCCCCGACCCCAGAGTCCGTCCGGGGCCCAGCCTGGAGCGGATGCCCGCCTCGCTTCTCCTCCTGCTCGGGCAGCCCGCGGCCCACTGCTTCCTGTGCATATTGCCGAGCAGCTGCCGCCGCCCTGTGGCACCCCCTGGTCCCATCCGCTGCTCCCCCAGGACGTCTCTTGTTGTGTTCTTGTTCAATCCTGCCGCTGCCGCCCTGTAACTGACGCGCAGACGGCACCCAACAGGGTACAGTGAAGAAGATGTCCCTATGGTGGACATTGGGGAGCACATCCTAGTGAGGGACAATGAGTAGGATGTCCCTGTTTTGGAAATTGAGGATGATGTCCCTGTGGTGCACAGTGGGGAGCTCATTATTGTGTTTGCCGATGGGGAGGATGTCCCTATGGTGGACAGTGGGTTGGATGTCTCTCTGGTGGACACTGGTGAGCACAACCTTGTGTTGGACAGTTCGGAGGCTGTACCTGTTTTGGATTGTGAGGAGGATGTCCCTGTGGTAGATGGTGGAGAGCAAATCCTTGTGGTGGACAGTGGACAGTATGTCCCTGTGGTGGACAGTGAGGAGGATGTAGCTGTGGTGGACTGAGGGGAGCACAATTCTGTGGTGGACAGTGGGGAGGATATCTCTGTTGTGGACAGTGTGGAGCAAATCCCTGTGGTGGACAAATGGGAGAGAGGATGTCCCTATGAAAGACAGTGGAGAGAATGTCCATATGATAGAAGTTGGGAGAATGACCCTGTGGTGGACAGTGAAGAGGTCATCCCTGTTTTGGACAGTGTGGAGGATCTTTTTGTAGTCGAGAGTGGTGAGATAATCCTTGTGTTGAACAGCGGGGAGGAACTCCCTGTGGTAGAAGTCCCTGTGGTGGATAGTGAGGTGGATGTCCCTGTGGTGGACAGTGTGGAGAATGTCCCTGTGTTGGACAATTGGGACAATTGGGAAGATGACCCTGTGGTGGACAGTGAGAAGTATGTCACTCTGGTAGACAGTGGGGAGCACATCCTTGTGATGGACAGTTGGGAGGATGTCCCTGTGGTGGACAGTGAGGAGCATATTCATCTGGTGGACAGTGAGGAAGATATCCCTGTGATAGACAGTGGGGAGTATATTTCTGTGGTGAACAATGGGGAGGATGTTTCTGTGGTGGACAGTGGGAAGAATATCTCTGTAGTGGACAGTTGGGAGGATGTCCATATTGTGGACACTTGGGAGGATGTCCCTGTGGTGGACAGCGAGGAGGATTTCCCTGTGGAGGACATTGGTGATCACATTCCTGTGTGGTGGACAGTGAGGAGAATGTTCCTGTGGTGGACAGTGGGGAGTAAATCCATGTTGCGGACATTGGAGTGGATGTCTATGTGGTGAACAGTGTGGAGCACATCCAGGTTGTGGACAATGGGGAGGATGACCTTGTGGTGGACAGTGGGGAGAATGTCCCTGTGGTGGACATTTGGGAGGAAGTCCCTTTGGTGTGCAGTGAGAAGGATGTCCCTGTGGTGGACAGTGGGAAGCTCATTCCTATGCGGGACAGTGAGGAGGATGTCGCTGTGGTGGACAACAGTAAGCACATTCCTGTGGTGAATAGTTGGGAGGATTTCTCTGTTGTAGACTGTGGGCAGTCTGTCCCTGTGGCTGAAAGTGTGGAGAAAATCCCTGTTTTGGACAGTTTGTTGAATGTCCCTTTGGTCGACTGTGAGGAAGATTTCACTGTTGTGGACATTGGGGAGCACATCCTTTTATTGGACAGTGATGAGGATATTATGAAGTGGACCATGGGAAGAATATCCCTGTGGTATTGTGTGTGTGTGTGTGTGTGTGTGTGTGTGTATGGGGGGAATGTCCCTGTGGTGGAGAGTGAGGGGGATGTAGCTGTAGAAGACAATGTGGAGCACATCCCTGTGCTGGACATTTGGGAGGGAGGATATCCCTGTGAAGGACAGTGGGGAGAATGCCCCTGTGGTGGAAGTTGGGAGAATGCCCCTGTGGTGGACAGTTAGGGGCTCTTCCCTTTTTTGGACAGTATAGAATCTCCATGTGGTCAAGAGTGGTGAGTATATCCCTGTGTTGGACAGTGGGGTGGAAGTCCCTGTGGTGGATAGTGTGGAGAATGTCCCTGTTGGACAGTTGAGAGGATGACCCTGTGGTGGACAGAGGAGATAATGTCCCTGGGGTAGAAATTGGGGAGAACATCCTTGTGGTGGACAGTTAACAGGATGACCCTGCTGTTCACACTAGTGAGCACTTTTCTGTGGTGGACACTGAGGAGGATGTCCAAGTGGTGGACAGTGAGAAGGATATCAATCTGGTAGACAGTGGGGAGCACAACCCTGTGGTGGACAGTTGGGAGGATGTCCCTGTGCTGGACAGTGAGGAGCATATTCCTCTGGTGGACAATGAGGAAGATATCCCAGTGATGGACAGTGGGGAGCACATCCCTTTGGTGGACAGTGGAGGAATATCCTTGTGGGGGCAGTTGGGAGGATGTTCATATGGTGGACAGTATGGAGGATGTCCCTGTGGTAGACAGTGAGGATTTATATGTTGAGGACACTGGTGAGCACATTCTTGTGTGGGGAATGTCAGTGAGGGGAATGTCCTTGTTGTGGACAGTGTGAAAATCATTCCTGGGCTGGACAGTGAGGAGGTTGTCACTGTGGTGGACAGTGGGGAGAATGTCCTTATGGTGGACAGTAAGGAGCATATCATGGTTGTTGACAGTGGGGATCACATCCTTGAGGAGGACAATGATGAAGATATTCCTGTAGTGGACAGTGGGGAGCATACCCTGTGGTAGTTTGTGGGGGGAACATCCCTGTTGTGGGCAGTGAAGAGGATGTCACTGTGGTGGACAGTGAGGAGGATGGAGCTGTTGTGAACAGTAGGGAGCACAATTCTGTGGTGGAGAATGGGGAGGATATATCTGTTGTGGACATTGTGGAGCACATCCTTGTGGTGGAGAGTTGGTAGGGTGTCCCTGTGAAGGACAGTGGGGAGAATATCCCTGTGGTGGTAGTTGGGAGAATGATCTTGTGGTGGACAGTGAGAAGGACATCTTCGTGCTGTACAGTTTGGAGGATCTCTCCAAGGTCTAGAGTGGTGAGCACATCCTTGTGTTGGAGAGTGGGAGGTTGTCACTGTGGAGGATAGTGAGAGGTAAATCACTGTGATGGACAGTGAGGAGGTTGTCCCTATTGTAGACAGTGAGGATGATGTCCCTGTGGTGGCCATTGGGGAGGACATCATTGTGGTGGACAGTGACAAGGAATACCCCTGTGGTTGTCATTGGTTGCACATTCCAGTGGTGGACAGTGATGAGGATGTCCCTGTTGTGGACAGTGAGAAGGATGTACCTATTGTGGACAGAGGGGAGCACATTTCTGTGGTTGACAGTGAGGAGAATGTCCCTGTGATGGACAGTGTGGAGCACTTTCCTGTGGTGGACAGTGAAGAAGATGTCCTTTTGGTGGACAGTGGAGATGATATCCCTGTAGTGGACTGTGGGGAGCACATTCCTGTGGTGGAAATTGTGGAGAATATCAGTATGGTGAATGGTGGGGAGCACATCCCTGTGGTAGACAGTGGGGAAGAACTCCCTGTGGTGGGTGTTTAGGGGATATACCTGTCGAGGAGAGTGAGAAGGATGTCCCTTTGGTGGAGAGTGGGGTTCTCATTTCTGTGGTGGACAGTGAGGAGGATATCTCTGTGGTGGACAGTGGTGAACACATCCCTGTGGTGGACAGTGGAGAGACTGTCCCAGTGGTGGACAGTGGTGAGAATGTCCTTGTGGTAGACAGTTGTGAGGAGGTTCCTGTGGTGGAAAGTGGGAAGCACATCCTTGTGGTGGACAGTGGTGAGGATGCTCCTGTAGTGTAGTGTGAGGAGGATTTTCTTGTTGTGGAAAGTGGGGAGCAAATCCTTGTGGTGGGATGTGGGAAGGATGTCCCTGTGGTGGACAGTTGGGAGGCTGTCCCTGTGGTAGACAGTGATGAGGAAGCCCCTATTTGGACAGTAGGGAGCACGTCCTTGTGATGGACAGTGAGGAAGATGACCCTATGATTGACAGTTGGGAGCACATCCAAATAGTGGATAGTGAGGAAGATGTCCCCGTGGTGGACAGTGGGAAGCATATTCCTGTGGTGGATGGAGTTGAAGATATCTCTGTTTTGGACAGTGGGGAGAATGTCCCTCTGGTGGACAGTTGGGAGAAGGTCTCTGTGGTGGATAGTGAAGAGGATATTCCTGTGGTGGACAGTGGGGAGCACATTCCTGTGGTGGACAGTGGGTAAGATGTCACTGTGGTAGGCAGTGGGAAGAATGTCCTTGTGATAAACAGTTGGGAGAATGTCCCTGTTGTGGACAATCAAGAGGATGTCACTGTGGAGGACAGTGGTGACCCATTTTAGTGGTGGACAGTGAGGAGGATGTCCCTGTGGTGGACAATGGAGAGCCATTTCCTGTGGTGGACAGTTAGGAGAATGTCCAAGTTGTGGAAAGTGGGGAGCAAATACCTGATGTGGACAGTAGGGAGAATGTCCTTGTGTTGGACAGTGGGGAGAATGTCCCTGTAACAGATATTTGGGGTATATACCTGTCGAGGACAGTGAGAAGGATGTCCCACTGGTGGAGAATGGGGTTCTCATTTCTGTGGTGGATAGTGAGAAGGATATCTCTGTGGTGGACACTGGTGAACACATCCCTGTGGTGGACAGTGGGGAGGCTGTCCCGTTGGTGGGCAGTGGTGAGAATGTCCTTGTGGTAGACAGTTGTGAGGAGATTCCTGTTGTGGAAAGTGGGAAGCACATCCCTGTGGTGGACGGAGTTGAAGATGTCTCTGTGTTGGACAGTGGGGAGAATGTCCCTCTGGTGGACAGTTGGGAGAAGGTCTCTGTGGTGGATAGTGAAGAGGATATCCCTGTAGTGTACAGTGGGAAGCACATCCTTGTGGTTGACTGTGAGGAGCATGTGCCTGTGGTGGACAGTGGTGAAGATACCCCTGTGGGGGACAGTGAGGATGATGTCCCTGTGTTGGACTGTGTGGAGCACATTCCTGTGGGGGACAGTGTGTTTAAGAGTGAGGAGGATGTCTCTGTGGTGGACTGTGGGGAGCCCATTCCTGTGTTGGACCGTGTGAAGGATGACCTTGTGGTGGAAATTGGTAAGGTAGTCCCTGTGGTGTACTGTGGGGAAGATGTCCATGTGGTGGACAGTGGGCATGATGTCCCTGTGGAGAACAGTGGGAAGCACCTTACTGTGGTGGACATTGAGGAAGATATCCCTGTGGTGTACAGTGGGGAGCACAAACCTGTGGAGGACATTGGGGAGGATATCCCTGTGGTGGACTGTGGGTAGAATGTTCTTGTGGTGGACAGTTGAGAGGATGTATATGTGGTGAACAGTGGGGAGAATGTTTCTGTAGAGGACAGTGAAAAGGATGTCCCTGTGGGGGATAGTGGGAGCACATTCCTTTGGTGGACAATGATGAGGATGTCCATGTTGTGGACAATAGGGAGCAAATCCATGTGGTGGACAGTGGGGAGGGTATCCCTGTGGTGGAGAGTGGGGAGCACATTCCTGTGGTGGATAGTGAAGAGGATGTCCCTGTGGAGGACAGTGGGAAGCACATTCCTGTGGTGGACAGTGATGAGGATGTCCATGTTGTGGACAATAGGGAGCAAATCCATGTGGTGGACAGTGGGAGGATATCCCTATGGTGGAGAGCGGGGAGCAAATTCTTGTGGTGGACAGTGTAGATGATGTCCCTGTAGTGGACTGTGGGGGCAATGTCCCTGTGGTTGACAGTTGGGAGGATTTCACTTTGTGGACAGTGATGAAGATGTCTCTGTGGTGGACAATGGGAAGCATATCATTGTGGTGGACAGTGAAGATGACCCTTTTGTGGACACTGGTGAACACATTCCTGTGGTGGACAGTGAGAAGAATGTCTCTGTTGAGGGTAGTGAAGAGGATGTCCCTCTGTTGGACAGTAGGGAGCACATTCCTGTGGTGGACATTGTGGAAGATATCACTGTGGTGGACTGTGGGGTGCACATCTGTGTAGTAGACAGTGGGTAAGATGTCACTGTGGTAGACAGTTGGGAGAATGTCACTGTGGTGGACAGTTGAAAGAATGTCCATGTGGTGGACAGTGAAGGGGATGTCACTGTGGAGGATACTGGTGACCCATTTTAGTGGTGGACAGTGAGGAGGATGTCCCTGTGGTGGACAATGGAGAGCCATTTCCTGCGGTGGATAGTTAGTAGAGTGTCCAAGTTGTGGACAGTAGGGAGCAAATCTCTGATGTGGACAGTGGGGAGAATGTCCTTGTGGTGGATATTTAGGGGTAATAACTGTCATGGACAGTGAGAAGGATGTCCCTGTGGTGGACAGTGGGGTTCTCATTCCTGTGGTGGACAGTGAGCTGGATATCCCAATTTTGGACAGTGGGGAGCAATTCCCTTATGTGGACAGTGGTGAGAATGTCCTTGTGGAGGACAGTGGGGAGAATATCCCTGTGATGGATATTTGGCGGATATACCTGTCATGGAAAGTCAGAAAGAGGTCCCTCTGGTGGAGAGTGGGGTTCTCATTTCTGTGGTGGACAGTGAGGAGGATATCCCTGTGGTGGACACTGGTGAACACATCCCTGTGGTAGACATTGGAGAAGGCTGTCCCAGTGGTGGACAGTGGTGAGAATGTCCTTGTGGTGGACAGTTGTGAGGAGGTTCCTGTGGTGGAAAGTGGGAAGCACATCCTTGTGGTAGACAGTGGTGAGGATGCCCCTGTGGTAGACAGTGAGGAGGATTTCCTTGTGGTGGAAAGCAGGGAGCAAATCTCTGTGGTGGATTGTGGGAAGAATGTCCCTGTGGTGGACAGTTGGGAGGCTGTCCCCGTGGCAGACAGTAACAAGGAAGTGCCTTTTTGGACAGTAGGGAGCAAGTCTTTGTGGTGGACAGTGAGGAGGATGACCCTGTTTTTGGCAGTGGGGAACACATCCGAGTAGCAGATAGTGAGGAAAATGTCCCTGTGGTGGAGAGTGGGAAGCATATTCCTGTGGTAGATGGTGTTGAAGATGTCTCTGTGTTGGACAGTGGGGAGAATGTCCCTCTGGTGGACAGTTGGGGGAATGTCTCTGTGGTGGATAGTGAAAAGGATATTCCTGTGGTGGACAGTGAGGATGATGTACCAGTGTTGGACTTTGTGGAGCACATTCCTGTTGGAGGACGGTGGGTAGGACGTCCCTGTGTTTGAGAGTGAGGAGGATGTCTCTGTGGTGGATTATGGGGAGCCCATTCCTGTGTTAAACCATGTGAAGGATGACCTTGTGGTGGAAATTGGTAAAGTAGTCCCTGTGGTGTACTGTGGGAAGAATGTCCCTGTGGAGAACAGTCAGAAGCACCTTACTGTGGTGGACTTTGTGGAAGATGTCCTAGTGGTGGACAGTGGGGAGCACAATCCTGTGGTGGACAGTGGGGAGGATATCACTGTGATAGACAGTGGGGAGAATGTCCCTATAATGGAAGTTGGGAGAATGACCCTGTGGTGTACAGTGAGGAGGACATTTCTGTTTTGGACAGTGTGGAGGATCTTCCTGTGGTCAGGAGTGGTGAGCACATCCTTGTGTTGGACAGTGGAGAGGAAGTCCCTGTGGTGGATAGTGTGGAGAATGTCCCTGTGTGGACAGTGAAGAGGATGTCCCTGGGGTAGACATTGGGGAGAACATTCTTGTGGTGGACAGTGAGCAGGATGACCCTGCTGTGGACACTGGTGAGCACTTTCTTGTGATGGACACTGAGGAGGATGCCCCAGTGGTGGACAGTGAGAAGGATGTCAATCTGGTAGACATTGGGGAGCACATCCTTGTGGTAGACAGTTCAGAGGATGTCCCTATGGTTGACAGTGAGGAGTATATTCCTCTGGTGTACAGTGAGGAATGTATCCCAGTGATGGACAGTGTGGAGCACATCCCTGTGGTGAACAATGGGGAGGATGTCCCTGTGGTGGACAGTGTGGTAATATCTCTGTGGTGGACAGTTGGGAGGATGTCCGTATGGTGGATAGTATGGAGGATGTCCTTGTGGTGGACAGTGAGGAGGATTTACATGTTGATTACACTGGTGAACACATTTCTGTGTGGTGCACAGTGAGAGGAATTTCCTTGTGGTAGACAGTGGGAAACTCATTCCTGTGCTGGACAGTGAGGAGGATGTCCCTGTGGTGGACAGTGGGGAGGATGTCGCTGTGGTAGAAAATGGTTAGCACATTCCTGAGGTGGATAGTGGGGAAGATGTCCCTGTTGTGGACAGTTTGGAGAATGTCCCTGTGGTGGACAGTGAGGAGGATGTCACTGTAGTTGACAGTGGTGATCACATCCTTGTGGTGTACAGTTTGAGGATATTCCTGTTGTGGACAATGGGGAGCATATCCCTATGGCGTTTTGTGAGGGCAGATGTCCCTGTTGTGGACAGTGAGTAGGGTGTCACTATGGTGGACAGTGAGTAGGATGTTGCTGTGGTGAACAGTGGGGAGCACAATTCTGTGGTGGACAATGCAGAGGAGATCTCTGTTGTGGAAAGTGTGAAGCACATCCCTGTGGTGGCGATCTGCTAGGGTGTCCCTGTGAAGGACAGTGGGGAGGAAGTCCCTGTGGTGGACACTGGTTAGTACATTCCTGTGTTGGACATTGAGAAGGATCTTCCTGTGGTCTACAGTAGGAAGCTTATTACTGTGGTAGACAGCAAGGAGAGTGCCCCTGTGGTGGACATTGGTGAACATATTCTTGTGGTGGACAGTGGGGAGCAGATCCTTGTGGGGGGGGGGGCAGTGAGCTATGAGAAAAGGCCAGATGCCTGGTAAAAGAGCTTTAGAACTCCTGCACTCTGGATAAACCACTGGGATGGAAGGTGTTCAAGCTCTTCCTAGGCCTCTGGCTCTCTCAGCTTCAGCCCTCCACAGTCCCTCACACAGAGAGGGCCATGGTCATTGATCATGTAGAAGTAGCACCATCATGCAGATGAGGCATTCCCAAGCTCTCAGACCAAGCCAATAGGGGTTACCTGCTGCCAGACCTTAACCCACCCCAAAACTGTATATATGGGCCAAACTCAGAAGTAAAGGTGTGTAAGATTCTTCCTGTTGTCTGAGAGCTTCTGTCACAGTCCCTCCCCTCTTTGCCAGCCAGCCAGTGCCTCACCCGGGCACTTCAAAGAGCTGAAACACTTTTCAAAGAGCAGTAACACTTTTCCCCTCTCCACCACTGCTGAGATACGGTTGGTGGCAGGGGCAGCAGTGGACTCTCCCTGTCTGCACTCCATCCTTCCCAGACCACTCACCGACAGAGGGAGCCAGGCAGCTGCTGTTTGCACCCTATTCCCAGCCAAGTCAGAGATCCTTGTGGGACCCATCTGGAGACAGACCCTCACTTGTGGTGGACAGTGGTGACAATGTCCCTTTGGTGGATTCTGGGAAGAATGTCCCTATGGTGGACAGTTTGTAGGATGTCCCTGTGGTGGACACTGGAGAGAACATTCCTGTAGTGGACATTGGGAAGAACGTCCCTGTGGTGGACAGTTGGGAAGATATCCCTGTGTTGAACAGTGTGGTGCACATCCCTGTTGTAGATAGTGTTTAGGATGTCCCTGTGGTGCACACTGGGGAGCAAATCCCTGTGGTGGACCTTGGGGAAGATATCCCATTGGTGAACAGTGAGGAGCACATCCCTGTGGTGGACAGTGGGGAGGATGTACTGGTGGTCAGTTGGAAGAATATTCCTGTCATGGACAGTGGGGAGAATGTCGCTGTGGTAGACAGTGAGGAGGATGTGTCTGTGGAGGACAGTGGTGAACACATTCCTGTGGTGGACAGTGAGTAGGACGCCCCTGTGGTGTATAATGGGGACCAATTTCATGTGGTAGACAATAGGGAGGATGTACCTGTGGTGGACAGTGAGGAGAATGTCCCCGTTGTGGAGAGTGGGGAGTAAATCCCTATTGTGGACAGTGGGGAAGATGTCTTTGTGGTAGACAGTGGGAAGCATATCCCTGTGGTCGACAGCATGGAGGATGTCCTTGTGGTAGACAGTGGGGAGAATGTCCCTGTGGGGGACATTTGGTACAATGTCCCTGTGGTGGACAGTGAGAAGGATGTCCATGTGGTGGGCACTGGTTAACATATCCCTGTGGTGGACAGTGGGGAAGATATCCTTGTGGTGGACACAGGTCAGCATATTCCTGTGGTGGACAGTGGGGAGGATGTCCCTATGGTGGACAGTTAAGAGACATCACTGTGGTGAATAGTGGAAAGCACTTCCATTGGTGGACAGTGGCTAGGATCTCCCTGTGGTGGACACTGGTGAGCATATTCCTGTGGTAGACATTCAGAAGAATCTCCCAGAGTTCGACAGTGGGAAGCTTACTACTGTGGTGGACAGTAAGGAGAATGTCCCTGTGGTGGACACTGGTGAACATATTACTATGGTGGACAGTGGGAAGAATGTCCCTTTGGTGGACTTGGTGGACAGTGGGAAGAATGTCCCTGTGGTGGACACTGGTGAGCACATTCATGTGGTAGACAGTGGGAAAGATGTCCCTGTGGTGGACAGTTGGGAGAATCGCTGTGATGGATAGTGAGGAAGAAGTCACTGTGTTGGACACTGATCAGCACATTCCTTCTGTGGATAATAGGGAGGATGTCCCTGAGGTGGACTGTGGGGAAGATGTCCCTGTGGTGGACAGTGAGGGGCACATCCCTGTGGTGGACAATGGAGAGGATGTACGTGAGGTGGAAAGTGGGGAGGAAGTCTCTGTAGTGGACAGTGAGGAGGATGTGTCTGTGGGGGACAGTGGTGAAAACATTCCTGTGGTGGACAATGAGGAGGATGCCCCTGTGGTGGATATTGGGGACCAATATCCTGTGGTGGACAGTGAAGAGAGTGTCCCTGTTGTGGACAGTGGGGAGCAAATCCCTGTTGTGGACAGTGGGGAAGTGTGGTTCAATGCTCGCACCCTGGGGTCGCGGGTGGTGGTGTGGGCGCAAGCCAGAGCACAGCGGCTGTCCCGGGAAGCGCTGTTCAGTTGCGCAAAGTGGGGCCAATGTAGTCTCTCAAATAAGAGAGAGGGCCCCGCAGATGGCTGGGCCCGGGAGAGCGGGGTGGGGGGGCAGACTGAAGAGTCTGCTTCTGCCCCTGCCTCCAAATCACGCAGCAAGTGTTACAGCTCTTTGGTTTCCTCTCTCTGTGGGCAGCCCGGGAGTGCCTCAGCTGCTCTTTGAAGTGTGCAGGCTGGCCAGTGACAAGGGGAGAAACTGCGACAAAAGCTCCTAGACAACAGACAGCAGGAAGAGTCTCACACACATTTACTTTTGAGCTTGGCCAACATATACAGTTTTTTGAGGTGGCGGCAGGTAACCCCTATTGGCTTGATCTGGGAGCTTGGGAATGCCTCATCTGCATGAAGGTGCTCATCCTACATGATCACTGGCCATGGACCTCTCCGTGGGAGAGGCTGTGGGGAGCAGAAGCTAAGAGAGCCAGATGACTTTGGGAAGCTCGAAGCGGCCTTCCGTCCTAATGGCCTTCTTCAGACCAAGATTCTTGGGCTTCCAGAGCTTTCTACAAAGCCTTCTGGCCTTTTCTCATAGCCCACTGCCCCACAACTCCCCCTTTTTCTTTTATAAAGGAGAGGTGTCATCAGAATAAGTGTCTCCTATGTTGGGAACAGTTTGATACTGAACCAAGACTTGATTGGTAGTCACTTTTGCAATGTTACTCATTTGTTGCTTTAAAAATTGAATGAGGCAAGGTGCCAGGAGAAGTAAAGCTCCAATGGCTAGTATGAGGCCAACGAGGTGAAGAATCCAAGCCATCAAGGGGTTAGAGTACCAAGGGGTAGGGGTGTTGGGAGCATAGTGTGCCTGGAAGTTCACCTGGAGCTTTGAGCATTTGTACATCTTGTTCTACCAGCCCAGATTCATTGACATAGAAGCAACATTCCTCCCCCAGCAAAACACAAGTCCCCCCATGTTCAGCAGTCAACAAGTCCAGGGCCCTCTGGTTCTGGAGAGCCACTCCTGCTAAAGAGATTTTCTGGCATTGAAGGGATTCAAGGCTCCAGCAGTTCCAGTAGCACCAACCAAAACAGCAAGGCCTAGTCCAATCAGCAGAGGGATGAAGATTTCTTTCTTCTTTCAGCTTCCTTCCATCTGCAAGGTGAGTTCATCTGGTACATAGAGATAAACCTGGGGGACAACAATCACGGGGTGCAGGAGCCCTGAAAATGAGGGTTGATACAGGCACCTGTATTGCCTTTGCACCAGAAGAGGGCAGGAGGGCTAACACATCTTGATTTGGTGATGGTGATGTCACGGGCACATGTGAGATGAGGTTTTGAGGAGGGCCCTACAAGGCAAAGAGGTGGGGGTAGGTCAAAGAGAGGAATATCCTGTGCTTTCTTCGCAGGCAGGGTTGCATGGAGGTCATAAAGGGAAAAGTTAATGGGAACAGCTGTTAATAATGGCTGGGAGATAGAGGCACAGAAAAGGCATTGAGAAGAATTGGGGTGGGTTGTTGAGGGAAGGAGATCCGCTGTATATTGAATGTACTGGAGCTAGGAGAGGGTAGCTTGTAGTTCCTCCTGAGACTGGTTTTCCTGTTGGATAATATTAGCATGGGTAAAGGCAGATTTGGGGGCAGGGACAAGTTCACAGGAGACATGTAGGTCGGTTACTGGGTATCTGGCATAGCCATTGGG
The DNA here is from genome assembly GCF_004785775.1 of Grammomys surdaster. NCBI lineage: Eukaryota > Metazoa > Chordata > Mammalia > Rodentia > Muridae > Grammomys > Grammomys surdaster. The sequence continues at coordinate 64,538 of NW_021604744.1, read as the reverse complement.
GTAAAGTTTACCCATGACTCCGGTTCACCAACGTTCATTCCAGGGATCACTGATGGAAAGCTGAAAGTGAGTTTTAAGGTTGGTGAGCATGGTGCCACTATGGCTGGTGGATCCATCTTGCAGCTCTAATATCTGCAACCTCCATAGGTGGAGACCTCCTGGAGACATTCACCTGTGTTTTGGTAAGGGAAGCAGAGAAAAGGACTGGGGATAGTGGAGATGGATTCAGGGTGTAGGGGAATCTCAATTTTGGTTCGACATCCTTCAAGTGGGCAGTCCTGGGTTCCTATAACCTTGTTGTGTCCGTTGTAGGTTTCCCTAGCATAGAATCTCCAGTGGTAAGTGTTGGGAAGGCTAGGGAGAGGCAGGGCAGTAACAGGGTTAGCGTGAAGGATGACGAAAACTGCCAAAAGAATGGAGGAGAGGGGGGCTTGTTGAGGGCACATGGCCTGGGCAGTTGTCACTAGGTCATGAATGTCCTTCCAGGAGATCCTATTGCTCCTCTGGGCATGATGTCTCCTCTGCCTTCTCCTCCTCTTCCTTGGTTCTTGGTCTGTCAGTGAGAGGCGGGCCGTCTTCTTGGTTGTTGGGGTGGTGTCAGACATTTCTGGCAGGGACCCAGATATGCTTGGATTGGTCCTGTGGAAAGACACAAACAAAACCCCTCCTGGTTGTAAGAGGGGGTCTTGTCCCTTCCAAATTCCATCTAAAGGATTTCACAATCTTACCAAGATAGGGGGAGCTAGCTTTGGTGTGTGCCAATGGAGGGAAATAGGAGGGTATCTGGAGGTTTTGTAGATGTTAAATATGTTTAGGGTAGCCAGGGCCGTCATTCATTGTACATTAGGGGGATAAGTGGTGGTTTGTTGTTTCAGGAGTTGGGCCTTCAGGGTCTGGTGTGTTCTTTCTATTATTCCTTGGTCCTGAGTGTTGTGGGGAATTCCTGTATGATGGGCAATTTCCCAGCATGCACAGAAGGTTTTAAATTGAGCACTAGTGAAGGCAGGGCCATTGTCGGTCTTTATCTGTTGAGGAATGCCCATGATGGCAAAGGTAGAGAGCATATGGAAAATTAGCCTTTTTGAGTTTTCACCTGACTGGGCTGTAGCCTATATAAAACGTGAGTGAGTATCTATGGTGACAAAAACATATTTTTGTCTACCGAATTGGGGAACATGTGTAACATCAATTTGCCATAAGGCATTAGATTTGAGGCCTCGGGGATTAGAGCCCATGGTTTGTAAAGCTGGGGTGGTAATAAGGGAAGCACACGAGGCACATGTTTTTATTATTCTTTGGAGCTGAGCAAGGGGGATGTGGGGGAAGCGAGAATGAAGCCCCTTTAGATTTGTATGTGTGCTTGAATGAAATTGGTCTGCCTGCTCGGTGGAGGCTATGAATGTCCCTGTTGAGGCAATTTGGTCAGCGAGTGCATTTCCCTCAGTTATAGGACCCTGCAGGGGACTGTGAGATCAGATGTGCTGGATATAGATGAGGGAGGCTCTCTCCTGTAGGAGGGCGGAGACTTGTATGAGTAGAGGTGAGAATGGGTTGTCATCTAGTTTGACAAATGATCTTGACAACCAGGGAAGCAAATTAACAGCATATACACTGTCTGAAACGAGGTTAAGGGGGCCTTTGACTTTTTTTAGAGCTAGGTAAATGGCATATAGTTCTTTATATTGGGGGAGTGGTGTGGGAGCTCTTTGAATCAGAGGATGGGGGCTCATCTTCAGGGAAGAAGTATATTACTGCTGCAGCTCCTCTCTTTCCCCCATCAGTAAATATTGAGGGGGCTCCTGCTATGGGCTCTCTGGAGAATAGTTTGGGGGGTAGCCACCGTAACAGAGGGAGGGCAGAGGCCCATTTTTCATCAGGATAATGATTGTCAGTTTGTCCTGGGAACCCTATTAAGCTGATAGCGAAGTGGGAATGATTTTTGATCAGCCACTGAACATCAGAGAGGGAGAAGGGGGTGACAAGAACGTCAGGTTCTTTTCCTAGGGTTTGTAGGGTTCTATCTCTGCCATTTTTAATCATATTGGCGAGTGCATCCACTTCATTTAAGACTCTGGGTGCACCACCCATCAGGGTATGGAGCCATTCTAGCATGCCTTGTGGCTGACAAAGGGCTCCCACAATGGTGTGGGAGAAGTTAAAGATAAGGAGATGTACTGGTATTCTTGGGTCATATCTAGCAAGAGCCATATCTTTTAGGGCTGAATTGACAGATTTTAGGGCTTGGATGGCTTCTGGTGACAGTATCCTTGGGGAGGAGGGACTTTTATCTCCTTTCAGGAGGTTATAGAGGGGTTGAAGGGTGCTTGTGGGGAGGTGGAGCCAGGGTAGAAGCCAGTTAATGTTGCCCAAAAAGCTCTGGAGGGAAGCAAGGGTTAATTTTGGAGGGAAGGAAAGGGTGGGGTTTGATGGGGCATATTGAAGTAAGGGAGATCTCTGTCCCTAAAAATGCAATGGGAAGAATGAGTTGGATTTTGTGAAGGGCTATTTTGAATCCTAGGGCAGATAAGGAAGGTATTAGCTGGTCTTTAAGTTGGGAGGGGGAGGTAGACTCATCCCCCATAAAAGAATGTCATCCATGTAATGATAGAGATTGAGTCCTTTGTCCAAATAGGGTTTTAATGCAGTGGCTACAGCCTCCTGGCAAATCGTAGGACTGTTAGCCATTCCCTGGGGAAGAACAGTCCATTCATATTGTGCAGCTGGGCCAGAGTTATTAATGGGGGGCATTGAGAATGCAAACTGTTCACAGTCCTGGGGGTGGAGAAGGATGGAAAAAACAGTCTTTTATGTCTATTGCTAATAGGGAAACATTGGCAGGGATGGCTGAGATGTGGGGTAGCCCCTTTGCAAGGATTCCCAGATTCGCATGGTTTTATTAATTGCCCTCAAATCTTGTAATAGTCTCCACCCCCTGAGCTCTTTTTTATAGCAAACACAGCGTTGTTCCATGGACTGTGGGAGGGGTGGATGTGTTGTAGAGACAGCTGCTCCTCTACAAGTTCTTTGAGAGCTTTAAGTTTCTCCCTTGATAGAGGCCACTGTGGGACCCAGATGGCTTCGTCGGAGAGCCAATCAAAGCAAGGGGTATCAAATCTGACAGTGGCCTCTAGAATTGGGGGTGATTTGGAGAGGGATTATTTGGGACTCCTTGGGTACTATTTTTTTCATAAGTAATATCTTTTATCTTAATGTGGTCTTTTTCTGGTTGGGTAGTAAGAACCACATCTAGGCCTTGTAAAATATCTCTCCCCAAGAGATTGATGATCACTTGAGCCACCAGGAGGCATATGAGGCCTGTAACCCCATCCAGGTCTTCCCACCTATAGGTCTGTTTGGTGATACACACGTGAGAGGTACCCCCTATGCCTATGATCTGGGGCCCAGGGATCAATTGCCAGTCTTTTGGGACTTCTTGCTGCCTTAAGATTGTCCAATCTGCCCCAGTATCAATAAGACACTTGGATGGCTTATCATCTATTTTAATGGTTAACTTTGGGTGGGAGCCTTCTGAGATGCTGTACACCTAGAAGGCTTCTACGGGAGTGGTTGTCCCTCTTACTGTCTGGGCTGAGGGTTGCCCTGCTTGAAGTTTAAAGGCTCTTGTGGCTTGCCATCCTTATCATATTGGGCAGTACAGTGCCCCTCCAGTGGAAACCTTTTCTACATCGGGGACAGACGGCCTTAGGGGGGTTGGAATCTGTTATAGGAGGGGAGTTTAGTGGGTATTCGTCCCTCCAATGTCCTGCCTCTCCGCATTTGAAGCAGATTCCTTCTCTTTTTACTGCTGCTACATATGCCTGAGCTACGGATGCAACCTGGTGTGTCGAGGTTCCTATTTTTTGGGTCACCACAATCCACCTGTCAGAATGCTCTTCCCAGAGACCCTGGCAAGCCAGCGTAGAATCTAAAGTCATGCTTTCCCAAACAATGTTTTTAAGGAGAAGGTCCTTAGCTGTGGGGTTGGAGATTTTTCTTTCTAAGCTCATTTTAGTTCTGAGAATAAAATCAGATAGGGATTCTCCAGGCTTCTAATGGAGGGAGAGCAGAGAGTAGGTGGGGTCTTGTGACCCTGAGGGTGGAGTTAGCCTGTTCCAGGCCTGAATGGCACAGAGGCAGACCTGCTTATAGTACCCTGCTGGCTGAGTTGCCTGCTGTGCTCCAGTAGAGAAATCTTCCTTGCCAAAGAGCTCTTTAAAACTCCATGGGATGTCATCACCCCTCTCCTGGTTTTTCCTGATTTGTTGAAAACACTCATCAAGAAAATAGGCTTCCCATTCTAGGAACATTGGGCCAGGAAGAGCAGAATGGCAAATATCTCTCCAATATTGGGGGGTATTTAAGTTGGCATTATGGCTCTGCAGGAGAGATTTTGTCCAGATGCATGAATGCCATCTTCTTTCACTGCTTGCCTGAGTTCTTTTAGGTCTGAGGCTTGGAGTGGGTACCAGTTAAGAGGTTTACCTCGAGTAGGGTTGATATTAACTGGGAATGCTTGAGCAGTTTGAGTTATGGGTTCTGTTTCAGACTCTTAGTAGCTTGGGAGGCAGGGTTGGTTTTTGTATGAGAGTCCCTGAAATTGTGAAGCTTTTGAGTGATTGATGGTGGAGTATAAGGGACTATGGAATTTAGCTGGATTTTTTCTGTAGGTTCTCAAGGCCTCTCACTCTTGCAGCTTGGAGAAGGGGGAGGGGATTTATCTCTCTTTGGTTGGGAAGTGTGGGAAGGCTGTCGAGAGCTCCTTTCAAATTTTAATAGAGCCTTGCCTTTGGATGGGGGAAGGGGGTAGGAGGGGCAGACAGCCTGTTTGGCATTTTCTCTAAGGCATAAGGGGAACGGGTGGGTAGATGGATTTTATCTCTCTTATTAATTGGGTAAGAGCTGTGAGGTCTGAATTAGGGTGATTTTGGGGACCCTGACCTTTGGTTTCTTTTGGCTCAGGGGTGTCAAAAGCTGTATTGTTCTCAGTCTGTCCTACTTTAGAGGGCCCTATACATTGCCGAATCACAGCTAAGATTGGCAAAAAAAAAACCAAAAAAAACCCCATGAGGAAGCCTTTTTCCTTCTTGGGTGTTTCTGTTTTTGATAAGGGAAGCTACTCTGCTCCATGAATCTGTGCTGTACATATTGTCCTCAGCCATGCATAGGGGTATCTGAAGGACTTCCTCCCAAAACAGAGAGGCTTGTTTTTTCATTATTTTCACCCCTTGGGATTCTAGTAGGGATCATATTTGTCTGACCTGGGTTTTTTTTTTTTTTTTTTATGTGATGTTGAATTGCCCATGACAGAAAAGAGGAGAAACGCTTTGTCCAATGGGAACGTTCCTTTGGCTTTATGGCCTCAGGGGATTCCCAAAAGCCCAAAATCTTAAGCAGATTTTGAGATAGCCTGGCGACTGCCCTATATGGCTTTTAATGGGTCACTGCATTACCAGATTTTTTCTTTTTTGTTTTAAAGAGAGTCTAGATAGAGAGTCTTCACCAACACCTGTTACGGGCTGTCGGGATTTAAGCAGAGGTTGAAGGAACCTTCAACCACCACCAGAGGGTCGCCCTGGCCAGGAGGCATCAATTGTTCCTTTGGCTTATTTAAGCCCGCGCTCTGACCGAAAATACAGGAGGAAGTAATTGATTGTTTGTCTCCAGGATTGGGGGCTTACCTTCTGGCGGTATTAGTTCTTGCAGCATTTTTCGAGCTCACGATCAGGGAGGCAGACTAGAACAGAGACAGAGCAACCAAGCACAGCTGGCAGCTTTTGCGCAGAGAGGCCAGCAGCAGCTCTGGTAACAGCTCGCAGATTGGGTGGCTCGGTTCTTGTAGTCGCGTGGGTGTTCAATGCTCCATGATGGTTGCCAGCTGTGGTTCAATGCTAGTGCCTGGGGGTTGTGGGTGGCAGTGCGGGCACAAGCTGGAGCACAGCGGTTGTCCTGGGAAGCACTGTTCAGTCACATGGGGTGGGGCCAATGTAGTCTCTTGAACAAGAGAGAGAGCCCCGCAGATGGCTGGGCCCGGGAGAGTGGGGGGCAGACTGAAGAGTCCGCTTCTGCCCCTGCCTCCAAACCACGCAGCAAGTGTTACAGCTCTTTGGTTTCCTCTCTCCGGGCAGCCCAGGAGTGCCTCAGCGGTGGCAGAGAAGGGAAAAAGTGCTACAGCTCTTTGAAGTGCGCAGGCTGGCCAGCGACAAGGGGAGAAACCATGACAAAAGCTCCCAGGCAAGAGACAGCAGGAAGAATCTCACACACATTTACTTTTGAGCTTGGCCAATATATACAGATTTTTGGGGTGGTGGCAGATAACCCCTATTGGCTTGATCTGTGAGCTTGGGAATGCCTCACCTGTATGAAGGTGCTCATCCTACGTGATCACTGGCCATGGACCCCTCCTTGGGAAGGGCTGTGGGGAGCAGAAGCTAAGAGAGCCAGATGACTTTGGGAAGCTCGAAGCGTCCTTTCGTCCTAATGGCCTTCTTCAGACCAAGGTTCCGGGGCTTCCAGAGCTTTCTACAAGGCTTTCTGGCCTTTTCTCATAGCCCACTGCCCCACAGGGAAGATGTCTGTTTGGTGGACAGTGGGGAGCACAACCCTGTGGTCGAGAGTGTGGAGGATGTTCTTGTGGAGGACAGTGGGGATAAAGTCCCTGTGCTGGACATTTGGTAAGATATCCCTGTGGTGGACAGTGAGAAGTATGTCTATGTGGAGGACACTGGGGAGCTCATTACTTTGGTGGACACTGAGGAAGATGTCCCTGTGGTGGACACTGGTGAATGTATCCCTGTGGTGGACAGTGGGGAAGATGTCATTTTGTGGACACAGGTCAGCACATTACTTTGGTGGACATTGGGGAGGATGTCCCTGTGGTGGAAAGTTAAGAGACATCACTGTAGTGGATAGTGAGGAGGAAGTCCCTGTGGAGGACAGTGGGGAGGATGTTCCTGTGGTGGACACTGGTGAGCATATTCCTGTTCTGGACAGTTGGGAGGATTTCCCTGTGGCAGACAATGAGTAGTATGTCTCTATGGTGGACACTGGTTAGCACATTTCTGTGGTGGACTGTGAAGAGTGTGTTCCTGTGGTGTACAGTGGGAAGACATCATTGTGGGGATAGTGAGGAGGATATCCATGAGGTGAACTGTGGGATTATGGCCCTGTGGTGGATGCTGGTGAACACATTCCTGTGGTGGATAGTGGACAGGATGTTACTTTTGTGGGCAGTGGGGAGGATGTCCCTATGGTTAACTGTTGGGAGGAAGTTTCTGTGGTGGATACTGGGGTGCACACCCTTGTGGTCAACTGTGAATAGGATGACACTGTGGTGGACAGTGAAGAGCAAACCATTGAGGTTGACAGTGGGGAGGATGTCCCTGTGGTGGACAGTTTGGAGCACATCCCTGTGGTAGACAGTGAGGAGGATGTCCCTCTGTTGGACAGTGAGTAAAATATTTCGTTGGTGGAAAGTGGGGAGAATTTCCTTTTGGTGGGCAGTGAGGAGGATGTTCTTGTGGAGGACACTTGTGATCACATTCTGGTTGTGGACAGTGTGGAGAATGTACCTTTGGTAGACAATGAGGAGCAATTTCCTGTGGTGGACAGTGAAGATAATGTCCCTGTTGTAGACAGTAGAGAGAAATTCCCTGTTGTGGACAGTGGGGAGTATGCCTGTTTGGTGGACTGTGGGGAGGAAGTCTTTGTGGTGGACACTGTAGCATATTCCTGTGGTAGACATTGAAAAGGACCTCCCTGTGATCTACAGTAGGAAGCTTGTTACTGTGGTAGACAGTAAAAAGAATGTCCCTGTGGTGAACATTGGTGAACATATTCCTATGGTAGACAGTAAGGAGCACACTCTTGTGATAGACTGTGGGGAGGAATTCCCTGTGGTGTACAGTGAAGAGAATGTCCCTGTGGTCGACAGTAATGAGGATGTGTCTGTGGAGGACAGTGGTGAACATATTCCTGTGGTGGGCAGTGAGGAGGATGCACCTGTGGGAGATATTGGGGACCAATTTCATATGGTAGACAGTGATGAGAATGTCTCCGTTGTGGACAATAAGAGCATATACCTGTTGTGGACAGTTAGGAAGATTTCTGTGTGGTGGACTGTGGGGAGCACATCCCTGTGTTTGACAATGTGGATGGTGTCCTTGTGGTGGACAGTGGGGAGAATGTCCCTGTGCTGGATATTTGGGAAGATATACCTGTGGTGGACAGTGAGAAATTTGTCCATGTGGAGGACAGTGGGGAGCTCATTTTTTGGTGGACACTGAGGAAGATGTCCCTGTGGTAGACACTGGTGAGCAAATCCCTGTGGTGGACAGTGGGGAAGTTGTCCTTGTGGTGAACACAGGTCAGCACATTCCTGTGGTGGACAGTGGGGAGGATGTCCCTGTGGTGGACAGTGTGGAGAAATCACTGTGGTAGATAATGAGGATGATGTCCCTGTGGTGGACAGTTGTGAGGACATTCCTGTGGTGGATAGTGGGGAGGATGTACCTGTGGTGGACATTAGGGAAGATGTCCTGTAGTAGACATTGGGGAGAATGTCCCTTTGTTGAACAGTTGGAAGCATGTCCCTCTGTTGGTCAGTGAGGGGATGTCCATGTGGTGGAGATGTGGGAGCACCTCATTTTGGTGGACAGTGACTAGGGTGACCCTGTGGTGGACACTGGTGATGAGATTCCTGTGGAGGACAGTGAGGAGGATATCCCTTTGGTGTACAATGAGGAGGATATCTTTGTGTTGGACAGTGGGGAGCAAATTCTTGTTGTGGGCAGTGGCAAGGATGTCCCTGTGGTGGACCATGGGGAAAATATCTTTGTGGTGGACAGTCGGGAAGATATTCCTATGGTGGACAATTGGGAGGATATCCCTGTGGTGGACAGAGGGGAGCACTCTACTGTGGTGGACAGTAGGGAGAAAATCCATGTTGTGGACCATGGGGGTGATGTCTGTGTGATGGACTGTGGGCAGCACATCCCTGTGGTAAACAATGGGGAGGATGTCCTTGTGGTGGACAGTGGGGAGAATGTCTCTGTGTTGGACAGTTGAGAAGATGTCCCTGTTGTGGTTAGTGAGGAGTCTTTCCCTATGGTGGACAGTAGGGAGCTCATTTCTGTGGTGGACATTGAGGAGGATGTCTCTGTGGTGGACAGTGGGTAGGATGTCCCTGTGGTGGACAATGGGGAGCACATCCTTCTGTTGGACAGTTGGGAGGATGTCCCTGAGATAGACAATGTGGAGAATATCTCTGTGGTGGAGAGTTGTGAGGATGTCTCTGTGTTGGAGAATGTGAAGTTAGTCTCTGTGATGGACAGTGGGGAGGATGGCCCTGTGGTGGACAGTGTGTATGATGTCCTTGTGGGTTACAGTCTGGAGCATATCCTTGTGGTGGACAAAGGGGAGGATGTCTCTGAAGTAGACCCTTTAGATTGTTTGGGCTGTAGAGCTATAGTGTCAGTCACACTTGCCTCTTTCCTTGGCTACCCTCCCTTCTTTTCAAAGGAGAGATTACCCCAGAATCTCATTCAAGCTACTTATGTGCCTTAACTATCTAGAGAGTCTCTGTGTGTCTGTGTCTGTGTCTGTGTGTGTCTGTGCATGTCTCTCTCTCTCTCTCTCTCTCTCTCTCTCTCTCTCTCTCTCTGTGTGTGTGTGTGTGTGTGTGTGTGTAAGTCCTATCCAATGTGTTTGTGGGGCACATGTAATGCCAGAATAACTGTATAGTCAGAAGAAGATCTCAAATTGATTCATACCTGGATCAAGTTTCTTGTTTCTTCCCACTGCATATACCAGTGTCCTCTGAGCTGGAGATTCTCCTGTCTCTACCTCCCATCTCACTGTAGGAAAACTAGGATTAGCCTATGTCTGGCATTGCTTGAGTTCTGAGATCCCAAGTCCAGAAGCTTGCTTTGCTGTTCATGTATCTATACAGCAGGTTTCTTGACTATGTTGTATGGTGATTTTCAGGTGTAATATAGCAACTTACTTGTACATTCTATAAAAAAGAATGAAGTATGCATGGCCGGGTGGTACAATTCTTTATGCGAAAATCCAAACAACATGTCTTAACAGAAACATTTCCTGTCACATGCATTCAGTGTTTTCAGCTTTCTAATAGTTGCATTTAGCTCGGTACCTAAGAATTCTTTACTTTTCATTTGTCTATTCAGCAGGATTCTTCACTATGTTGTATGGTGATTTTCAGCTGTAATATAGCAACTTAATTGTACATTCTATACAAAATAATGAAATATACATGGATAGGTGTTACAATTGTTTATGCAAAAATCAAACAACATGTCTTAAAAAAACATCACCAGTAACATGCATTCAGTGTTTCAGCTTTATGATCGATGCATTTAGCTTGGTAACTAAGAATGCATTGCTTTTCATGTATCTATACAGCAGGTTTCTTCATTATGTTGTATGGTGAATTTCAGCTGTAATATAGAAATTTTTTGTACATTCCATTTAAAGAATGAAACATGCACGGCTGAGTGGTACTATTGTTTCTAACAAAATCCAAACAACATTTCTGAACAGAAGCATAAATTGTAACACACATTTAGAATTTTTAGCTTTCTAATAGTTGGATTTCGTTTTCTGGTGGTCAGTGGGGAGGATGTCACTATGGTGGAGAGTGGTGAGAATGTACCTGTGGTAGACAGTTGAGAGGATGTCCCTGTGGTGCAAAGTGAGGAGGATGTTCTTGTGGTGGACTGTAGGGAGCACATTGTTGTGGTGAACAGTGAGGAGTATGTCAATATGGTGAACAGTGGGGAGCACACCCCTTTGGTGGATAGTGAGAAGCATGTCCTTGTTGTGGACAGTGGGTAGCACATACCTATTGTGGACAGTTGGAAAGATTTCCACATGGTGGACAGTGAGGAGGATGTCACTGCCATGGACAGTAGGGAGCAAATCCTTGTGGTGGACATTGAGGAGGAAGTCCCTGTGGAGACAGTGGGAAGGATGTCACTGTGGTTTACAGTGGGGAGCACATTCCTGTGGAGGACAGTGGGTAGAAAGTCCTTGTGGTGGGCAGTTTGGAGCATGTTCCTGTGGTGGACAGTGGGGAGGATATCCCTGTTGTGGATAGTGTGGAGGATTTTCCTGCGGTGGAGAGTTAGGAGGATGTCCTTGTGATGCACAGTGGGGAGCAAATCCAAGTAATGGACAGTGGAGAGCATGTCACTGTTGTGGAACCTGGTGAGCACATTCCTGTGGTGGGCAATGAAGAATATGTCCCTGTGGTGGAGAATAGGGAGCACATCCCTGTGGTGGAGTGTGGGGAGGATGTCCTTGTGGTGGACACTGTGGAGAATGTCCCTCTGGTGGAGAGTTAGGAGCACATCCCTCTGGTAGACTGTAGGGAGGATGTTACTGTGGTAAACAGCAGGTAGAATGTCCCTGTAGTGGTCAATTGTCAGGATGTTTCTGTGGTGGATAGAGGAGAGCACATCCCTTTGGTGGACAATGGGGAGGATGTTCCTGAGGTGGACACTGAGGAGGATGTCCCTGTGTTGGATAGTGGGGAGCACATCCCTGTGGTGGATAGTGAAGAGGATGTCCCTGTTGTGGACAGTGGGTAACACATTCATGTTGTGGACAGTTGGGAAGATTTCCCCATGGTGGACAGTGAAGAGGATGTCCCTGAGGTGGAGTGTAGGTAACAAATCCTTGTGTTGGACATTGAGGAGGAAGTCACTGTGTGGACATTGAGGAGGATGTCACTGAGGTTTACAGTGGAGAGCATATTCCTGTGGTGGACAGTGGGGAGGATGTCCCTGAGGTGGACAATGGGGAGCAAATCCCTGTGGGGGACAGTGATGAGAATATCACTGTTGTGGACAGTGCAGAGGATAATCCCTGTGGTGGACAGTGAGGAGGATGTCACTGTGCTGGACAGTGGGAAGCAAATTCTTGTGGTGGACAGTGGGGAGCATGTTTCTGTGGTGGACCCTGGTGAGCACATTCCTGTGGTGGACAGTGAGGAAGTCTTCCCTGTGGTGGAAACTTTTGAGCACATTACTGTGGTGGACATTGAAGAGGATGTCCCTGTGGTGGACAGTCGGGAGCACATTCCTTTTATGGATAGTGCGTAGGATGTCCCTGTTGTGGGCAGTAGGAAAAATTTCCCTGTGGTTGACAGTTGAGAGGATGTCCTTGAGGCAGTTATTGAGGAGGGTATCACTACAGTTGAGGGAGGGGAGGATATCCCTGTGGGGGACACTGGTGAGAATATTCCTGTGGTGGACAGTGAGAAGAATATCTCTTTGGAGGATAGTGTAGGGCACATTTTTGTGGTGGATAGTGACTAGGATGACACTGTTTTTGACACAGGTGAGCACATTCCTGTGGTGGACAATGAGGAAGATGTCCCTGTGGTGTACAGTGGGGATTAATTTCCTGTGTTGGACAGTGAAGATAATGTCCCTGTCGTGTACAGTGAGGAGGATGTCATTGTGCTGGAGAGTGGGGAGAAAATCCTTGTGGTGGACAGTTTGGAGCATGTCTCTGTGGTAGACCCTGGTGAGCACATTCCTGTGGTGGACAGTGAGGCGGATATCCCTGTGGTGGACAGTCAGAAGCAAATTCCTTTTGTGGACAATACACAGGATGTCCCTGTTGTGGGTAGTAGGGAAAATGTCCCTGTGGTGGACAGTTGAGAGGATGTCCTTGGGGCAGACAGTGAGGAGGGTGTCACTACAGTCAAGTTGGGGAGGATATCCCTGTGGGGGACACTGGTGGGAACATTCCTGTGGTGGACAGTGAGAAGAATATCTCTTTGAAGGACAGTATCGAGCACATCTTTGTGGTGGACAATGATTAGGATGACACTGTGGTGGACACTGGCAAGCACATTCCTGTGGTGGACAATGAGGAGGATGTCCCTGTGGTGGACAGTAGTGATTAATTTCCTGTGTTGGACAGTGACAAGAATGTCCCTGTGGTGGGCAGTGGGGGGCAAACCCCTGTTGTCGACAGTGGGGAGAATATCTATGTGGTGGACTGTGGGGAGAACATCCTTGTTGTGAACAGTGGCTATGATGTCATTTTGGTGGACAATGGGGAAAATGTCTCTGTGGGGGACAGTTGGGAGTATGTCCCTGTGGTGTACAGTGAGGAGGATGTCCCTGTTGTGGACTGTACAGAGCACATCATTGTGGTAGACAGTGTGGAAGATGACTCTTTTGTAGATCCTGGTGAGCACATTCCTGTGTTGGACAGTGAAGAGAATATCCCTGTGGAGAACAGTGAAGAGGATGTCTCTCTTTTGGACAGTAGGGAGCACATCCTTGTATTAGACACTTGGGAGGATGTCACTATGGTGAAGAGTGAGGAGAATGTCCCTGTAGTGGACAGTCAGGAGCACAATCCTGTTGAGAACAGTGAGAAGGATATCACTGTGATGGACAGTGGGGAGCACATCCCTGTGGTGGACAGTGGAAAGGATGTCCCCGTGGAGGACAGTTGGGAGGATGTTCCTGTGGTTTACAGTAAGGAAGACATCCCTGTGGTGGATGCTCGTGAGCACATTCCTGTGCTGGACAGTAGGGAGAATTTCCCTTTTGTAGACAGTGAGGAGGACGTTCCTGTTGTGGACAGTGAGGAGGATGTCCATGTGATGGACAGTGTGGAGTAAATCCCTGTGGTGTAGGGTGGTGAGGATAACCCTGTGGTGGACAGTAAGGAGGATACCAGTGTGATGGACAGTGGGGAGTACATCCCTGTAGTAGATAGTTGGAATAATGTTTCTGTGGTTGACTGTGTTGTCAAATCCCTGTGGTGGACAGTGGGGAGGATGTCCCTGTGGTGGACAGTGAGGAGCATATTCCTGTGGTGAACAGTGAGGAGGATGTTCCTGTGGTGGACACTGTGGAGAATGCCTCTGTGGTGGACAGTTGTGAGCATGACCCTGTGATGGACAGTGGGAAGGAAGTCCCTGTGATGGACAGGGGGGAGGATGTCCCTGTGGTGGACAGTGAGAAGGATATCTCTGTGGTGGACAGTGGGGAGGATGTCCCTGTGGTAGACCCTTTAGATCAATTGGGCTGTACAACTATAGTGTCAGTCACACTTGCCTCTTTCCTCCACCTCCCTCCCTTCTTTTCAGAATCTCAGGCCTTATGTGCCTTAACTATCATGTGTGTGTGTCCCTGTTGTGGACAGTGGTGAGGATATCCCTGTCGTAGACAGTGAGTAGTATATTCCTGTGGTCTATGGGTAGCACATCCCTGTGGTGTTTAGTGGGGAGGATGTCCCTGTGTTGGACACTGGATAGCAAATCCCTTTGCTGGACAGTGAGGAGGATGTCCCTGTGGTGGAGAGTGAGGAGGATGTCCCTGTGGTGGAAGGTGGGAGCATATCCTTGTGGTGGAGGGTGAGGAGGATGTCCCTGTGGTGGAAAGTGAGGAAGATATCCCTGTTTGAGACACTGGGGAACACATTCCTGTTTGGACAGTGAAGAGGATGTCTTTGTGATGGACAATGTGGAGCAAATACCTGTGGTGGACAGTGGTGAGGATATATCTGTGGTAGACAATGAGGAGATTATCCCTGTGGTGGACAGTGGGGAGCACATCCCTGTGGTGGAGAGTTAGGAGGATGTCCTTGTGGTGGGCAGTAGTGAGCAAATCCATGTGGTAGACAGTGAGGATGATGTCACTGTGGTGGACAGTGTAGAGAATGTCTCTGTGATGGACAGTTGTGAGGATGACCCTGTGGTGAATATTGGGAAAAAAGTCCCTGTGATGGACAGTGGGGAGGAATTTCCTGTTTTAAACATTTTGAAGAATGCCCCTGTGGTAGACAGTGGGGATCATGTCCCTGTGGTGGACAGTTGGGAGAATGTCACTGTGGTGTACAATGAGGAGGATGTCTCTGTGGTGGACTTTGGAGAACACAATCCTGTGGTGGACAGTGAGGAAGATGACCCTGTGGTTGACAGTGGGAAGGAGGTTCCTGTGGTGGACAGTGGGGAGGATGTCCCTGTGGTGGATAGTGTGGAGCAAATCCTTGTTGTGAACAGTGAGGAAGGTGTCCCTGTGTTGGACAGTGGGAAGAATGTCCCTATAGTGGACAACTGGGAGGAAAACCCTGCGGTGTACAGTATCAAGGATGTCCCTGTGGTGGATAGTGAGGTGGATGTACCTGTGGTGGACCGTGGGGAGAATATCCTTGTGTTGGACAGTGAGGAGGATGTCCCAGTGGTGGACAGTGTGGAGCAAATCCCTGTGGTGGACAGTGGTGAAAATATCTCTGTGGTGGACAAATGAGAACAAATCCCTGTGCTGGACAGTGAGAAGGATGTCCCTGTGGTGGTCAGTGTGGATAATCATTATATGGTGGAAAGTTGCGAGGATGACCCTAGGGTTGAAAGTAGGAAGGAAGTCCCTGTGGTGGAAAGTGAAGAGCACATCCCTCTGGTGGATAGTGGGGAGGATGTCCCTGCTGTGGACAGTGAGGATTAGGACCCTCTTGTGGACAATTGAGAGGATGTCCCTGTGGTGAATAGTGAGCAGGATGTCATTCTGGTGGACAGTGTGGAGCAAACCCCTGGGGTGAACAGTGGTAAGGATAACCCTGTGGTGGACAATGAGGTAGACATCCCTGTGGTGGACAGTGTGGAGCACATCCCTGTGGTAGATAGTGGAGAGGATGTGCCTGTGATGGACAGTGGGCAGCACATCCATGTGGTGGACAATGAGGAGGACATCCCTGTGGTGGACAGTGGGGAGTATGTCTCTGTGTTGGACAGTGTGCAGCACATCCATCTGTTGGACAGTAGCAATGATGTCCCTCTAGAGGACAGTGGGGAGAATGTCCCTGTGATGGACATTTATGATGATGACCCTGTGGTGGACAGTGTGGAGGATCTCCCTGTGGTGGAGAGTGGTGAGCATGTCTTTGTGGTGGACAGTGGGGAGGATGTCCCTGTGGTGGATATTGAGGAGGATTTCCCTATGGTGGACAGTGAGCAGCAAATCCCTGTGGTGGCCTGTGAGGAGGATGTCTCTATGGTAGGCAGTGGGGAGTACATTCCTGTGGAGGACAGTGAGGAGGATGTACCTGTGGAGGACTATGGGGAGAATTTCACTGTGGTTCACAGTTTGGAGGATGTTCCTGTGGTGGACAGTGAGGAGGACATCACTGTAGTGGACAGTGTGGAGGAACTAGCTGTGGTGAAGACTGGTGAGCACATTCCTGTGGTGAACAGTGAGGAAGATGTCCCTGTGCTGGACATTGGGGATCAAACCCTTGTGGTTGACAGTTGGGAGTATGTTGCTCTGGTGGAGAGTCAGGAGCACATCACTGGAGTGGAAACTGGGGAGGATGTCCCTGGGGTGGACAGTATGGAGTATGTCCCTGTGGTGGACAGCTGGGAGGATGAACCTGTGGTGGGCTGGGAGGAGGATGTGCCTTGGTGGACATTGTTGAGCATATCATTGTGGTGGAGTGTGAGCAGGATGTTTCTGTGGTCAAAAGTGGAGGATGTCACTGTGTGGGCACTAGTGAGCATATTCCTGTTGGGGACAGTGAGGAGGTTGTCCCTGTTGTTGACAGTGTGGAGCAAATCTCCACAGTGTGGACAGTGGTGATGATATCACTTTGGTGGAACAGTGGGGAGCACATCCATTTGGTGGATATTGGGGAGGATGAACCTGTTGTGAACACTGGTGAGCACATTCCTGTGGTGGACAGTGGGGAGATTGTCCCTGTGGTGGACAGTTGGGAGAATGTCCCTGGAGTGGATAGTGAGGAGGATGTCCCTATGGTGGACAGTGGAAAGCATATCCTTGGGGTGAACAGTGAGAAGTATGTCCCTGTGGTCGACGGTGAGGAGGATGTCCTTTGGGGGCCACTGTTGAGCACATTCCTGTGGTGGACAGTGAGGGGGATGTCCCTGTGTTGGACAGTGTGGAGCAAATCACTATAGTGGACAAACATGAGGATAACCCTGTGGTGGAAACGGAGGAGAATAAATCTGTGGTGGATAGTTGGGTGCACATCCCTGTTGTGGATAGTGGGGAAGATGTCCCTGTGTGGGACAGTGGGGAGGAAATCCCTGTGGTGGATTGTGGGGGGGATATCCCTGTGGTGGACAGTGTGGAGAATGTCTCTGTAGTGGACAGTTGTGAGGATGAGCTTGGGATGGACTGTTTGAAGGAAGTCCCTGTGATGGACAGTGAGAAGGATGTCCCTGCAGTGGAGAATGGGGAGCATATTCCTTTGGTGGACAGTGGGAAGGATTTCCCTGTGGCAGACCCTTTAGATCAATTGGGCTGTAGAGCTATTGCTTCAGTCACATTTGCCTCTTTCCTCCTCCACCTTCACTTCTTTCAGTCAAGATACTACCCCAGAATATCAGTCAAGCTACATATGCACCTTAACTATCTAGAGTTCTAGAGTGTGTGTGTGTGTGTGTGTGTGTGTGTTTGTGTAAGACTATCCAGTCTGTTTGTAGGGTACATGTGTTGCCAGGATAATTGTGTGGTCAGAGGATGACCTCAAGTATTGATTCATACCTCAGGCAGGTTCCTTGTTGCTTCCCACTGCATATACCAGTGTCCTGTGACCTGAGGATTCTCCTGTCTCTACCTCCCATCTCACTGTTGGAAAACTAGGATTAGCCTGTGCCTGGCAATTTTTTAAGTGAAAAACAACATGTCCTAACATAAATATCACCAGTAACATGGATTCATTCTTTTCAGCTTTCTAATCGATGCGTTCAGCTCAGGAACTAAGAATGCATTGCTTTTCATGGATCTATATTTCAGGTTTCTTCATTATGTTTTATGGTGATTTTCATCTGTAATGTAGCAACTTTTTGAACATTCTTTTTAAAAGAATGAAGTATGCATGGCTGGATGGTACTATTGTTTATGCAAATATCCATTAAACATGTCTTAACAGAAACATCACATATGACATGTATTTAATGTTTTTAGCTTTCTAACAGTTGGATTTTGTTCTGTGCTGGACACTGGAGAGGATGTCCCAGTGATGGACTATGGGGAGAATGTCCCTGTGGTGGACAGTAGGGAGGATGTCCCTGTGGTGGACAGTGAGGAGAATGTCCTTTTCTTGGACAGTGGAGAGCCCAACCTTGTGGTGAACAGGGAGGAGGATGTCACTTTGGTGGACAATGGAGAGCACATCCCTGTGATGGATAGTGAGGAGGATGTCCCTTTTGTGGACAGTGTGTACCACATTCCTGTGGTGGACATTGAGGAGGATCCCTATGGTTGATAGTGTGAAAGATATCCCTGTTGTGGACACTGGTGAGCACATTCCTGTGGTGGACAATGAGGATGTCCCTGGAATGGACAGTGGGGAGAATGTACTTGTGAAGGACAGTTGGGAAATTTATCTGTGGTGCACAGTGAGGAGAATGTCCCTGTGGTGTACATTGGGGAGCACATCTATCTGGTGTACAGTGGGGAGCATGTCCCTGTGGTGGACACTTGTGAGCACATTCCTCTGGTGGATCATAAGGTGGATGTCACTGTGGTGGACACTGGTGAGCTCATTACTGTGTAGACAATGAGGAGGATGTCCCTGTGGTAGACCCTTTAGATCAATTGGGCTGTAGAGCTATAGCATCAGTCACATTTGCCTCTCTCCTCCACCACCCTCCGTTCTTTTCAGACGAGAGATTGTCTTAGAATGTCATTCAACCTACTTATGTGCCTTAACTATCTAGAGTCTCTCTCTCTCTCTCTCTCTCTCTCTCTCTCTCTCTCTCTCTCTCTCTGTGTGTGTGTGTGTGTGTGTGTAAGTCCATCCAGTGTGTTTGTGGGGCACATGTGTTGCCAGAATAATTGTGTGGCCAGTGGATGACCTCACATATTGATTCCTACCTTGAGCAGGTTCCTTATTGCTTCCCACTGAACATACCAGTGTCCTGTGTGCTGGGGATTTTCCTGTCTCTTCCTCCCATCTCACTGTAGTAAAACTAGGATTAGCCTGTGCCTGGCATTGCTTGAATTCTGAGATCCCAAGTCCTCATGCGTGCTTTACTGTTCATGTATCCTTATAGCAGGTTTCTTCATTACGTTTTATGGTTATTTTCAGCTGTAATATAGTAACTTACTTGTACATTCTATACAAAAGAATGACATATGCATGGCTGGTTGGTACAATTGTTAATGCAAAAAAACAAAAACATGTATTAACAGAAACTTCACCTGTAACACACATTCACTCTTTTCAGCTTTATAATAGATGAATTCTCCCTGAAACCGCCTGCAACCGTGCAAGACATCTGGCACCCAATGTAGGGCACTAACCCATGACCCTGAGATTAAGAGTCTCATGCTCTACCGACTGAGCTAGCCAGGCTTCCTGCCCTGCTTGTCCAGTGCTGTGAGGAATCGACTCAGTGAAGATTCCGTGCTTTTCCCATGCTGACTAAAGTTGCAGCTGCTTAATCTCTCACTTGGAGGATCTCTGAGTTTCAGCCACGAGGACCCACATCTTCAAGCAACCTGGCCAGGCCTCTGAGTGTGCTAAGCAAGTACAGTCTCTCCCATGGGTGCTGCTAGGGTCTCTTTCTTCTTCCCCTATTCCTCTCCTTTTCTCGGCTGTGGGTTATCTGGCATTAACCCACATGCCCCCGTCTCAAGCCTGAGAGCCAAGGGCTTGAGACCAGTCAGTCCCTGGCTGCCTCAGAGCACAGGGATCCCCAATCCCTCTCATTTTTCTCGGCAGTGGGTTGTTTGGCATGAGCTCACATGCCCCTGTCTCGGTCCTGAGAACCAAGGACTTGAGACCAGTCAGTCTCTGGCCAACTTCTGGCCTGAAGATCCCCAGTCCAAGAGCTCTGTACCCCCATGGAACCAGAGTGAAAATTCCCCATGCCAGGCGGGTCCCCGTCATGCTCACCCGGTGTTGCAGGGAATAAACTCAGCCAAGATCCCGTGTGCTCCTGCCATGCTGAGCTAATGCATCATGGCAGACGCACGGACCCACAACGCAACAGAGATTCATGCCTGCAGGTGCCCACGCATGGGCCTACATCGTTTCCTACAGGTGGTAGAGGATCTGGACAAAGCCAGCTCCAAGAGTACCCCCGCTGTC